>NC_040915.2:2713082-3028830 GCF_004126475.2 Phyllostomus discolor | reverse complement strand
ATTGTCCAGCGAGAAATTTCTAGTATGAAACTTCACAAACCACTTTTGACACATTTGGTCAGTCACAGCACCTTCTCCATATACTGCAAAAATGTTTTTTTGTATTTCAGTTGCATTTTTACATTTCTTGAAATCATAAAGCATAATATGCTGGAAATGTTGCATATTTTCTTCCATATTCAATATTAAAATGGCTACACAAAAATTCACCAATTTTGATAAGCTTTCTTAAATGCATGATGATAGGACAGCTGTCATAATTCAGTTTAGCAAAATTGTTTCAAATGAAGTTAAAGACAACTAAGCGCTATTTAGAGCCATCTTACAGAAAAAACCAAACGAACTTTTTGGCCAACCTGATATAAGGACATAGTGCATAATGCCTAGCACAAACCAGTAGAAATTGTAGTCACTGTCGTTACAAAGACCAGGAGTGAGTTGTAGACCCATAAATTTCAACCTTTCTTTTTCCTAAACAAGAGAATACTGTTTTTAAATAAAGTCTCATTTGAAACTATACACACACAAACACAACATACATACATACATGTATATATAAAATACATAAAAGAACTGTGGGTGAGATGGGTGGTAAAGGTGGACTGTACCCTTATCTCATCTGATCTTTGCAGTAACCTTACAAATTAGATTTTATCATCCTTAGGGAGAAGTAGTTGGTCAAATCACGAAGTTAGTAAGTTGGATTGTTTGAATTTTTATTATTGAGATTAGGAGTTCTTCATACGTCCTGAATATTAGTCATTTGTCAAATATGTTGTACAGGTACTTTTTCTAGTCTGTGACTTGCCTTTTCATGTTCTTAATGGTGTCTTGATAAGCAGAAGTTTTAAAATGAAGTCTAATTTATCAGTTGTTTTCCTTTATGGTTATTGTTTTCTGTTTAAATTTATGATGCATCTTGAGGTTTTGTATAGGGTTTGAGGTTTAAGGATTTAGGTTTATTTTTTCCATATGGATATCTATCTAGTTTTTAACCATTTGTTGAAAACGACTTTCCTTTCATTGGATTACTTTGGTGCTTTTATAGAAATTCAGGTAACTATATAAGTGAGGACTTACATCTGTGTTCTTTGTTGTAGTTCATTAGTCTGTTTGTTTTTCCTTATGCCTGTCCCACAAATATCTTGACTAGTAGCTTCATAGTAAGTCTTAAAGTCAGGTACCTTTTTTTAATTTAAAAAAATGTATTTTTATAGTTTAAAATTAAAAAAATTTCAATTACAGTTGACATTCAATATTATATTAGTTTCAGTGGTACAGCATAGTGGTTAAATGTTTATATAATACACTGAACATTTATATAATACACAGAGTGATCCCCCTGGTAAATCTAGTCACCCATCTGGCTCCATAGATACCATAGTTATTACAATATTACTGGCTATATTCCCCTTGCTGTATTTTTATATCCCCATGACTTTCGTAAGTGCCAACTTGTACTTCTCAATCCATTCATCTTTTCCATCTGGCTCCCTAACCCTCTTCCCATCTGTCAACCATCAGTTTGTTCTCTGTATCTATGAATCTGTTGCTGTTCCATTTATTTAGTTTTATAGATTCCATATATAAGTGAAATCATGTGGTATTTGTCCATCTTTCTGACTTATTTTGCTTAGCGTAATACCCTGCAAGACCATCTGTGTTTTGCACATAGTAAGATTTCATTCTTTTTTATGGCTGAGTAATATTCATACACACACACACACACACACACACACACACGTGTCATAATTCAGTTTAGCAAAATTCAGTTTACACACATATATGTACACACACATATGTGTATATATGCATATACACACACCCCACATCTCCTTTTCAATTGTCTGTTGATTGACACTTAGGTTGTTTCCATATGTTGGCTATTGTATGTGAACTGTCCTTTTGTTTCTTGTTACTGCTTTTGTTTTAGAGTCTGTTTTGTCTGATACAGGTATTGCTACCCCAGGTTTTGGGGTTGTTTTTTTTGTTTCATTTGTATGAAGTAACTTTCATCCCTTTACCTTTCAGTCTGTGTGTGTGTGTCTTTCAATATGAAGCAGCTCTCTTTTAGGCAGCCTGCATATGGGTCTTATTTTCTTGTCCATTCAGCCACTGTATGGCCTTTGATTGGAGGAGCATTTAATCTATTTACATTTAAATTGTTGATAGATGTGTAGCTATTGCCATTTCATTATTTATATTTTTGATCTCTTTATTTTCCTTCTGAAAGAAGTCCCTTTAATATTTCTTTTCTTAATATATTTTATTAATTATGCTATTACACTTGTCTCATTTCCCCGTTCACTCCCCTCCACCCTGCTCACCCTCTCCCACCCACTTCCCCCCCCTTTAGTTCATGTCCATATGTCATACTTATAAGTTCTTTAGCTTCTACATTTCTTATACTATTCTTACCGCCCCCCCATCTATTTTCAACCTACAATCTATGCTACTTATTCTCTGTACCTTTTCCCCCTTTCTCCTCCCACTCCTCTGTTGCTAACCCTTCATGTGATCTCCGTTTCTGTGGTTCTGTCCCTGTTCTAGTTGTTTGCTTAGTTTCTTTTGGTTTTGCTTTAGGTGTGGTTGTTCATAATTGTGAGTTTGCTGTCCTTTTACTATACATGTTTTTTTAAATCTTATTTTCTTAGATAAGTCCCTTTAACATTTCATAAAATAAGGGCTTGGTGATGATGAACTCCTTTAACTTGACCTTTTCTGAGAAGCACTTGATTGCCCTCGCATTCTAAAGGAAAGCTTTGCTGGATAGAGCAATCTGGGATGTAGGTCCTTGCCTTTCATGACTTGGAATACTTCTTTCCAGCCCCTTCTTGCCTGGAAGGTCTCTTTTGAGAAATCAGCTGACAGTCTGATGGGAACTCCTTTGTAGGTGACTGTCCCCTTATCTCTTGGTGCTTCTAGGATTCTCTCCTTCATTTTTATCTTGGCTAATGTAATTATGATGTGCCTTGGTGTGTTCCTCTTTGGGTCCAACTTCTTTGGGACTCTCTGAGCTTCCTGGACTTCCTGGAAGTCTATTTCCTTTGCCAGAATGGGGAAGTTCTCCTTTATTATTTGTTCAAATAAGTTTTCAATTTCTTGCTCTTCCTCTTCTCCTTCTGGTACCCCTATAATTCAGATGTTGGAACATTTAAAGATATCCTGGAGGTTCCTAAGCCTCTCCTCATATTTTTGAATTCTTGTTTCTTCATTCTTTCCTGTTTGGTTGTTTCTTTCTTCCTTCTGGTCCACTCCATTGATTTGAGTCCCATTTTTTTCCCCCATCACTATTGGTTCTCTGTACATTTTCCTTCATTTCATTTATTGTAGCCTTTATTTCTTCATCTAATTTGACCAAATTCAGCCAGTTCTGTGAGCATCCTGATCACCATTGTTTTGAACTGTGCATCTGATACGTTGGTTATCTCTTTGTAGCGTAGTTGTATTTTTTTCTGTAGCTTTGATCTGTTCTTCCTTTTGGGCCACTTTTTTTTTTTTTTTTTTTGTCTTGCCTCGCCTGCTATGTAGTGAGGGGCGGAGCCTTAGGTGTTCATGGGGAGGGTAACCCATGTTGCTAGGTTGTGACGCTGTATGTGGGGGAGGGGTCAGTGAGGGAACAGTGGTGCTTGCTCCACTTTCTGCCAGCTTTCAGTCACTTACCCCGCTTCCCCCAAGCAAACTGGGCCCTTCTGGTGCTAATTTCTGTGTGGGTGGGTTTGTGTACATTCTAGGACCCTATGGCTCTCTTCAATGAACTCTCCCCGTGAGGCTGGGAGTTTCTCCCTGTGCCTCAACAGCCACAGGTGTTTTCAATTGATGTTTTGAGGCTGTATTTCCCAGGCTGGCACCCTGGGTTGCACAGTGTGTCTTGCTCCCCAGTTTTGCCTGGTTTATCTGCCTGCAAATGTGGGACCACCCATTCAGCTGGCTGTCTGGCGCGCCTCACTGGGTCTGCCTGCTGCCACCCCAAGCCCAGGGTCTGCCAGCCACTGCCTGCACACGTTGGGTCCGTCAGCTGCTGCCTTGCATGCCCAGGGTCCACAAGGCACCGCTTTTTTTGTGCCTTGACCCCTCTCCACCAGGCCGCCCGACTCCGCCCTTCCTTCTGGTTGGTACGAATGTGTCTATTTTAACTCCTTGGTTGTCAGACTTTTGTACAGTTCAATTTTCTGTCAGTTCTGGTTGCTTTTTTGTTTCTAAATTTTTGTTGTCCATATTTTGGTTGTGTGAGGAGTCACAGTGTGTCTCCCCATGCCTCCATCTTGGCCGAAGTCAACCTTTGGCATTTTAATTATGATGTGTCTTATGGGCTGGAATTGTATATCTATTTCTTCATCAGGTTAGGGACGTTTTTCAGTCATTTTTTTCAAATAGATTTTCAATCTTTTGCTTTTTCTGTTCTGACACTTCAGTGGTGCAAATGTGATTATGCTTGATGTTGTCCTAGAGGTCCCTTAAACTGTTCTCATTTTTAAAAATTCTTTTTTTTTTTTGTTCCAATGGGGTTCCTCTTTTCTGTTGCTTTCCAAGTCACTGATTCAGTGCTCTACTTTATCTAATCTGCTGTGATTCCGTCTGTTTTCTTCATTTCAGTTAGTGTATCCTTCATTTGATTGGTTCTTTCTTGTGGTGTCTATCTCTTTGTGTAAGTTCTCATTGACTCAACCTGTTCTCCTGCTAAGTTCATTGTGCATCTTTATAACCATTGTTTTGAACTCTGTATCTGGTAGGTTGTTTACCTCTATTTTATTTAGTTCTTTTTCTGGAGTTTTGTCCTATTCTTTCATTCGTGACGTTTGTTTGCTTCTTCAATTTTGTTGCCACCTAGTGTTTGTTTCTATATAGGTAGATCTGTTACATCTCCTGATCTTGGTAGAGTGGCCTTATATAGTAGGTGCCCCATGGGGCCCAGTGGTGGAGAACTTTTGGTCATCTGAGCCAGATGCTCCAGGGTTGTCCCTTTTGTAGGCTGTGTGTCCCCTCCTGTTGTAGTTGAGCCTTGATTGCTGTTGACACATAATTGGGGTGATTGGCCCTCAGGATGACTGGCCGTGATGACTGGCCAGGACTGCAGTGGGCGAGCTGTTGTGCAGGGGTGCCCCACGGAGTGGGATTTGCTTTATCATGGCTCTGGTGGCTGCAGAGTCCATCCTCTGGGTGTGTCATTTATGTAGCTAATTAGGTGATGCTCTGGTGTGGTCTGAAGCCAGCCACCAGGTGTGTTGGTTTTGGGGTCTGCTCTGGTGCTGGCACAATTCAGCTATTGCCTGTGTTTGTCCTTGGACTACCTGGTAGGAGCTATAAAGTGGTCTGTGGTTGGTGCTCCCTGTTCTGGGCTTGGAGGCACATGGGAGAGGCCATGCTATAAAGCTAAGTCAGCTACCACTAGTGTCTGTCTTGGGGTCACTTAGTAAGAGGTATAGGGCACACTGAGGCCAGTGCTTATTTTGGATTTGTAGACCTTTGAAAGATTTTAAGGAAAGTCTGCAGCATGGGCTAAGGCCAGCTGATTGTGAGGAGCAGCCAGTACTCTAGTTGGGTGAAGTGTGATCTCAGAAATAAGCAGGGTGAGGTGAGCAGTGTTAGCCACCTTAACTGAGACTCAGGTTTGGTGCCTGCCTTTGTCTGCAGGGTGGGTGGGTGGGCTCAACAAAGGACCTGTTGCATCTGCCAAGCAGTTCTGTCCAGGAGAGAGCCGTCCCTTCAGCTCTTGTTCATTCCTCCCCATATGTACCGAGTACTCTTTGAGTCGTTGTCCCTTTGCTGGAGCACAGGGCAAGTGGTTGTGAGTCTCTGCACAGGCCTTTTAAGCAGAAGCCTGGGTCTCCAGTAGCCCTTCATCTTACCTGGATGCAGTCCCACTGATTTTCACAGCCATATGTTGTGGGGACTCTTCCTGGCACTGGTCTCTGGGCTGGGGAGCCAGATGTGAGGCTCCACAATAGGGGACATCTGCAGAGGAGATATCCCTCTGCATTTTTTTTTAAGATTTTGTTTTTATTTTTAGAGAGAGGGAAAGGGAAGAAGAGAAACATCCATGTGCGAGAGAAACACTGGTGAGTTGCCTCTCTCGCATCCCCATCTGGGAACCTGGCCCGCAACCTGGGCATGTGCTCTGACAGGGAATGAACTGGCGACCTTTCAGTCACAGGCTTGTGCTCAGTCCATGAGCCACATCAGCCAGAGTTCCTTCTGCATTCTTAACTGCCCAGCTGTTTAACATCTCCACTCCTATCAGTTTCAGTGTGGCTTCTATTCATTCTATTTCCATATATATTTTATTTACTTTATCTTTTAAAAGATTTTATTTATTTTTAGAGAGAGTAAGGGAGGAAGAAAGAGAGGGAGAGAAACATTAATGTATGGTTGCCTCTCATGTGCCCCCTACTGGGGACCTGGCCTGCAACCCAAACATATGCCCTAGACTGGGAATCAAACCAGCAACCCTTTGGTTTGTAGGCTGGCACTCAGTCCACTGAACCACACCACCCAGGGCTCCATATGTATTTTAGAGCCAAATTGTAAATGTGTTGTTTAGTTTCCAACTTCACCTCTGGTAATATACTTTTTCTTGATGTGTATTTCATCTGCTAGAGCAACCAGACATGGTTCTAGCAATTTCAGCTCCTTTATGCCTACTGTAGGCTTGGATATCTTTTTCAATTCATTTACTTTTAACACATCTATGTTCTTATCTTTAAAGTGTGTTTTTCCTAGGCAGCATACCATTGGGTGATGCTTTTCACTCATTCTGTCTCTAAGTTTTAATTGGAAATTTCATTAATTAACATTTAACTTAATTACTGATGTGGTTGGATTTAGGCCTACCATTTTACTGTTTTTTTGTCCATTTCTGGGTTTTATTTATTTATTTTTTGGTCTTTTTTTTTAAATTATTTGAATATGTTATAGAATTTGTTTTCCTTCTGTCCTTCCTGCCTCTGTACTTTTTTGAATTTTTAGTGACTACTCTAGGGAAGGTAGGCTTTTCACAGTCTACTTACAGTTAATACCATTTTATAAAATTTAGGAATCTTGTAACTACACATGTCCATTTACTACCCTCCCCTTCCTTTCATACCGTAGTTGTCATATGTACATCTACATATATTATAAACCCCATCAAATAATGTTATAGTTTTGCTTTAAACAATAATTTGTATTCTTAAAGAAATTAAGAGGAAAATAGTCTTTTATATTTGCTAGACATTTATTATTTCTGATACTCTTCAGTTGTCTTGATGACCTGGTTTATGTTGTGTTACCTCCTTCAGCCTGAAGAATTGCTGTGAGCATTTTTGCAGTGTGAGTTTACCGGCAACAAGCTTCCTTAGCATTCTTATTATCTCAGAGTGTCTTGATTTTACTATCATTCTTGAAGGATATTTTCACTGAATATAGAATTTTGGGTGATGGGTTCTTTTGTTTGTTTTTTTCTTTTAGCACTTGAAAGATTTTGTTCCATTATCTCCTGGCATTCTTAGTTTCTGACAAGAAATCTGTAGCCATTCAGATTGTTGTTCCCCCTATCAATTGTAAACATTCCTCATTCTCTTTGTATGTTAAGTAATTGTGGATGGTATCCTAAGACAATTGTGAATGTTATATTGTGGATATTCTAGAGTCAGTTTTATTCCTCAGGAAATTATTATTTTTATTTGTTTGTTTCATAAGACAGTTAAGTGGGTTGGAATCAAACTGCACTTTAAACTAGTTTGGTTATTTTATCCTTAGTAAGAGTCTACCTAGTACATGAGTATTTCTGGAGACAGCAAGGGACATGAGCAGAATTTATTCACAGAATGTAGAGCTTCTCCTCTCTGGTTTTTCCACCCCAGATATTCCTTAGTTTGGATTTGTCTGATGTTTTCTTCTGGTTAGATTCAAGTTAAACATTTTTGGCAGGAACATAACGATGGGAATGTTGCATTCTTTTAAATGCACCACGTCTTAGTCAGGTTGGGCTGTTCTAACAAAGTACCGTAGACTGAGTGGCTTAAACAACAGAAACGTATTTTTCACAGTTCTGGAGGCTGGAAGTCTGAGATCAAGGTTTGGGTCTTGGTGAGGGCCCATTTCTGGGTTGTAGGTTTCTGACTTCTTGCTGTGTCCTCAGGTGGTGGACGGAGAGAATTCTGGTTTCTTCAGCCCCTTGTGATGGCACTAATCCCATTTCAGGGAAGCTGCACCCTCATGTCCTAATCACCCCAAAGCCCCAAATTCTAATACCATCACATTAGGGATTAGAATTTCAACATAAGAATTTGGGGGAACACAAACATTCAGTCCATAACACATCAGGGAGCAAGAGATACTAGTTTGTGCTATTGGGACTGTTAAAATTCATAGGTGGTATCTATCAGATTTTTTTCTGTAAAAGTACTTTTTTTCCCTTTGTGATCAGTAATGTTATCTGTGGGGTAATACTTTGAGGCTGTATGATATCCTATTCTCAAACACGCATTCACCTATGGTTTTAGTATCCATTGGCGATTCTTGCTTAAATTATTACTATAGTAGTACATGGTGACTATTTTTGTTCCTGTCATCTCTACATTAATTAGCTGACATCCTTCTGTAGACAGGAACTATCTCTCTCCTCCTCTGTCAGTACTTTTTAAAATGCGGTATGGACTTCTGGATTCATTTTTACAATTTATTGTGTTATGATTCATTCTTTCCAGCAGTCATTTTGATCTTCAAATTGTTCCAAATTTGAAAGTCCCTTTAAGTTGTCTTCTGTCCCCGTTTGGCACATACCCATCTGTTCTCTGAGCAAAAGGTCGTGGGGCTACCTTGACTTTTCCTGCTTCAGCCCTGGAATTAGCCACTTATCCAGGGGCGGGCTCCACTCTTAATCATTAGATTGTTTGCCTTCTAACAAATTTTTTTTTAAGTAGTACGTCTTACTATAGAAGATTTTAGGGAAATTTTACTTAGAAAAAATTCATCCATGGTCCATCTCAGTCCAACGCTCTATGTGAACAAACAGTTTGATGTGTATTTTTACCTTACTTTTTTTGGTTTTACATAGTTAGCTTTTAACAGCAGATTTTATTTTGAGCCAGTTTTTAAATTTTTATTGTTTAACAGTATAATGAATCCCTATGAACCCATTTTGCAGCTTTAGTGATTATCAACATATGGCCAGTCTCTTTTCACCTCTGATGTGTTTCTCATCTGCTCCCCCAATTGATTTATTTGAAGCAATTTTCAGTCCTATCATTTGATCTATAAATATTTTGTATCTTTAAAAGATAAGGACTACTTAAATAAAAATAAAGCCACAGTACCATTACTACACCAGTCAGCATCTCCTTTTCCCCAGTTATCTCTTAATTTTTTTAATGATTTGTTCAAATTGTGGTCCATAGAAGGTTTATACAATACATTTGGCTGATGTCTCTCTTAAGTCTCTTTTAATCTGTTATCCTCCTCTCTTTTTTTCTTTATGGTTTATTTGTTTAAGGAGACTAGCTTTTTGTCTTTTAGAATTTCCCACCTGGATTTTGCTGATTATATCCCTGTTCTATCTCTAAAATATTCTTCTGTTCTAGACTATAATTTCTGGAAACTTCTAGTTAGATTTGAGGCTTGATCGGATTCATTTATTAAATTTTTGACAAGAGTACTTTATAAGCATTTTATATTTTATATTGTATCAGTTTGTGGGGTTACATACTCTCTTGTTACCTTTGATTAGTGGGGTCAGACTAATCTGTCCATTAGAAAGCCTGGCTTTCAGCTGACAGTGACTGTTGATCATTGCCTGGACCTGTTTTCTCCTTTAGGGTGTCCCTTGATGTTTAAACTTTTTAAATGATTAAAATGTTACATGCTCATTGAAAAAAAATCAGCAACATAGAAAAATAATCATCCCAAAACAATCACTCCAAACATAACCTCTCTCCCCCTGAATTACAGTTGATATTTTGGTATTCAAGTATTTTCTTTCAGTCTTTCTTTTCTTTTTTTTAATACATTTTATTGATTATGCTATTACAGTTGTCCCATTACCCTCCTTCATTCCCCTCCACCCTGCACACCCTCTCCCACCCACATTCCCCCCCCTTTAGTTCATGTCCATGTGTCATAAGTTCTTTAGTTTCTACATTTCCCATACTATTCTTGCCCTCCCCCTATTTTCTACCTACCATCTATGGTACTTACTCGCTGTACTTTTCCCCCCTTTCCTCCTCCCATTCCCCTGTTGTTACCCCTCCATGTGATCTCCATTACTGTGGTTCTGTTCCTGTTCTAGTTGTTTGCTTAGTTTGCTTTTGTTTTAGGTGTGGTTGTTAATAATTGCGAGTTTGCTGTCATTTTACTATACACGTTTTTTATTTTCTTTTTCTTAGATAAGTCCCTTTTTTGTATTTTTTAGAAGATTTTATTTATTTATTTTTAGAGAGGGAAGGGAGGGAGAGAGAGAGAGAGAAACACTAATGTGTGGTTGCTGGGGGCTGTGGCCTGCAACCCAGGCATGTGCCCTGACTGGGAATCGAACCTATGATGCTTTGGTTCACAGCCCAAGCTCAATCCACTGAGCTACGCCAGCCAGGGCAGATAAATCCCTTTAACATTTCATACAATAAGGGCTTGGTGATAATGAACTCCTTTAACTTGACCTTTTCTGAGAAGCACTTGATCTGCCCTTCCATTCTAAATGAAAGCTTTGCTGGATAGAGTCATCTTGGATGTAGGTCCTTGCCTTTCATGACTTGGAATACTTCTTTCCAGCCCCTTCTTGCCTGCAAGGTCTCTTTTGAGAAATCAGCTGACAGTCTGATGGGAACTCCTTTGTAGGTGACTGTCCCCTTATCTCTTGGTGCTTCTAGGATTCTCTCCTTCATTTTTACCTTGGCTCATGTAATTATGATGTGCCTTGGTGTGTTCCTCTTTGGGTCCAACTTCTTTGGGACTCTCTGAGCTTCCTGGACTTCCTGGAAGTCTATTTCCTTTGCCAGAATGGGGAAGTTCTCCTTTATTATTTGTTCAAATAAGTTTTCGATATGTTGCTCTTCCTCTTCCCCTTCTGGTACCCCTATAATTCAGATGTTGGAACATTTAAAGATATCCTGGAGGTTCCTAAGCCTCTCTTCATATTTTTGAATTCTTATTTCTCCATTCTTTTCTGATTGAATGTTTCTTTCTTCTTTCTGGTCCACTCCATTGATTTGAGTCCCAGTTTCCTTCCCATTACTATTGGTTCCCTGTGTATTTTTCTTCGTTTCACTTATTGTAGCCTTCATTTTTTCATCTAATTTGCGACCAAATTCAACCAGTTCTGTGAGCATCCTGATCACCATTGTTTTGAACTGTGCATCTGATAGGTTGGCTATCTCTCAGTCACTTAAAAGGATCGGTTCTGGAGCTTTCATTTCTTCTTCTGTTGGAGCCATCTCTCTCTCTCTCTCTTTTTTTTTTTTGGTCTTGTCACGCCTGTTATGTATGAGGGGCAGAGCCTTAGGTGTTCACCAGGGTGGGGCAACCCAGTCACTGGGTTGTGACGCTTTATGTGGGGGTGGGGTCCAAGAGGGAACAATTGCTCTTGCTCTGCTCTCTGTGGACTTCAGTCTCTTCCGCCACTTCCCCCAAGCAAACTGAACCTTTCTGGTGCTGATTCCTGTGTGGGTGGGCTTGTGCAGTCCATGGGTCTTTTCTACGACCTCCCCTGTGAGGCTGGGAGTCTCTCCCTGTGCCTCAACCCCCCACAGGTGTTTTCAATCATTGCCCCAAGACTCTATTTCCCAGCACTGGGATCCTGGGTTGCGCACAGTGCCTTGCTTCACAATCATTGCCTCACTGGGTCTGCTAGTTGCCACCCCTTGGCTGGGGTTTGCCAGCCACCGCTTGTGTGCACAGGGTCCGCCTGCTGCGGTCTTACGCACCTGGTCCCAACACAATTTGTGCTGCGAGACCCCTCTCTGCCCGGCTGCTGGACTCCGCCCCTCCTACTGGTCTGGATGAACAGGTCTATTTTAACTCCTTGGTTGTCCAGCTTCCATACGGTTCAATTTTCTGTCAGTTCTGGTTGTTATCCTGTTTCTAAATTGTTGTTGTCCCTATCTTGGTTGTGCGAGGAGGCACAGTATATCTACCTACTCCTCCATCTTGGCCAGAAGTCTTCTTTCAGTCTTTATTTTGAATTCCTGCATAGTATTTTATTCTGTTTGAACATTGGCTTAAGTTTTTTTACTGTTATCAATAATGCTTTGATAAAATACCTTTGTCTTGTGATCTCATTTAAATTCAGATGATTTTCTCAGAGTAGATTCCCAGAGTATAATTCTTGGGTCAGAAGATACAAGTTATTTTTAAATTCTTGATATATATTGTTGAATTGCTTAAATAAAAATTCCAGCTGTTAAAGAAAAAGATTGAGCTATAAATATTGTATACAAGTACTATGAACTAGACAAGTGGCTGTTTTTCTAAGACCTCTAAATTATTCAATACCTCATAGACAGAAATTTTGTTCTTAGAAATATAATGGTTCTAGACCCTTTATTTTTATATCCTAAATAGGAATTGTATGGTTTAAGGATTTTCTCAGTATTGACTCTTCCCTTTGGCCTCAAGGTAGGAGGCACTGCTAAGATATTTTCATGTGAGTACTGTTATCTTTGTATGGAAAGGTGGTAAACAAGTCATGCTAACACCTCAGACGCAGGGACTGACTTCAGCAGCACTGGAGGTTAAGGTCAAGAGCTCAACATTCAGGTGTACCTGTTGAGAAATAAAGCTTATGTCTAAACTTGAAATTACTACAACTTGAGTAGGGACGGGATCCTCTGTGGCTTCTAAGCAGCAAAGAAAGCAGTTTGATACTGTACTGGCTTTGGAGTCTAGCAGACTTGGAATCATAGCCTAGACCAGGTATTTACAGGATTGAAGCTTCTGAGCCCCTACTTGCTCATCTGTAAAATAGACTTAGGGATGCCTAACTTTTTTAGGGTTGTTTATCCTTAGGAACTGTTGACATAATCATTAGGATTTTTGAGTTAGAAGCTATCTCTAGTAGAATAAGATTATCAAGTCTAAGACCTGAGAGAACAATAAGAATTTATTGAGTGGAATGAGGCAGATAGGGCCTTCCCATTTCAAGAGTTATTTCAGATCAGGCTGTAGAGACATTTTCATCTAAGTTATAAGAATATCCTATTGTTCTTAAAGCCAAGAAAATACTCCATCAAACTTGTGAATAAGAAACTACCTTTACAAATTGATTCATTAAATATATATTTATATTGAGTGTCAGTTTTATGCCAGAAATGTGGAATTCTGCAGTGATAAAGAGAGATTCTGCTGGGGGAGATAAGTAGGTAAAGCAGTGACTAGAATGTTGTGTGAGAAGTGCTATGACGGGTATGCACGTGGGGTGCTGTTCACCTGTAGACCTTGGGGCCTTCTTGAGTCAGGGAAGGCTTTTGGGGTTCTGCCATGGCTAATGCTGGGCCTGAGTTGTTCTTTGAGTAGAACAAAAGCAGGATGGGAGGGACTGAGACTGGAAACGGAGAGATAGGTAATGAAGCAGGGTCAGTAGGAGTGGATACATTTGAGAATGTTTTGATGAGAGAATCAATCAGACTTTGTGACTGAGGGTCAGGATGAGAGAAGGCAGCTTTGGCTCAGGGTTCTTACTAAGCCCACTGTTGGATGCTCAACTTAGAGAGCTGCCTTGAATAATTCACAAGATGACTGTGTTGTTTATAATGTATTATTTATCCTCCTTTAACTGACAGTCCAGTGTTTAGTTAGCACCTACTATAACCCAGCTACTGTGATACAAGCTGAGGATATAAAAGAGCAATCTGTGTTCTCATGAAGCTTACATTCTTATGGAGGAAATAGATGTCAAAAATTAAGAAAAATAAGGCAAGAACAAAGGATAGAGAATGACCAGAGCAGGAAAGATTGGGGTAGGGGGCTCTTAAATAAAAAGATTAAGGAAGACTTCTTTTATTTATTTATTTATTTAATTTATTTATTTTTAGAGAGGGAAGGGAGGGAGATAGAGAGAAACATCAATGTGCGGTTGCTGGGGGTTATGGCCTGCAACCCAGGCATGTACCCTGGCTGGGAATCGAACCTGGGACACTTTGGTTCCCAGCCCACGCTCAATCCACTGAGCTACACCAGCCAGGGTAAGGAAGACTTCTTGAGTTGATATTTGAATAGAGTCATTCCAGGTGAAGGGAATATGTATAAAGGCCCTAATGCAGGAGTGTTTTTTGGCATGTGTCTTAGTGTAGAGGGAAGCCACAAGGAATGAAGTGGGATAAACAATGGGAAAAAGAGAAAAGCGATAAGCAGAGGTCAATTCACGTGGAGTTTTTGCACTCCATTCTAGATACGATGAAAAGCCACAGAAGGGTTAAGAGCAAGGGAGTGATATAATTAACTCTGGCCACTGTGTGGAAAAAACAGTCTGCTGAGGGACAGGAGACAAAAAGTGGAAGTGAACAGACTAAGCAGGAGGCCATTGCAGTGTCCATGTGAGAGCTAGTGCTTACTTGGATCACAGTAATAGCTGTGAGGTGCAGAAGTTGTCCAATTTGGGAAGTATTTTGAAGGTCAAATCTACAGGATTTGTTGGAGTAAGACAGAGGAAACTCAGGTTATGCCAAGGTTTTGCCCCAAGCAGCTGGCTTACTGATGACTCCATTTTGGGGGATTAGGAGATAAAGCGATCCAGAATAGCCAAAAACAGTTCACACATCTTAATTTTGCAACTTATTAATCAAGACAATGTGGTACTGACATAAGGATAGATATATAGATCAATGGAATAGAACTATGAGTCAAAAAGTAAAACCATACATTTATGCACAGTTTTTGACAAGGGCATGACAGTTCAGTGGGTGAAAAGTAGTCTTTTCAATAAATGTGGCCGGGACAACTGAATATCCACATGCCCATCCACAGGTGGAGCTCTACCTCACACCATATATTAAAAAAATGGACCAAAGACCTAAATGTAAGTGCAAAAGCTATGAAACTCTCTTAGGGGTCAACCTCCATGACTTTAGATTTGGCAATGGAGTCTTAGATTCTTAGACACCAAAAGTACCAGCAGCAAGAAAAAAATAAATAAATTGTACTCCATCATATTTTAAAACTATCATGCACCAGGGGACACTATCAAGAAAGTGAAAGAAAACCTACTAAATGGGAGAAAATACTTCCAAATATGTCTGTACAGGTCTAGATTCCAGAGTATATAAAGAACTCTTACCATTCAACAACAAAAACATAACCCAATTAAACCAAAGGTTTTGTATAGACTTTTCTCCAGAGAATATGTACAAATGGCCAACAGGCACATGAAAAGATGATCAACATGATTAGTCAGTAGTCAGAAGCATAATGAAATAACAGCTCATACCCACTAGAATGGCTATTAACGAACACTCCAACCTGAAGATAACAAATGTTGGCAAAAATGTGGAGAAATTGGAACCCCAGTACATTGTCAGTGGGAATGTGACATGATGCAACCACAATGGGAGAAAAGGAATGAAGTACTGACACATGCTATAACGTGGGCGAGCCTTAAAAACATAGGTTAAGTGAAGGACGCCGCTTACAAAAGCCCACATATTGTATGATCCCATTTATAGGACATGCCCAGAAGAGGCAAATCCATAGATGCAGAAAGCAAATAAGTGGTTGCCTATGTTGGGAGTTTGGGGGAAAATGGGGAATGAGTACTGATAAGAACAGATTTATTTTTTAGTTAATGAAAATGTTCTAAAATTGATGTAATGGTTGTACAACTCTGGATATGCTGAAAACCATCGAATATATGTGAATTATAGCTTCATATGTTGAAGCTATAGTTGTTATATTGAAACAAAAAAGAATGATGACAGCAGAATCAGGATGGGTATTAGAGGTGTGAGGATAGTGGAGAGGACAGTGGAGAAGATGTGAACGAGCCTCTGGGAGAGCACAAGAATAAGCTGACTGTGGAAACACTGGGCTGTACCGACGGGCCACTTGAGGTTTCCAGTCTTCAATATGATGTGAGCCCAGTCGGCACAGTTGGGCTGCTTAGGTAGGAACATAGAACAGGTGGAAGGCTACATTTCACCAAGATTGGGTTTTGCTGTGGAGCATGAGAAAGATTAGAAATAAGTTGAGGGACTCTTCAAGGGAATTGTTAATGTGATAACCATGAGATCTAAGTTAGGTAAGAAGGAAATTGAGGACCTGACAGGGTAATGGACATGGAAAAGATGACAGTCTGGAATTAGATGTCCTGGAGAGGCTGAAAAATGATTAGAGTTAGGGTACTAGAGAGCATGAGCTGGAAAAGGCAGGTGGTGATGATCAGAGAATGGGACTTCTGAAACTGAGAAATTTGCGCAAGTGGCACAATTATTACTGACAGGCTCAGCCAGGGCTTCTCAGCAGAACCATGAAACATAGAAAATGAACAGATTGTTCTACTTCTCCCAAGGAGGGTACAGAACTGGGACCAACCATTCTAAATGCAGCAGAGGGAGGTTAACTCATCACATACAGTGGATGCCTTAGGGCATTAGGTTTGCTTCTCTCTCAGATTCCCCTCGAGAAGGCTGGGATGGGATGATCTACAGGACTAGCCAAGCAACTGAGAGGCAAGCGTAGGGGATGGAGCATACCTTAGGTTGAAACCTATAGAAACTGCAACTTCATACGCTTCAGTCTTAATACAGTTTGTAGATACTGAAATCACCAAGAATGATGGCTGCAGTGGTGAAGAGAAAGACGGTAAGTGACATGTTCAAGTTTTCAGTGAATGGCGGGAAGTGTAGGGGACCGGCAACCAGGAGGATAGGAGCTGATTACTTTGGGGTGGGTAGCAGGGGTAACACGTGGTTTGTGCTTCAAACTAGGTCTTCCCAGTAGACTGGAAGCAACGACAAGGAGGAAGAGGATATCTACCCCAGCTCCAGGTCAGTAGTGCCGCAGTGTAAAGAAGAAGAAGCAATCCAGTACTTGAGCAGGGACAAGGGGAAGCAGTGTCCTCCTCAGAGGACAGCCTTCTTTCAGTGAGAGCAAGAAATTGAGAACTTTCAGAGGAGGCTGAGCACGTCAGGGGTTTTGTCGATCAGTACAAATCACCAGAATTCCAGAAGGCATTTGTTTCCAGAGTAGGTGTGGACAACCGAGTCAGGTTAGAGAAGTCCCCCCAGATGACAGATCAGAGTCATGTGGGGATGAGAAGCTAGGTGGTGAGCGAGGCCAAGGAGGCTTGAATTTCTTGTGGTGTCCAAGGTAAACAGACTTAAGGCCTGATACTGTTGTATTAGTCCTGGTTATCTCTTAAAGGAGCAGTGCTAGCCAGTAGAACTGTCTGCGGTGACGGAAATGTTCTCAATCTCTGGGGTCGTGTATGGAAGCCAACAGTCACATGTGGCTATTGAGCATGTGAAGTGTGGCTCATGGGACTGAGGAGCTGAATTTTAAATGATATTTAATTCTAATTAAGATCTAAATTTTAAAAGCCACATCACTCAGAATGGTAGATAATTAATTCTAATGATAACCCTTTTTGGAGTTTCTTAGGGGAGGCCAGTAGCATTGAGGCAGGCAACATGCTGGTGAAATGCACCTTCCCTTTCTCACTACATCCCGCTGAGGAAGAGCCTGGCTGGAGAAGAGGCACTTTCAACAGGAATACCCTCAAGTGTGTGGCCTCCTGTTACTTTCTGCTGAGGTGGTTTTGAGGTTGAGGGAGATATATTGAGAATCCTAACCTCTGCCATCCTGCCAAGTCTCTTGTTTGTATATATAATTTCTACTCCCGTCAAGCAGCCATTGTTTCCACTGTTGGTTCTAGGCCATGTGTTTTTATTTATGATTGCTTGTCTTTGGGTTTTTGGAAACAAATGTGCTGATGTCTACATAGTATGTATTGATAAATAACTGTTCTGTAATGTTTTGGTTGTTTACTGTTCATTCAGTTTGTAAAAGTTAGTATGGGAACCAATTAAGACTAATAACTCATCCAAATTATAGACAGGCTGATAAGTGCTTATTCTCAGGATGCGCTTGAATCTTTGGATAAGTCTAAGAAATAAGTCAGGAAGAATAATAATGACAATTAACAGTTTGTGTTTGCTGAGTGCCTTCTGTGGGTTGGACACTCTCACAACTTAATTTGAATTATCTGATGTGATCCTTACCAACTTCATGAGGGGAGATGCTTCATCATCTCATTTTGTAGGTAGGTCAGCTAATACACTGTATTTTGCCATGTATTGTGCACACCAACTTTTTGGCCCAAACTTTCATGAAAAAAATCTTTCATTTGAATTTTTAAATTCAATTATGTATATTTAGATACTCGTTTTTCATATTATAAAGGAATTTTAGCATTTTTTAACATATTACGGTACTAGAAATTTTATGTAACAAATAAATTACAAAACACAAGAACAGGTACAAGGTCTTTCAGGCACTACCCATGTATAATGTGCACCCTTATTTTCCCTTCAAAAATGTGGGCAAAAAAGTGCGCATTATACATGGTAAAATACAGTAGCACTCAGGTTATTGGCCTGTGGCAAACAGCTAGTAGAGTCTCAGTTTGGACACCATTTTGCCAGCTCTAAAGTCGGTGTACTTTATTCCCCTAGGCCCTGCTCCTTCCTTGCATCTTGACAGTGCCAAGGCGAGTCCCTAGTGCAGCTCCTTAGGGTGTTTCCATCCAGTGGTATAAAAAGGGCTGAGTTAGTGGTCGTAGGTTTACAGGTGGCTCTCCCAGCATTTAGTGACACCTTTCCTCACCATTTTGCTTACCTTGGCCTGATAGTTGTTTTCCTGGTAGTTTTCCTCAGATTCTGCTGTTCCCTTTTGAATTTTTGGCTATTGTCACCAGCAACAAGGGTTTCGGATTTCAGAGACTGGATTCTCTGCCTGCAGCTACTTGAAATGGCTGTCTCAACCCTCACAAACTGGAGTTGGAGGCTCCTTTAATAGCTACTTATACTTTCTGTTCCTTTGTAAAGGGTAGTGGGTTTCAGAGGAAAAAATTGGGCTGCAAGCCCAGTCCAGTTCACCCTGGCCATGACATTAAATAGGAGAATTAGCACACAGTTCCCAGCCACCTGCCAGGTCTCTCCACTCACTTACATTCCTTTTCACCTGCCCACTCCCTCACCACTTAGACTCCTTCTTCTCCCATCCTTTACCTTCTTACTTCTCAGGAGAGGCAGCCTGCTCCTGTGGAAGAACATATGCTGCTTTGAAGTCAGACTTGCACTGCATTCTACTGGGTTTTTGTTGTTGTTTTAGTTTTGAGATCTTGATCAGGTTATTTACTATTTCATCATCTATAAAATACAGATGATATATGCCTTGTAGGGTTTTATTTTAAGGATTAGAGATTATAAGTTCCCCAGTACAGAGTAGGTCCTTGTACAACAAGAGCTCTTTTTCCCCTTGAATCCATTGCTATGATTTAATTGGGCAAATGTTTGTTAGCATTTAATATGTGCTATATGCTGCTGGGGATGCTGAAGAGATCAAAACAAAACAGAATCTCTGAGTTCAGAAAGATACATGGTGTAGAAAAAAAAACTGGCACACAAACAAGTGACAGGACTGTGCTGAGTGCAATAGAGGTATATAAAGTGCTAGAAGCAATTAATTCTTCTCTAGCCCTGTCTGTGGAGTGGTTTCCAAGTATTCCTTTTTGAAAAATACTTGGTAGTTAAGATTGGGGACAAATGGAAAGAGAGAGAGAAAAAACAACTCTTAAAGGTTTCTGTAATCTGTGAGGTGCCAACCTTTTAAGAATTGATTTCAGCAAGGCACTTGATAAAATCTCTCATGAAGTCCTTGTACATAAGATGGAGAAATGTGGGCTGGCTGATAGAGTAGGAGGAGGATTTGGTGGTGGTTATACAACTATGTCGAGGATGTTTTTCTCCGGCAGTACTTTATTTTTACTTACAAAATCTCTGGGTTGGAAGGAACCTTAGAAATAGATTGCCTACTCTCTGTAATCTGATCTTTTTTTCTACCTTTTAATTTTTAATTCCAACAGTACAGAAAGTATGTAGTGAAAAACATGCCTCCTTACTATTCCAGTCTTCAAGTGTTCCTCCCATTCTCTCCAGAGACAAACACTGTTCATAGCTGCTTGTGTGTATGACCTGGTTTCATTATGTGTATCTCTTTACACTTAGTATTATAGTTGTTTGAGTGTGTGTGCTGTTTCCCTTAATACACTATGCCCTCCTTAGGACCCCTCCTTATAATTTTCTCTATCTCCCCAAATTACTTGCACATCAAAGATTCCCTGTAAATATTTGCTTGATTAAGTATTTAAAAGAAACTTGGACCAGGGAGGAAAAGACAGGTTTCTCTGGTAACATGCCACAGTTCTCTGTCCTTGGCCCTATCCTTTAAAACTATTTTCCCCCAGTGAGTTGCATGAAGATGTAGAAAGCCTGTTTGTTACATGGACAGATGACACAAAGCTGGAAAAGAGAGCTAATAACATCAGATGACAGAATCAAGACCACAAATGAGCCCTGGCTGGTGTGGCTCAGTGGACTGAGTGCTGGCTGGCCTGTGAACCAAAGGGTCACTGGTTTGATTCCCAGTCAGGGTATATGCCTGGGTTTCAGGCCAGGTCCCCAGCAGGGAGCGCTCGAGAGGCAACCACACACTGATGTTTCTCTCCCTCTTTCTCCCTCCCTCCCCCTCTCTCTAAAAATAAATAAAATCTTAAAAAAAAGAAAAAAAAAGACCACAAATGAACTCAACAGACTGGAATGTTCACCTGAAAAGAACAGGGACAACTCTAAAGTCCTGTATTTAAAGGGAAAAAATACCCAACAATGTAGTTATATACGTATAGAGTTAGGACACCTGTCTTAATAACATATTATTTGAAAGTGATTTGGGAAGGTAGGGGATGGACCTTAATTGTGTTTAAGCTCAATTTAAGCCAGTCAGAATTTTGGCTGGAAAAGTACAAAACCTCCTTTGGGTGCTGCAGCTTGGGATAGTACACACAAACCTTTCTTGGTGTGGACTGGGTCTTTAGATCTCATGGCAAATGGGGGGGTAAATAGATCTCACTAGCAAATATGGGCATATCTTGCATCTGGCAGTTGCAGTACATATGGTGACAGGGGCTACTCTCTGTATTAGAAAGGCAGAGGTTTCCCAGAAAGTGCACGCCTCCCAGTGGAATAAGATTTTAAACTTTGCTTCTTCCTCTACATTTCCTCTTTTATATTCAGAGTCTGCTGCCAACTAACGGTTTTTCTTCTTCTTTTTTCTTTTCGTGTTGAAAGTGTTGACTTGGAGAAAAATAGAGGCCCAGAGCAAGAGCGGCAGTGGGACGGCTGCCCTGGCTCCCCTGGACATTGAGAAGTGAGTAGGTTCGCTGTGTTTAGGGAGCTCCTGTTCAACATGTCGTGGCTTAGACTGAATAGAGAGACCAGTTCCTCTCTTACCCTGAGTTTCTTTGGCCTGCCAATCACTGTTCCCTTGGATGCCCGACTTTCTTATTCCCAGTCTGTGTCAGTGTGTGTGGCCTCCGTATATCCCTTTCTATTACCCTAAAAAAGCCTGCTGCCTGCTCCATTTCCACATTGCTTTTAGCTTTGGAATCAGAGCATAAGTGAAAACAGTAAAGCTAAATTTCAGCTCATCAGCCTGTTTTTTGTGTTTTTTTAAAGATTTTATTTATTTATTTTTAGAGAGGGGGAGGGAGGGAGAAAGACAGGGAAACATCAATGTGTGGTTGTTTTTCGCATGCCCCCTACTGGGGACCTGGTCTGCAACCCAGGCATGTGCCCTGACTGGGAATTGAACCAGCGACCCTGTGGTTCATAGGCCATTGCACGATCCATTGAGCCACAGCAGCCAGAGCAATTTATCAGTTTTTAAAGTGGTTTAGGTTATGGTGATTTAATAGAATATAAGAAAGCAAGAAAATGTGTCACACTTATACCAAACTAAGGATATTGAGTTAGGTTACTAATGTCTACAACTTTAATTTTGTTTTAACACTGTCTGCCAAAATAAACTTTATTCCCTGTAACTTAAAATATATGTGTATCTATATATGCATGTATATGTGTAGATGTATGTAGGTGTATAATAGTTTATTATGTATAGTTAATCCCACTGTTTTGGCTGCATTCAACTAATTTTGAAATTTAAAAAATTATTTTCTTTGAATTTGCATGTTGGTATTTGGTGTTTTGGGAAGTAGTGAGTTACTTTGTGATGTAATGATACAGAAGTTGAATTGCAAAAGGTTGGGCAATGTAGAAGACTTCCTTGAGTTGTGGGTTGCAGCCTGACTAAGAAAGCACATTCTGGTGGACTTGGGGGAGTCAGGCTGAAGTGCTGTCTCCCCAAAGTAAAGACATTACCAACAGTCCGTTAGAATAGTTAGTCATTAGGCAGAAACCTTTATCTTTGAAACACATTTTAGAGTTCCTCCCCTAATCCAGTTGAGCAGAGGTGATCACTGCTACCTTTGTAATCTTACCATCGTGTGGACATTCCTCTAGGACTGTATCATCACGACAGTACACTTCATCCAAGTGTGTTGTAGTCATTTTTTTTTTTGACATTTCTGTTTCCTTGGCTAGGCTGTTAGTTATTTGAAGACAGATACTCGCCTTCATTCGTACTCTGTTCCCCAGCAGCTAATGAAATGTGTCTGAGACAGCAGCAAGAGCGAAAGCTGTTTGTTGAGCACCTAATATTGTGTGCCAGCCCCTGTGCTGGATGCTTGGTTTACTATATCACTCTCACAATGGATGGTAAGGAAGGTGGTTACTCTTTTTTTGTCTTTTTAGTAAAGAAACTAGAGAGAAATTGCAAATAACTGGTTGAGATCATGTGGCCAGAACTGGCAAAGCCTGCCTGACTTATGCCCCTTCCCCAGTGCTGCTGTCCCTCACACAGTAGGGGATGAGTAGGTGCTTTCTGCTTTAACTGCTACACCGTGAGAGATACACTCATCTAGCTCTTCTCGTAAGGAAGAGGGCGTTCTCTCAGATGATGAAGTACTTGAGAGACTTATTTCTTCTATTTCAAAGACCTCCAGAGAAATTCTTCCTTAGAGTGAATCCAATTTCCCTTGCTGTAGTAATTGAAGAGTAACAGCCAGAAAGAGAAGTCTAAGAAAGCAAACTTTGGAAAGTTTGCTTTACCTTCTTAAAACTAAGATGCTCTTCTTATGAGTCAGGCAGACCTGGCTTCTGACAGTTGTTAGCTATAGGACCTTGGAGAGAAAAGCACCTTCTTAATGGGGCTGGAAAATTAATTGAGAAGTTGTATTTAAAGCACCTTCTACTAGTTCTCACCACAGAAGAAATACTTAATAAATGTTCATTTTCTTCCTTTGTCCCCAGTGATTCCATTTTCACCAATGTCCAATAAACCTTACCTCAAGGACACAATACCCTGTCTTTCCACAAATTCAAGTGTTATAAAAATTTAAAAAATAATTATGTATATGAATTCATGCGGAAGCCTCTGGCAGAACCACATGGTTTTGGTAACTTCCTAGTTGCAGGTTGTAGAATTAAGGAAGTTGGCATGTGGACAGACTTGATTCACTAATCAGACAAGTTCATCTACCTGGGTAAAAATTGTAATCTTGATTATAAATGTTCTTGGTGTTCCCTTTTCTGTCTAAATTTTAACTTACCTTTGAAAAAACTGTTATACTTAATTTCACAAGAGTTTGACAGAATATTTTATGTTTGAAGAGCAATCAGCATTGTTTGAGATAGAAGAGTTGATTTTATTGCCATCCAACTGCTGCGACAGCAGGGCACAGAGAAACAGCAAGGGAAAACCACTAATCATTCCATCCTTTTGATTGTCGGTGGGTTAGTTTTATCAGCAGCCCCGCTGAGCAACTCTGCATTGGTTGACATGCCTCCTCCACAGAATAACTTTGAGATGTAAAAACACAATTTGAGATATATCAGGAGCCCAGCGGCAAAAGCAAGTCTTAAAACTGCTTTATCTGTCTTTCTTCTGATTGGCTAGGAATGAGAAGTGTTATCTCTGTAAATCCCTAGTCCCATTCAAAGAGTACCAGTGTCATGTTGAGTCCTGTCTCCGGCTTGCAAGGTGTGACCAAGGAGACGGGCCTGCAGAGAGTGGGAGAGCACACTCAGCTGTGCAGGGGAAGCAGCAGCAGTGGCCGAGGAACCTGAAGGTAAGGGGGGTGTTCGAGGAAAGACTGACCCTCCACATTTCTGTTCTGGGTTTTTTCTCCCCTCCCTTCCTGCCTCCTTTTTCTTTTGTTTGTCTTGAAACAAGATTTGTGCTTTTTAACACTTTTTTAATTAAAAAAATAATACTTATATGTTCATTGTAGAAAGTACAGCAAATACTTTTAAAAGTGAAGATACTGAATGTAAACTATAATTAAAAAATGAAATTTAAAAAACATACGAAGAATTAGGGAAAATTCCAGTGTTTTTTCTATGCATTTTTAATGTAGTTGGCACCGTACTATATGTGTGTATGCACTGAACATGTAGCTTAAACATCTTGGTTTATTTTTAAACTATTTTTTAAAATTACTCTGAATGTTTATATCACACAGTCACTTAACTGTTCTTATTATAGGACATTCAGGTTCTTTCCAGTTCTCTACTATAAAACTGTTTAAAACATTAATCAGTCTTTGTACCAGTGATTGTTTCCTTAGATAGATTTCCTGAAGTGGAATTTTTAAGGCAGTGGACATAAACATTTAAAAATCTGATGAAACACAGTCAAACTGCTCTGCAGAAAGTCTCTCCAGTCACACCCCCTTGCCAGGAGCCGAGACCAGCTCTGCTCTGCGTTCCTGGTCTTAGGAGGCCGAGGGGTGTGGCCTTTGGTCATTGGGAAGGTGGATGTGTTTTCTGGGCTTTGTGATTAGAGATTAGGAAGAGCAAGTCTTAGCTTAGAAATGAAAAATAAAACACAACAGCTCTATTTTCCAGGCCTAGAGTCATCAGTGTACACTAAGAGGAAGAAGCCATTATCTGTCAGGACATGAGAAGGGGGCCCTGCATGAACAGGATGGCTCTGAGGTGGTGGTTTGGAGTTGGGGCTCGGACTACAGAGCCAGGTGGTTCTTCTGGCATTCCTACCCCTAGAACGTACCTCAGAACTGTTATTTTTTATTTTAAATCTCTCCAAATCAGTCATAGGCCAAAGGCTACTGTTGTTTAATAGGATCTTGGGGGAATAACTTGCCTTCACTCTGGTTTCTGTTCTTGGATAATACTGGCATGAAGATGTATTCTCTTCACCCTGGTTATCTTTTTTGCTTGTGCACCCTCATTTATTAGAAAGCAAAAGGCTTCCCTCGAGGAGCGCCTCCACACCTCTTTCTCCTGGAGACAGGTGTGATCTGGGCTAAAGAAGTGTTCTAGATTTTCTGCCATGAGGTAACCCTTCCCTTTCATTTATTTATCTGCGTCACAGGAAAAAGGGCGCAGTGAAGGCCGACTCCTCAGTCTCTTAGACCAGTCGGAACAGAAGACTGAAGGTAAGGACTCGGGGACCAGTTTTCCGGGCTTCTGGCTAAGGCCTTCCAGTGAAAAGAACCTCTGCCACCTCCCTGTTTGTTGGAGCTAGGTGGATGCACATTTGGCCGGAGTAGCCAGCCTTTGAGACTCGGTCTGGGCCATCTCTCCCTGAGGAAGATGGGGAGGTAGCCTGTCTGCAGCATCACACATTTCATTTCAGGCTTTTTAAAGCCTGTTGGACTGGGAAAAGACATTTCCAGGTGACCGGACAAAGAAATGAGCCCCACATACCCTCACAGGAAAAGGCATGGAAAAGCAGACACGCCGGCATTACTGCCTCCTCCCATTGTTTTGTGCTTTATTTGTGTTACTTTGAGTTTAATGTCCAAACCTGTGCCCCTGACGTCTTGTAGGAAGTACCTGTCTCTTTGTGCCTAGGATTTAGGGAACGTAAGAGTTGGCTGGTTATGTGCATTGCATAGAGTAGTGCCAGTCTCGGGCTGTAAAGATTGTATCTAGTAAAGCTCCACACATGTCCCCTGGCCCAGATATGCCCTTGATAAATGTTAGCTGCTGTTATTACTATAGTGGTTGTTTGTTGCTGTTGTTAAAAGTCACTAGATGCAGATGGAAGAGGAACTTTTGCTTAAGCCTTTCTGATGACTAAAAAGGCGGCCTCTTTGAGCCCCTCATCCTGCTGCCTCTAGATCAGCAGGTTGTGATTCTCTGCAGGTGGTTGGCAACTCCGTGTTCTTCAGGTCCAGATCTGAAGTAGGTTTCTGCAGAGGTCATTCATTCAAAAGTGTTCACCTCCATACTTCTGCAGCTGAGCCTGTTGGATGCTAAATGCTCACATTCCATTGGTGTGGGGATTGGCGCTGAGCCACCTGGATCAGTTTGACGAAAAGCAGTGCCCAGAACACAGGAAGCACATGATCAGTGAGCCAGTGGTATGATTGCGATACTACTAACAACATTATTCCTGTTTTTCTCCTATTACAGATGCAGAGATAAAGACCAAGTCTTCAGAAACAGTGGCTTTCAGGTGCATTGGGGTGTGCGTTGGGGTGTGGCTGTCCCCAGTTCTAGGAAAGGACAGGCCTGGTCCTGGGCTCTGTGTATGGTGTGGTTTTCAAACTGTTGACTGTAGAAATCACTGGAACTGTATGACCTCTCTCTGTATACCTCTGTGACACCCTCATATCTGGGCTAACAATTCGAGGGCAACTCAGTTCACTTACTGTGTTAAAACTAGCAAAGCAAAAGCTATTTCTTACTTGTCTCTACTCCTCTATCCCCAGCCAACCCTGGTCTTCTGACTTGGATTTCCAGCCGCTTGGGAATTTGGTTCTGAATCCTCATTCCCTCACCGTCCAACTGTGTAGCTTTACGTATACGATTTACCCAATGTCCTCATCTGTAAAAGGGGAATGATGGGACTTGTCTGGTTGGATGATGACAACGGTTATGTGAATCAATAATATGTGTAAAAGCCCCTGCTATACTACATGACACTGCTTATTAGTGGTGTGTATCAAATTCTGAATTCCCCCTTCTCTCTAGGGTGCCCTCACCGGGGATGGAAGAGGCTGGCTGCAGCAGAGACGTGCAGAGCTCCCTCGCACAGCTCGACTTAACTGAGTCTCCCATCAAGTCTTTCGTTTCCATTTCAGAAGCCACAGATTGCTTAGTTGACTTTAAAAAGCAGTTTACTGTCCGGCCAGGTAGCCGGACACGGACCAAAGCAGGCAGAGGAAGAAGGAGAAAATCCTGAATTTCTAGGGTCTGGAGGCTGACAAAAGCATGAGGAGTAGGGGAGGCCATGCTCACTAAGTCTTGGTGGCCCAGTTCATTGCTGAGCAGGTTGTGGCCCTGCAGTCCCCACCATGAGCACCCGCTCGGCGTTCCGGTTTCGTGTTCTGTATGATCTGTACGGACATCAGTGTATAGTGTTCTGTTTTATAACAGCCTGTTCGAATTTGCTTATAGTTCAAAGAAAATTTAAATATATTTATCTATGTTTGTATGAAATCTTATTTCAGTGAGATGGAGCTTCCTTTTTCCCCTCTGTATTACAGGGTCTGGGGAGGGGCTATTTGAATTGTGGAGCTAGTTCTCAGACATAAATTTCATGTTTCTGAATGACTTTTTACTCGTCTTTGATACGCAGCCTATACTCACTGACTGTGTGGTGCACAGTTCCAGATACTATGGGGTTATCCCCTCGACCTTCTCTGACATCACTCTGCGGGGTGCCAGCCAGCGCACTGACTCCTGCTCCTTATTCTGCTGTCTCTACCGTTCAGTGACCAGTTACTTTATCTCGATGCCTCGCCCAGTCATGCGTTCTCAGCCAGAGCTTAGGACCTTTAAGGGGTGAGTCCTGCTGTTCTGCTCAGGAATTTGTAAGTGAACACTCTGGTTTTAGTTAGTTTCAATGCAATTATTTTTCCTTCCTGGAATAACCAGTGGGGATGCCAGGCATATTCACCTGTTAAAAGCACAGTTGGATCTCTTGCTGTCAGAGACCATAACAGTAACAGGAAATAGGTTCCATTTCAGTACGTTAGTAGAGGAGTGCACACTCTCAGCCACGCTGCCCAGGAGCTTCCGGAGCAGAACAGAGACGGGGTCTGTCCTCAGTGCGTGGGCGGTCGTGGGAGGATGCTGCATGGCAGGAGCACCTGCCCGAGGAAGATGATCAGATGAGGACGTTCGGAAAGCTGACTGTGGCTCAAACCGACGTGGAGATGTCACATCGTTGTGGGGGTGGCTGAGGAATGGGAGAGGTTGTGGGACAGGATGAACAGGGACACGGACTCTCCCAACTTCTGATGTATCGAGTCAGTGTTACCTTTTCCTTCCTCCCTCCCCCCCACCCCTCTCTCTCTTTCATGCAAATGAGGTGTGTGTTAGACCAGGGAGTTCAAAGATACCTGGGACCGAAGGCACAGTTTCCTGCCTGCGTGCCCTGTGCTCACGATCTCTGAGTTCTGAGTTCGAAGGCAGGATGGCAGGCGCTCTGCCTGTTACTTGGCGTTGGACGGCACTGATGTTGAGGCCAGCTCCACATGAGTAATGCCACTTAGTTTTTGAGCAACTTCTGTGGTTCATTCAGTGCACTTAATCCCTTAGTTCCTGCAGCAATCCTGTGAGGTAAGTATTATCCTTCCTGATTTTCAGATGAGTAAACAAAGGCTGAGAAGAACAAATAAAGCCACTTTTGTCCATGGCCGCCTCTTCTCTCCTAAAGAAAATGCTATAGCCCTGGCTGATGTGGATTGCGCACCAGCCTGTGAACCAAAGGGTCGCCAGTTCGATTCCCAGTCAGGGCACGTGCCTTGGTTGTAGTCCGGGTTCCCAGTAGGGGGCGTGCAAGAGGCAACCACATATTGATGCTTCTCTTCCTCTCTTTCTCCCTCCCTCCCCCTCTCTAAAAATAAATAAATAAAATGTTCTTTTAAAAATCCAGGAAAAGAAAATGCTTTATTTTGACTGAAGTATTGATTATTTTCCTGTTTTCCTTCTAATGTAAATGAGTGATGTCCCATCAGCTTAACTCCCACTAGTCTTCTCATGAAATAACATTTTATTGGAGGTAGAACTGTAAACGGGGTAGCATGTTGCTTCTCTGTCTGAAGATAAGAAAGGGAAAGGGCTGATTTTACAAAGTGGATATTTAGCTTAAAATGGAGCAGTCTACCTAGAATGTGGGTCAGTGGCACATTGTTGGAGGAGGGTGTGGACAAGCAGGACCAGGAACAATAGGCTTTTTGTTAGCTAATGGGGGAGTCAAAGGGAAACAGCCCCTCTCTCCAGGCGCCCCCGCCCCCCACCTTCCACTGTCTCTGGTGAAGACTGGTTGTGTGGGAGGGGCATTGCTGAGAAGGTGAAGGAAGGAAGTCCGTGGAAAGAGTATCCCACCATCCTGAGTCTGAACCCCTGATTCTGATGCAGGTCACTCTCTCTGGAGATCTAGTTTCCTTGTCCGTAAAGTGGGGAAAATCACACAGGGTCCTCGGGGTTAAATAGCGTGTGTACAGACATAGCACCTGTCACAAGACGACGAGGCCATGGCAGCTGTGGTCACTCACGTGGTGCTGTTTTTGTGTGTCCTAAGGAGTGTTAGCATGAGAGGCGGAGAAGCCACAGAGGGCGGGGTGCAGATGCAGGAAGAAACAGTTCTCAGATGGGTGAGTCCTCTACCTTCACTCCATCAACCACTCTGCACAGTAAGCTGCAGTCCTGGGTGTTGAGAGCTCTCCTACGGGCCCGGTGGGATTTCCGTGTCTTCCGAGATGGGAAGCAGCTGTTCTGGTGTTGCTGAACCGTGGAGATGTAGGAAGCTCCCTGACCTTCACAAGCAGTTGCCATAAGTTGGGAGAGGGGCCCTTCTCTATGTGAGGCGTGGTGGTGGTGATTTTCTTGCATCCTCACAACAGCCCTGTAGCAGAGGCAGTGCCTCGTCGTCTTGCCCTGGGTACTCACATGCTCATACGTAACCCCATACAGTCCTATCGCAAGAACCTGTGACTCTGCCATAGCCCTTCTCTGGGCATGCGGCACAGGCTGGGAGTGCCACATGATCGGGGTCCTGAAGCGGCCCTCAGCCAGTGGAACCTGGAAGTCAGAGGGTGAGCACCCCAGCTTCCTCGCCTCTCGGTGCTACTGGACAGGGACTAGCCCAGCGCTGGTCTGCAGCAGGCTGGCCTGTAGTGTGTGGTGCTTGACTTCGCTTGAGAAAGACTTCCCAACATGAGTCCAGGTGATTCTGAGAGCACATTTATTAAAGCTGGGGACAGCAAGACAAAGGAAGGACTTGGGATGGGAGAAGCAATAGGAGAGAGCCTGGGCGGCACTCTGCTTCGGCTCCCTAGAAAATGTATAGGAAAGGGGTGGGCCGAGGCAGGGCTCTTTAGCTCACTGGAGAGTCAGAGAAAGAAGGGGCCTTGGAAACAGGATCGGGGTAAACCTGTGTGGAGCTGCCACTGCCTGCTTCTCCCCTGGCTGCAGGTGTCATGGGGACCCTGTGAGTTTAGGAGGAAATGAGGTTCATGCCAGGGAAGGGGCATGGGCGTGCTCTGGAATCAACTCACACTAAGTCTGCATCCTGAGGTCTTTGTGTCTTCTGCACATGAGAATCTTCAGGGAGGGTTTGGGATTATTCTTTGGTCTGTTAACACTATTTTACTTTTATCTTGGATCTATCTGGCTTTTAATGGGGTTTTTGTTATTTGCTCCCCTGACTCTGTCCTTGAGTTTAGCTGGCACATGTGGCATTAATTGGGTCTCGGCTCCCTATTTCCCAGACCAGGGAGGTGTAAGCTATGTGTTCTCCAGTTAGGGAGGAGAGGTGTAAACTGTTTGCTTTTAGGGGTCCTTGTTGAGGGGAGATAAGGGCTTTCGATTCACCAGCTGGCTGGAAGTTGCTCACTCCCGGGCTCATGAACCTGAGGGCCCCCTGACATTGGGGAGCACAGAGTCTCACATACATCGCTTGCATCCCAGCCCTGCCCTGCATCCCTTCCCAACTTAACTGTCTGCACTCAAATTTGATCTTATCCCAGGGGAACCCACGCTAAGGCAAATCCTATGGAGAAGTGAGTCTCCCTGTGTTTTACCCATGGACAAACAGGCTCAGGGAGGCAGAGAAGTTTGCCCAAGGTCCTACAGCTGGTAAATGGGATGGGATTTGAACCCAGGCCTGCCTGCCAGCAGAGCTCATGCTCTCTTTACTGCACTGTGGTACTGCCTTCCTTTCCCTCCAGTCACAGGACTCAGTGGAGATTTCAGATTTGGATGTGTTCTTTCTCACCTGTGAGGCAGGGTAGCTTTGGCCCTGGGGGGTGACTGAGGACATGCCCCTCCACGACCTCAGAGAACAGAGGGCTGCCAGGGCAGCAGCCCTAAGGGATGAAGAGAACATCTGCATGTGGACGTCTCGGCCCTCACGAGGCTCCTGTGTATCACAAAAATGTAAAGCTTTTGCCCATAATCGCTGTTTTCTCCCTGACCCTATAAGTAGCGCCAAGGCCAGAGGTGGGCATGGTCTCGCCCGATCCGCTGCCATGGGTGCACTCCCTGGTAATAAACAGCATGCCCCACCTGGTCCTCTGGGTGGTCTTTTCAGAATATTGCAAATGCAAGTGCAGCTCCCTGACTTGGAGCTCCTGGGTCACAGGCCCTGGGTTGCTTTAGCAGACATAGACAAAGGCGAGGGGAAGGCAGGTGGTGCTGAGTGGATGGTAGTTCCGGTGGGAAGAGGGAAACACCTGCAACCCTAGTGGGAAGGCTGCTGAGGTCACGTGCTCCAGGAGGGCTGGCAGAGCTTACCAATTTCCTCTCAGTTGTGGGAGGGCTCTTCAATTTAACAAGTTATTACCATTCTTCCTTGTCGGGTCTAGAACTAAGCCCTGGGGCTCACAAGATGAGCAAGAAGCATTTGCCGGGAGCCCACGGCTGTTGGTGCAATGGTGGGGGAAATCTAAGGCACCATAGGATCCGTAGGCCACAGTCAGCTGGGGTCAGGGCCAGGAGGAGCTTAACAGGGAAGGCTCCCCAGGCATCAGTGCTGACCGAGGTGTAATTTAAAGGTGAAAAGCTGGAGAGGGCAAAGAGGGAGTCATCCTAGAGCAATCAGTGTGAATAGAGACCTAAGAGTGCAGCAGCTTGGTGGACATAGGAGAGCTGGAAGGCACCTCCTAGCGAAAGGGCATGGAGGGAATTGTGGGGGGCTTATCAGAGCCCATTTGCCTTGTTGCCAGGCACTGTCTGCTTGGGAGTAGCTCAGAGCAGGGAGGGCCTGGTTCCTAACCCAGCAGTGGCACTCTGGCTGTGCCCACCTTTCCTCCCACTGACCACCTCCCCCCATCTCTCAGTTCCTTCTGGACTGCTGGAGATGGGCACTAAGGGGCTGTGAGGGGGCCTTGGCAGGACTGCTCTTCCCTTGTTGGTCCGTGGCCATCTGGTGTTGGCAGAGAACTGTTGGCCGCTGCTGTGCCTCTGCTACAGCTGGGCCTACCAGCTGTTCACAGACCTTGGGTCCAGTTTGCCTCCTCCCTCCAAAGGCCCCGACACCAGCCTGGGTTCTGGGACCCCTCCTCCGGGGGCAGATGGACACAAGATTTCCAGAAACAGACGGGGAGCCCTGGTGTTGCTTGTCAGGGGCGTGTCCTTGTGTGGGCTCGGGAGGCTGCATACTGGCCTTGGGCGTGAACCACAGCTGGGCTCTGGCACTCAGTTCCATATTCTCTCCCATGTGAGCAAAGTCGAGAGAGGCTGGAACTCCAGGCCAGGCAGGACGCTCTGGAGTGGGTGACTGTTCTTCCTGTCCCCATCCTTGGGTTCCCTGCCTTTGAAAGCCTGAATTGGTATCTGTGCAGCAGTCATACTGAAACTAATACAAGAGATACTGCCCCTGGTCTCCACCCTGGTGCCATGTGGAAGTCACGTACTCTCTGTGGACCGCAGTAGGGTTATTGCTGATGAGCCTGAAGTTTTAAAGTATCTGCCCACCAGTTTCCCTAAAGCAAAAATTGGTGCAGTGTTGTCTCTTACCGTGGCAGGTGTCTCAGTCTGTTTTGGCTGCTATAATAAGATGCCACAGACCAGGTGACTTGGAAGCAATAGAAATGTGTTTTTCACAGTCTGGGGCTGGAAAGCTGAGATCAGGTGACAGAACCATCAGGTGAGGGCCCTCTTCTGGTTGTGGACTTCTGTCCCCAGCGTGGCTAGAGGAGTAAGAGGGGTCTTCTGGAGGACCCCTCCGGGAGGACCCCTCCTGGAAGAGGAGACCCATCCCATTTACGAGGGCTCCACCCTCAGGACATAGTCATCTCCCAAAGGCCCCACTTCCAAATACCGCCACCTTGGGCGTTAGGTTTCCAACATGAGTTTCGGAGGGACACACACATTGCATACTGTAGCAGTGAGCAAGAAGACCAGACCAGGAGAGAACTAACTTGGTGGCCACCAGCTTGACCACAGCCCGAGACCCCCTTCCCCTCTCAGCACAGAAGACCCCTGTCATGAGCCTGTGCTCCCCCTTGGCCTACAGACTAAAGGCTGAGCTCCGAGGTCTAGCCGCCACCTCTCCCACCGTGTAGCCCCATCTGCATGTCTCCTCTTGAGGCCCTTGGAGCTGCACCTCATTCCTCAATGCGTCCTGCACTCTGATGCTGCCTGTGCTCCTCTCTCTTCTGAGGACCGCCTCTGCCGGAATACAACTGTTCCTTCCAGGCTGGGCTTCTGCAGCCTGCCCACCCGTGCCAGGGCAGGGCTGGTCTCTCCCTCTTCTGAGCCCGAGTTATCTCTTGCTCACTAGTGCTTGCACATTTTCAAAATTGTCCATTAGATGGCATATTTCACGGACCAGGCCTCTCCAAATTTTCAGAGGGAAACCACCACCTCAAAACCCAGTGTTGCAGAGGGCACGTCCCGGGGCCCTTTGGGCCCAGGTCTCCAACTTCCTCTTAGGACAGATACTAAAGGAAGTGAATCAGCTGTTGTTTCAGTAAGAGGGTGCGGCTTGGGGACATTATTGCTGAGGCCATTTATGACTCACTTTTGGGTGCCTTATATTGAGAGGTGAGTGGGGTGCCTCATATTGAGAGAAGAGCTCAGGCCTGAGGAGGCTGACCCACTGCTGCTTCTTCTCCAGGTAAGACCCTCCATGGCTGTTTAGTTCCTGCCCACCCCTCACCCTCGCTCCGCTGCTCGGCCCCTACTGCAGGAGTGGAGGCTGGAAAGGCTACACCTTTGGTCCTCAATGGAGGCTCCCCACCCAGCCAGCATCCTTGAGTTCCTTTCCACAGGAAGGTCTGTTCCGTCTAGCTGACTCAGCCTACAGAAGCCAAGAGGCTCACAGTTCCTTGGGTGTGTGTAGACCCTGGACTGAGGTCTGGGGACCTAGTGATGGGAGAGACACGTGCTCCCCCACAGGGACACTCTGCTGGAGGAGACAGATGTGGGTGCGGTGCCTGAGGGTGTGAGCACAGGGCTCCTTGGGGCAAGTTTCACAGTCCCTGGTGTGGAGAAGTGCTGAACGAGTGTCAGAGAAGAGGGAGTGAAGGAGGGTGAGGGAGTGAACGGCCACACCTGCCAGGCCTCGCGGGTGGCAGCTCAGCTGGTGTGCGTCCTCAGCCGTTTCCAGAGGTGATCGCCCAGGTGCCCTACTGTGCCTGCAACAGACTTGCCATGTATGTGGAACTGATGTTCCCATTCGACAGGTTTAGAAACTGAGTGCAGGTACCGATGTCTGTGGCTCTGCAGAGGTTTGTTAGGAACTGTTTCTTGGTTTCTGAGTAGGACCTCCTCACCCACCCCCAGTTTTACAGAGTTGCATTAGCACCTGCCTGTGTCAGACCGTGTGCTGGAACCTTGAAGATGCAGAGGTGACTGAGATACGGTGGTTCCAGACTCGGGGACCATGGCGAGCGAAGGCTGGACAGCAGGAGGCAGGGAAGCTTGGGTCAATGTGCAGCCTGAGCGGGAAGGGCAGCAGTGAAGGGAGCTGGTGGGAGGACAGCGTGAGGGGCCGGTGACGCCATAATGCAGAGTCTGGGGCTTCTCTTTCTGCCGTGGGATCCATCCCCAGGGGACCGCCAACGTCCTTTCTTGGGGACGAGATCTGGGGAGTGATGTGATGAGATCTGTTTTAGCACAGCCACTCTGGTGTTGTGTTGGGAGTGGGTTGGGTGGGCAGGTGGAGGACGGGGGACGCACCGTGGGCAACGTGAAAGAGAAATGAACGTGGCTTGTTGAATTCAAGGAGCCTCTCCAGCATCCGGGTCGGGAATCAGATTATCCACACGTGGGATGTGGCTTGGGGCGGGCATGTTTCGGAGCTCCTCACACAGACGTCTTCAGTCAAATCTTGGGGACAAGTGAGATGAAGAGGGAATGTGGAAAGGAGAGCTATCCGAGACTGGGAGCCCTGTTGTTTAGGGGAAGGAGAGGAGTTACGAAGACGATGAGAGACTCCGGAAGAAGCTGGCTGTGGAGGCCAAGCGACCAGAGGTTTTGGGGTGAAGAGAATGCCTATGGCTGTGCACGCTGGAGAGGGGGCCGAGCAGTGGCGAATCAGGAAAAGGCCGGGACTGGGCCCTTGGGAGACTGACTGTAGGTGACCGCAGTGGGTGATGGGAGTAGCAGGTGGAAGGGCTGCAGGTGGGAATGTGTCTTTCCGGCAGCTTGCTCTTCCAGGAGGAGAGGTGCAGTGGTTCCGTGGACATGGCCCGCTGCCCGCCCTTGGCGCCCCACCGCATTCCTCGCTTCCTTCACCCGTGAAGGGTGCCGGGGTCACGGAGGCCCCCTGGGGACCCTGCTGGAGCAGTGGCACTGCCTCTAGCTTGAGTGAACACGACCCCTGACATTTCTGCAGTGTGCGAAGGACTTTCAGAACCATTGGCTCCTTTAATCCTCCTCACAAGAGCTGCGTTTTCTTTCCCTGTCCTCGAAGAGGAAACTGAGGTTCCTCGAGTTTCCATTCAGATTCAGCTAAATAATCCAAAGACACTGAGCATGGTTCTTCTGCTCTCAGCTCATTTGCCTGCACAGCCCTTTGGCTTCTGTTGGTCCCATTTGGCAGATGAAGCAAAACCAGGCCCTGAGGCCGAGCGGCCTGGGGCAGTGGCTCTGGGTACAGAGCCCTTCTTATACGGGCCCTGCTGCCCCTCTCCAAACCCACCCAGGAGCTGAGGCTTAAATTCAAGTTCCCAAGGCATTTGCCCAGGTGTGATTCCATTTACCATATTTTTTGGACCATAAGATGCACCTAGGTTTTAGAGGAAAATAAAAAAAATTTTTATGCAAAAAATGTGGTAAAATATTTAATAACAAATAACATAGTATTTCACCAATGTAAATGTAAACAGAACTTAACAGCAGCATTAGCAACCATTATTCCTCCAAAAAATTTTTGGGGGGAGCGTGTCTCATAGTCCAAAAAATATGGTATTTCTCCCAACCACCATGCACAGGTAGATATTCCCTCCTGTGATACAGATGAAGAAACTGAAATTCCAAGAAGTCATAAATGACTTGCTAATGTTTGTGCCACTAGTGGGAACCCCCACCCCCACCCCGTCTTCATATCTTCAGGGAGAAATCCATGCCCCTCAGCTTGGCGTAAGGACCATCTGCAGTCCAGCCTTCCCGTTTCTCCAGCACATCACCCCCTTCCTCCCAAAAGCAGCACATCCATCTCAATCGGTGCCTGTGTGCACCTCCTGGGACCGCTGTGGGGCTGTGAGGCCCTGAAGGCGGGGCTCTGACTGGCTCCGTCTGTGCCCCCGCACCTCACAGAGCAGGCATCAGGAGCTGGTAAACAAGACCGAATGCCAGGATGAGTGAAAAGTGCTAGGAACAGAAAGCAGCCTTCCCAGCTCGCTCTCATTAACGCCCCTGGAAACTGAAAGCCTCCTCTTTGATTACTTAGTGATCTTTGATGGTCAGAGGTTCTGAGCTCTGGCTGTGACTTCCTGTGCCCAAAGGTCTGAGTCACAGCCTCCTAGAGCCTGTCGAATGAGTGGTTCACCCAAGCTGTCCTTTCCTCCCATAGGCGGCCACCCCCACTGTGGAACCACATGGACTCCAAGGGGTCTGTAGAGCTGCAGCCAGGGGAAGGAGCCCCTGGCTGCCCCCAGGAGGGCTTGCCCTGCCCCCCGGACAGCTCTGAGCTGGTAAGTTCGACACTTGGTTCCCATCCTATGCCCATTCAGGGCTGCCAGGAGCAGAATTGGCTGAAGATGGCTCTGGGTCATGGGGTCACACCAAGGTAGCCCCTTCCAGTTTTCTAAGGCTTTCCCATCTGATCTGGTAACAGTCTCCTACACAGATGCAAGGTGGGGATTAGCCCCCCACCTTACAGCCCAGGAAGAGGGCCTCAGAGAGGGGGCAGACAGACACCTGAGTGGAGCTGAGGTGTCTCAGCCCCAAATGCATTACTTTGGCCACCCTGCCACCCAGGTGCTTCTGCCCCAAGTGGGTTGACACAGCCTCGCAAGGACCTTCTGTGGTTTTCTGGTAGAGAAATGTGTTCTCAAGGCCCTTGCTGTCCCCACATCCCTAGCCACTTCTGCAGGTGTCTCTCCCTCTACACGCCGCGCAGCCAGGCAGAGCCAGGTCACAGCCCAGCTTACTCCGCCTGCCCCCAGCTAGCTCTGACCAGAGTCTCCTCCTTCTGTGGTCTTGACCAAGATTCTAAGCCCTTGCATGCCACACCCTTGAGCAGGAAACACTTGTGTAAGCCGCTGAGTCCTCCCAGCCCCTAGAGGGTGAGTGACAGGAGAGAATATGGAGGGGGCCCCGGGAAAGGGTTCTCCAGTCCTTCCCTGCAGCTTCAGCAGCTTGCCAGCCTGTTCTGACCTCTGCTGGACTCGGTCCCTTGTCCCCACTGTGGGGGTGTCGCCCTCACTGTACTTCATGCTCCCACTTCACCCTGTCCCACCTCCACCCCAGACCCCACTGTCAACATTCTCTCTGTGCACCTCCTGCAGCCGGGCCAGCCGCGGGTCCTGGCCCCAGCTACCTTCTCCCACCACTTCCTGCCCCTGCCTCCTGAGGCTCCCACGCCCGTCTGGCACCTGTTGTGCCGGCCTCACTGCACACACCTGCCCTTTAAAGATAGACACTCCCCCACAGACTCCCCTTGGCTCCCCTCCCACGGTCCCCCAGGGCGGTGGGTTAGTAACCACGTGCGATCTGAGCGCAGCCCCTTCCCCGAGCCCCTTCCCCACCCCATCCCCAGGTGTCTTTTTGTTGCCAGAGGGGCAGTAACACCTCAGGCTCTCCAGCGGTTGACACGTTCCTCCTGCTCTGAGGAGAGGAAACCCCTGTATCAGTGAGCATGTCCTCCAGGCCACCGCCGCTGTAGCCCTTCTCAGTCCTCCCAGAAAAAGTGGTGCTGCTTTTGCTATCGCTGGACAGAGCAGGGAGGCTGCTCAGAGGGGTGACTGATTGGCCCAACTGGCTGACCAAGTGCAAGCTGGTCCAGGGGCCTGTCAGATGCAGCCTCGCTCTAATGCTGTGCTTCTCGCTCTCCTGACTGAGGCCTCGCTCCACTCCTCCTGGGGGAGGGTGGTGGCAGGGGGCACTCCCTCGCTCCTCCTGGCTGCTGTGCATCCACCACTGTCATTGAGCAATAAAAACACACCCCTCACACCTGAACAGCACTTTACACATTCACGTACAGGGTCCCCTTGAATTCTTATGTCCCGGCAGCCACTCAATCAACACAGCCTTCCTGGGTGCTGTCAGCTTTGGGCGCCAGCCCGTGTGGCTCTGACATGCAGCTGTATGACATGGCGCCTGGTCCTGGGGACTCTCTCAGAGACAGCTGTGACTTGCCCAGGGCCACACAGCCGGGAAGTGGCAGGACAAGGACTTGGATGTAACTCTTCTCTTCCCAGGTCCCATGGGGTTTCTTTGCTGCAACTCCATCAGCCTTAGGTTCTTTTCAGAAGTTGCTGGTTTTTATAAGGCTTCACAATTAGGTAGAAGCATCTCTGCAGTCAGACAGAGCAGGGCTTAGATCCCGTCCTGTGCCTTCGGAGCTGCTTGGCTTCTACACGTGCCCGTCCCTGGCTGAGCCTCGGTCTCCTCACCCGTGGCTGAAGGAAGCCCCCCAAGCGAGCCCTGTGGCTGCTGTGAGCATCTGCAATACCGTGAGCAGAGAACTGAACCTCTGGCACTTCTGTCGGGGCCATTTGCCGCCTCAGGGATCTGTTTCCCATGGCAACCTGAAGCCGGGGTGAGACAGAGTCATCCTGTCTCCCTCAGTGGGCAGCCTCCCTTCCCAGTCTCTCCTGGCCTCCCCATCCAGGTGCCCTACTGGCTGCTTTACAAGGACGGGTCCAGTGCGGGGCAACAGAAGGTGGGGGCCCGGGAACAGAGTCTCGGGCTGGGCCCCTCCCATGAACCCCGGGCAGGCTGCTGGGCCTCTTCGAAGGGCGGGCCAGATGGTTGTCCGGGGGATTCCTTACAGGGGGCAGGTAGCGGGGCTCTACTGAGCTCCCCCACAACAGCTCCTGGTGGAGAAGGACCCGGGGTGGCCTGTCTCCTGCCTGCTCTCCCCTCCCCCACTCTGATCCACTCCCGGCCGAACCCTCCCCAAATCCCATGCCTTTATATTCTTTCCCCAGGGGTTCAAACAGCTCCTTCCCTCCCCTCATTTAGGCCACCTCCACGGGGAGGCCCTCCCTGGCCGGTGTCCAGAAACGCTTCTACTCCCTGCTCACTCTCGGACTTCCATTTCTGTATTTTAAAGAAAGGATAGTTGGCATCACTACAAGACTGTGCCGTCTGTTTCTTTGCTTGTTTTCTGCCCCTCCTCTAGAGTGTGGGTGCCTCCGGGCAGGCCGCAGCTAGCGGTGCAGGGCTGGGGGCTGAGAACAGTGCTGGGCACACAGGGGGCCTCGCCCCCCATTGTTGGGGGGCCGGCCAGCTGAGGCGAGGGCTGAACCCTGGAGTGCGGCCTCCAGACTCTCCTCATCACTTCACCTGCAGACTCCCTGTCCTGCTTTCCTGCGTTCTACCCCCTTACCTCGGTTTCCTTCCTGTCACACGCTGATGTTCGGCTTGGCAGGTTTCCAGGCCTCACGTGACCTCTCTCCACAGGTCCTGCTCTTCCACATAGGGAGCTTTTCCCATGTGTGACATAGCCCCAGCCTACAGGGTTCTGGACAGGGACAGACTGGGGGTAGGGGAGACTCTCAGGCCCTAGGACCCCCACCAGGTGCCAGAGCACCCCTGGGTGACCACATGGGGTCCCCAGATGGACCGATCTTCATGGAGGCCCAGCCCCTCCCAGCCTCAGCGCTGGTCTGTCCGGGAGAGCAGAATAATAAACAGTGATGCTGTGCTAAAGCAAAAGCAAAGCCAGCGAGGGCTGGGCTTGCTCAGGCTCCAGAGTTGAGTGGACCTGGGAGGAAAGCACCTGAACTTGAAGTTTGTTCACACGTGTGTTCATTCACTTGATTCTTCAGTGACAACTCACTGAGCAGCTTGGCTTTGGGTCCTGGGGACCCAGAGCAAACAGTCGTGGCGTGATGGGAGAAGGCTCTCACCAAACCTTGGATTCTGTGACGTAGAAGGGGCTGGGGGCATTGTGGGCTGAGAAGCCACAAGGGAATGGAGCAGGAGGAAGTGGGTGAATCTTTCCTCCCAAAAGGAGCCTTCTGTGGGTGTTGGAGCTGGGTGCAGGCTGTAGGCGGCCAGAGAACCAGGGTGTGAGGAGGTAAGAGGCGGACTGCGTGGTGCGGGGAGACCAGCAAGGCTCAGAGTGGGCTCAGGCCAGCCCTGGGGAAGCCAAGGGGAGGGTGAGCTGGGCAGGGCTGACTTGTCCTGGCTGATATTGGGGGACTTGGCTAGGCCATCAGGGCTCTTGCCCAGATGTCAGCCTGTCTTCCCCCAGGTGCGGGAGTGCCTGAACCAGTTCCAGCTGACAGAGCGACAGCTGCGGCAGATCCAGGCCAGGATCCTGGGCTCCATGGAGCTAGCCCTGAGAGGCGAGGCCAGCCCTGTACCTGCTGTCCGGATGCTGCCCGCATATGTGGGGTCCATCCCACATGGCACTGGTGGGTGACACCAACTCCAGCGGGCAGCCGGGCCTGGGGAGAGGGCTGTAACTTGGGGGAGGGGACGTTTCTTATCCCTGTGCCTGTCTCTGAGGTTCCCATCTCTAAGGTCTCTTGACAAGACTCAGGCCTTGGGCACGTTTCTGGGAGGCAGAAGGCTTGGTCTCCCTAGCTGCATGCCTCTCTGTGACCTGCTTGTCCTCAGAGCAAGGGGACTTCTTGGTGCTGGAGCTGGGGGCCACCGGAGCTTCCCTGCGTGTTCTGTGGGTGACCCTGACCGGCATGGAGGGGTGTCAGATGGAGCCCCGCAGCCAGGAATTTTTGATCCCCCAAGAGCTGATGCTGGGTCCTGGCCAGCAGGTGAGGGCTCTCTGCTGGGGCTCAGGGACCTGCGGTGTGGCCGGGGCTCTGTGGGGGCAGAGCCAAGCTACCCTCATGCCCCCACATGCCCCACAGCTCTTCGACTTCGCTGCTCGCTGTCTGTCTGAGTTCCTGGACGCATTCCCTGTGGGCAACCGGAGGCTGCAGCTCGGGTTCAGTTTCTCCTTCCCCTGTCACCAAACCGGCCTGGACAGGGTGAGGCAGAATGCACTTGGGGGTGGGAGGTGGAGGAGGGGCTGCAGCCCCATGGCGGCTGTTGTAGGAGTGACCCACTTTTCTGCCCCCAGAGCATCCTCATTTCCTGGACCAAAGGTTTCAGGTGCAGCGGTGTGGAAGGCCAGGACGTCGTCCAGCTGCTCCGAGATGCCATCAAGAGGCAGGGGGTGAGTGGAGGCGGGGCTGCCTGGGGGCCTGCCCTCTGTTTCTGGGAGGCCTGCTCGCCTTTCCTGCTTGTGTGCCTGGTCCAGCATGACTCGGGCCGCCACTTGTCCTGGTTTCCAGATGAAGACGATAGGCCAAGAGAGGCCACGTCAGTGCTTAGGACTTGGGGGGTGGGGGGCAGGCAGGTTGGGGACCAGTGATGAGGATGCTTGTCCCTCTCCTCAAGGACCTCACCGCCTAGTGGGGAAGCATTCCAATCAAAGACCGTCCCTGCTGCAGTGGCAGTTCCGGGGACCCCAGGAGCACAGGGGAGGGCCCACTGGGACTGGAACAGGGACTTAAAGGAGGAGTTTGCCAGGTGCTTGAGCTGGGGCTGGGGGCTGGGGGCTGGGGGCTGGGGAGGATCCAGGTTCAGAGAAGGGCACAGGCAAAAGTCTGGGTGCTTGGGAAGGCCAGTCTGCCCAGACCAGTGGCCACCCAGCTGGCCAGCCTTGCTGTGTGCACAGCCGGAAGATAGGGCTTCAAGGGAGGAGCTGGGGAGCCAGGTCGAGAGGAAGGTGAGCCAGCGAGGGGTCTCCAGCGAAGTCTTCAAGGTGCCGTGCTGGCCCCCCTGGCCCTGGTCCTGGGGGGCACTGGTCCTTTGGGGAGGACGGCTGAGGTTGGGGGCCACCGACTCCCCAGGGCCTGAGCTGGGGTGAAGGAGCCAAAGGGCGTGGGATGGAGGGAAGGCCTTTCTCGGTGAGGTGGAGGGCCTGGGGGGTCTGGGCATGCGGACACTCGTGTTCCCGGGACTCAGGGTGTCTCCATTGGAGATAGGCTCCGGACCACACCCAGCCCCAGGCCTCCCTGCTCTGCCATTTCTCGCACACGCAGGCCTATAGCGTCGACGTGGTTGCTGTGGTGAACGACACGGTGGGCACCATGATGGGCTGTGGGCCGGGGAGCGCACCCTGTGAGGTCGGGCTCGTCGTAGGTGAGCTGGGCCGCCTGTGGCAGTGGGTGGGACACAGGGGGCCCTGTGGGCAGGCCTGACGGGGTCATCCCCGCCAGACACCGGCACCAACGCCTGTTACATGGAGGAGGCACGGCACGTGGCGGTGCTGGACGAGGACCGGGGCCGTGTCTGCGTCAGTATCGAGTGGGGCTCCTTCGGCGACGATGGGGTCCTCGGGCCGGTGCTGACCACGTTCGACCGCATCCTGGACCAGGAGTCCCTGAACCCCGGCGCTCAAAGGTGCCCTGGCCTTCTGCTCTTGGCCCTGACCCTGCTCTGCGCCCCATCTGCCGCTGTCCTTGTGCTTCAGCCCTCGGGGCCCAGCCTCTTGTTCCCTGGGGGCCCTGGCCAGGCTCAAGGAAGGAAGGGCTCAAGGTTCTAGAACTCAGAGTTTTCAACCCTTGGCCCACCTTTATTCCTGGCTCTGGCCAGCCCTGGCGGGAGCTGGCAACTAGGTAGCTGGGCAAACTGTTCCCACCCTCCTTTGGTCCCTGTCACCCTCCAGAAGCCCCCTAACCCCAACCTAAGCTGGAGGGGGCAGTGGGTCTGGGTAAACACCCACCTGTCTCCTGGGAGACCACTAGCTTCTGGAACCTCCAGTCTGGTGACCCCAAAGAAAACAACCCCTCCTCCAGGGCTCCCGCAGCTGGGCCTCGGCCAAGGGCTTAGGAAAACCTCTGTCCAGCCATCCTTCCTGCCTGCAGGTTTGAGAAGATGATCGGCGGCCTGTACCTGGGCGAGCTGGTGCGGCAGGTGCTGGCTCACCTGGCCCAGCACGGGGTCCTCTTTGGCGGCCGCACCTCCCCAGCCCTGCTGAGCCAAGGGGGTGTCCTCCTGGAGCATGTGGCCGAGATGGAGGAGTGAGTGCGGGGAGCCAGCGGGGTTAGACAACTGGATTCTCTGCTTGGGGGAGAGAGGATGCTCTGTCCCCCACGTAACCATGGGGTTTTGGGGGAAGAGGGACAGGGAGCATCTGGGAAATTGAGCCTCAAATCAGCACCCTGTCCCCCAGCCCCTCGACTGGGACAGCCCGTGTGCGAGCCATCCTGCAGGGCTTGGGCCTGAGTCCGGGGGCCGAGGACGCTGAGCTGGTGCAGCGCGTGTGTGCGGCCGTGTGCACTCGAGCAGCCCGCCTCTGCGCCGCCGCCCTGGCCGCCGTCCTCACCCGCCTCCAGCACGGCCGGGAGCAGCAGACACTGCAGATCGCGGTGGCCACCGGAGGCCAAGTGTTTGAGCGACACCCCAGGTATGGAGAAAACACAGGAGCCTGTGTGAGCAGGGAGCAAGAACACACGTGTGTGAGACACCCACCCAGAGGGCACTCTGGTACTGGGACTGCAGGGCAGTGGGTGCAGATGACACCCAAGCAGAGTGGGGCCAGATGGGGGCTGGGGGCCAGAAGAGGCTAGAGAACGGGAACTCCACTTCTCCTTGGGTGTGCAAGGGGTCCCTGGGGGTTGGGTGTGCAGTGAGTGCACAGGCACATTGAGAATCGAACTGTTTTGGAATGGTGGGGCTTGGGCTCCAGTGAGCCCTTGGGGTTCAGGGCTCGGTGCCTAGACAGGGTGGTCTGCTGTGTGTCTGTGTAGGTTCCTCAGTGTCCTGCGGGAGACCGTGAAGCTCCTGGCCCCCGAATGTGATGTCTCCTTCACCCCCTCTGTGGACGGGGGTGGTCGGGGTGTGGCGATGGTGACTGCTGTGGCTGCCCGAGTGGCGGCCCACCGGCGCATGCTGGAGGAGACCCTGGCCCTGTTCCGGCTGAACCATGAGCAGCTGGCGCAGGTGCAGGCGCAGATGCGGGAGGCCATGGCCCAGGGGCTCCGAGGGGAGGCCTCCTCCCTCCGGATGCTGCCCACTTACGTCCGGGCCACCCCTGATGGCAGCGGTGAGGACCGGCCTGAGTGCGGGGCTGGGAGGTGGGCTCCTGGGGGTCACAGTGTGTGCTGGAGGGAGCTGCCCACCCCATCCTGGCACTGAGAGTTTCTGCCCCACAGAACGAGGGGACTTCCTAGCACTGGACCTCGGGGGCACCAACTTCCGAGTCCTCCTGGTCCGTGTGGCTGCGAGCGGTGTGCAGATCACTAGCGAGATCTACTCCATCCCTGAGCATGTGGCTCAGGGCCCTGGAGAGCAGGTGCCCGCCGCCTGGGGCTGAGTGCAGGGAGGCGGGCAAGCGTCAGGGCTCCACCCATGCTGACTTGTCCCCCCTACCCCACCCCGCCTGCTCCGCTCAGCTCTTTGACCTCATCGTGGACTGCATCCTGAACTTCCAGCAGAAGCAGGGCCTGAGCGGGCAGAGCCTCCCGCTGGGTTTCACCTTCTCCTTCCCCTGCAGGCAGGTCGGCCTGGACCAGGTGAGAGAGGGTGGCAGGGCTGGGAGAAGCCATACCCAGGGGCTTTCCACCCACATGCCCTTCAGGGAGTGGGCAGGATGAAGGGAGGAGGGGCAGGCAGAGGCACCACTGGACTGAGTCTACAGCCAGCCTCAGTTTCCCTAGACGTGGTGTGCCCAGGTGGATGGGTGTGGTGAAGGGGCCTGGAACCTAGGCTCATGAAGAGGCCTGGGGTGGACAGGGCCCCAGGTCAGGTCTGGGCCCCTGGGAGTGGGATAGGCCTGATCCCGGCTGCCCCTGGTGCTGGCGTGCTGGTGGAGGGACCTGCGGGGACCAGCTTTTGCCCCCGTCCCTGCAGGGGCTGTGCTCACACGGGCTCTCTGCCTTCTCCCCCGTGCCAGGCCTTGCCAGTGCCCGCTGGGGGTGAGCACCTGGCTGTGGGGTGGCAGAGCAGCAGGTATTCAGCACACACCCCAAAGCCCTCCTACAAGAAGGCTAGACTGTGTGCACCCACCTGCGGCTCCGAGCAGCCCCCGTGGCTGTCACAATCTGCTTGCCCCTGCTCCGACCTGTCTGGCGCTTGCCTCTGCACTCTGCTCCCTCTCTGCGCCCACGCCCACAGCGTCTCTCTGCTGGTCCCCGCTCCAGGTTAAGCGGCTGGTGCCTTTGATTATGTCTTGTAAGGTGTGAGAGGCAGGTAGACTCAAGATGCAAAATCAGGCATGCTAGAAACAGGGTTCTATCGATCTATCACTGAGCTGCATCTCTGTGTTGAGCCTAGTCTTCAGAGGGGCCCTTCCCTAGGCAGGGCCCCTTGGCTGCATAGCGATTGGCCTCAGCTGTAAAGAAAGTGCAGGCACAAGGGAGAAGCTTTTGGGGAAACACCCAGGCTCCCTCTCCGGGGTCCTGACACCTCCCTGGGGAAGGAGGGCGAGGTCTCTTCTGCTCTCAGACCCCCAGAATCCGTGGTCTCCTCTCTGCCCCCAAGGGTGGGCCCAGGGAGGAGGGTGTAGAACTCCTTCTCAGGAAGCCGTGAGAAGCCTGGCTCTGACTGCCCAGCGCCCCACCCCAGGTGGGGGCTCCTTATCCAGTCTGGGAACAGGGAAGCTCAGTGAACCCTCACGATCTGGCTCCCCTCCGCCAGCCTCTCATTCCCTCTCTGTGCCTGCTGGCTCCTGTTTGGGGGGCAGAACACCCTAGCGGTGGTCACATGGGAAAGGGGGTGACAGGGACTGTTGCTAGGCACAGTGTCAGTTGGTGTTTTCACAGCGCCCTGCTGCCCCCCTGCCCCGCCCCCAGGACAGAGCCGTCCTTTCCCCTGCCCTACCTCAGGGGAAGCACACGGAGAAAAGCAGTCAAGGCCAGTCCCGAAGTTCACAATTTAAGGCCAATTGCTCACGATAAAGGTGCATCTGTTTGGTCCCCCGCACCTCCTGCCGGTGTCTGGGCTTCGGCTTTTCTATGGGTCCCTCCTATCTGGAACACACACAAGTGAATTTCTTGTTGACCCGGCTCCGGCTCCGTCCTGGCTCCGAGAAGTCCTCCTGTCAGGCGACCCTGGCCAGGTCTTCCCAAAAGAGCAGAATCCGCTGCTGTGGATGCCTGAGTCTTCTCTGCCCACCCCCTCACCCACAGCACTCCTGTGACCAGCTCTGCCTCTCCCTAACCCACTCACAAGGGGCCATTCCTTCTGGGCAGTGTCTTAAAGAAGCCCTGCCCTGAGCACCCCGGAACTAACAGAAGACACGGGTCAGGCGGCTGTCAGCAGGTTTCTTCACACTGGAAGGCGCTGGAGGAGTTGCAGGGGCACCAGTATGGGCGAGTGGGCCTGGGACCCTGCCTGGGGACGGCGGACATTGTGTGCTTGAGGGGACGGAGGCTCTGTGGGAGGCCCAGTGAGAATCCAAGGGGCATCCAGCTCCCTGTCCCACTTGGTTCCACGCCAGGGCATCCTCCTGAACTGGACGAAGGGCTTCAGCGCCTCGGACTGCGAGGGCCAGGACGTCGTGGGGCTGCTGCGGCAGGCCATTGTGCGCAAACAGGTAGGGCATCTGCCTCTGGGGTTCTTTGGGATGTGGCGTGCCTGGAGAGGAGCAAAGGGTCTCTTGCTTCCTGCGATGGGGACCCTCTGAAGTAGAGACCTCTGGGTCCAGCACTGGTTGCCGTGACGACCATGTTGCCCAGCAACTAGCAGCATCCTTTTGTGCACAGGCAGTGAAGCTGAATGTCGTTGCCATTGTCAATGACACGGTGGGGACCATGATGTCCTGTGGCTATGAAGACCCCCGTTGTGAGGTCGGCCTCATCGTCGGTGAGGAGGACGCTGCTCTTTTGTGCCCCCGCTGCCTGATGCTAATTCATTGCCCCCGGCTGCCTCCTTGGTTTGGACGTTCCCCTGGCCTTGGAGACGCGGGATCCTTCGCGTCCCACCCAGCAGAGCCCTGGAACCCCCCACTGGGCCAGGAGTCTGGAGTGGGGGTACCCATCCCACCTCAGCTGCTGACTCAGTGATGCTCTCTGAGCCTCGGTTTGCCCTTCTGTTTAATGCATCAGCTCCAGGGGGAAATACTGGCTCTGCCACTTGCACCTGTATGGCCTTGGGCAGGTCACCAGAGCCTCGCTTTCCTCGTCTCTAGGACAGAGATGATAACGGTGCCTATCTTGAGGCAAAGCGAGGCACAGCGCCTGCCTCGTGGCGGTGCAGTCTCAGTGCCTGTGCTGCGGGGCCGGGGGTAGACAGGGAGTGGGCTGCGAGGGTCACTCAGGCTATCCCAGATTCGAAGCCTTTATTAAGCACCTGTCCTGTGGCCAGCTGGGGGCTGGATGAAGGGACAGAAAGATGCATAAAGAAGGTGGGAGACACCTGCCTTCTCAAAACTGACCATTTAGCAGGCATTGAGCCTAGAACAGCACGTGGAGGTCAGAGAGCTGACCCTGCCTCTCTGTGGCAGGGCGACAAGGCTGGGCTCACAAAGGAAGGGGCTGCAAGATCAGGGAGACCTGCAAGGGAAGCCTGGGAAGAAGGGATCTGGCTCGGTGGGGAAGGAGGGTGTCTGCAGGCCCTTGGGCATGGGTCTCGGAGACTGAGGTGTGTGACAACCTCTCACGGGTCCAGGAGCTTCCAGAACAGGTGCACCCAGGTTGCCGTGGGAATAAACCCCTGGATGGAGGAGTTCCAGGTGGGGCGGACAAGGAGCCCACCTGCCCAGAGCTGACTGCGTTGGGGAGAGGAAGGGGCTGTTTTTGGCCTCTGCCTGCAATGCCGTTCCTTTCCGTGACTCCCAGCTTCATGGCCAAATCCCAACCTCACGTCCTCTCTGTAGCTTTTCCTGACCCTCTAGGTGGGAAGATTGACCGTGCCCAGGGCTCCCACGGTGCTCTTCTCTGCACCTTTGTTGGGGCACACACAGGCCGAATCCAAGCTGGCTGCTCTTTGCCCCGCCTCTGGCCTCTGTGGGGCCCTGCTGGCCTGACGCTGACCTGCCTGCGTCCTTGGCACTCGGTGCAGCTCCAGCTGCTTTGACTAAAGACCTGAAGGCCAGTGTAGGTTGCTTAGGCCTCTCACCTGTGGGCAGCAGGGGCTGTTACACATCTCCCAGAGGAATGACACAACTGGTGACATTTTTAGGAGCCCTGGGGCAGCACAGGAGGCTCACTGATGGCGGTGCTGGCAGGGGGGTAGCAGAGGCCCGAAGGGCTTGGTGCTGGTGGGGTCTGCGGAAGGAAGGTTAGGAAGGATGGCCAGGACCCAGGGCAGGGCATGAGTGTGAGAAGCCGCAGAGGTAAAAAATGAGCCCAAATTCTGCTGTCTCGGGGTGCAGAGGGCTCAGAGGGGTCTTGTGTGCGTTAGTCAGTGGCTCCCACGCTGTCCGGTCTTCCTCAGGGACCGGCACCAATGCCTGCTACATGGAGGAGCTCCAGAACGTGGCAGGAGTGGCCGGGGACGTGGGCCTCATGTGCATCAACATGGAGTGGGGCGCCTTTGGGGACGACGGTTCTCTGGGCACACTCACCACCTGCTTCGACGAACTCGTGGACCAGGCGTCCATCAACCCCGGCAAACAGAGGTGCGGGCCGGGCCGGGCCGGGCCGGGCGAGGGCGGCTGGCGGCCTCCGCTGGTGCTGGTGCTGGTGGTCGGTGGGGTCGCCCGCCCTGTGGGCACAACATACTTTCATGCAGGTTTGAGAAGATGATCAGCGGCATGTACCTGGGGGAGATTGTCCGCCATATCCTCTTGCATTTGACCAGCCTTGGAGTTCTCTTCCGGGGTCAGAAGACCCAGCGCCTTCAGACCAGGGACATTTTCAAGACCAAGTTTCTCTCTGAGATCGAAAGGTGCTGAGATCTGCATTACCCCCTCCCCATTCCCAAAGAGTCTTTCTGTTCTCTTTGGGTGGAAGGCTGGTTAGAGGGAGCTCCACCCCGGGGGATAGAGGTCATGAGAGAGCGGGAGCCGATGCCAGACCCTGCCTGTCTGAGCTCTCTTCCTTCCTGTCCCTAGTGACAGCCTGGCCCTGAGGCAGGTCCGAGCCATCCTAGAGGACCTGGGGCTGCCCCTGACCTCGGATGATGCCCTGATGGTCCTAGAGGTGTGCCAGGCCGTGTCCCAGCGGGCCGCCCAGCTCTGTGGGGCGGGTGTGGCTGCCGTGGTGGAGAAGATCCGTGAGAACCGGGGCCTGGACAAGCTGACTGTGTCCGTGGGTGTGGACGGGACCCTCTACAAGCTGCACCCCCAGTGAGTCTGGGCGACGGCCAGGTGGGGAGGCTGGGCAGGGCCTGGCTGTTGAGGCTCACCTCCGCCCCTCTCCCACAGCTTCTCTGGCCTGGTGGCGGCCACTGTGCGGGAGCTGGCCCCTCGCTGTGTGGTCACCTTCCTGCAGTCGGAGGATGGGTCAGGCAAAGGTGCAGCCCTGGTCACCGCTGTTGCCTGCCGCCTGGCCCAGCAGGCCCCTGTCTGAAGGAGTCTCCAGGATTGAGCTGCACTGGACCAGGGCCTGGGCCCCACCCGTTCCCAGCCAGGCCCAGCCCCCTGGGACTCCCAGCACAGCCCTCACGTGACCCCACTGTGGCCACTGGCCTCAGCCTCTGGCTTCCTGTAGAGAAGTGGCACTCGGGTTAGCAATATATATATATAATTTATTTACATTCGCTTCCGCTAAAATCCCTACGCGCCCCGGCGGCCGGGCAAGGCTGTGTACATAAGGCCAAGTGTAAGTGCACGAACGCACTTAAGACAGAGTCAGGGCACGAGCTTCACACGACAGGCCCGGGAGCGGGCACACCACAGCACGCACACTCGCCATCGGCCAGCCCGGAACTCCCGTTGCATATTCACACGCCCCACTGGGCAGGGCTCCTCTCAGTGGGGGGCAGGGGAGGACGGGGAGGAGCCGTGGGGTGTCCCTGGGTGGGTGGGAGGAGGGCAGCATGTGAGGCAGATGCGGGCTGATGGCGGGCGTGAGAGGCGCGAGCGGCCTCCAGGTGTAGAGCGTGAGATGTGCTCGAGGGGGGATGCGGGTGAGATGGCGCACGAGACATGCGTGGGCACATGCCTGTGTGGAGGTCGTGTGCCTGAATCCAGGGGCCGCCCCCCGTTCGGCTATGGCCCTCGGTCCCACGGGCTTGGAGCCGGGCCCCTCAGATGTGCCCCTGCCCGGCAGGCACAGAAATGTTTGCATAAGGTCCGGCTCTGACAGGAGTTGGGGGCCGTGTCTCGAGCCCAGGGTGTGCGCACTGTGCGTGCGCGGCCCCCGGCCAGGGGCCGGAGGAGAGGTAGCCACACACACACACACACATACACACACACACAGATGGGCAGGGGCTGGTCCAGCTCCCGGCGTTGTCCACCCTGGGCCCTGGGGGCAGGGGCAGTGCCAGCCTGGCCTGGCAGGCCACGGAGGGACAGGAGCGTGGGCAGGGTCTGAAGGGCCAGTGTGAAGGGACTGAGTCCACCAGGAGGGGACTGCCCTCGCAGCTCCCCGGGTGTGGGGGCGGGGCCCCACCCGGCCTCCGCCTGTCCCTGATGGGTCCCAAAGCTGGTGAGAGTGGTGCTGCTGGGGGCCTGGCTGGCCTCAGCATTCGGCCTCTGACACTGTGAAGAGGCCACCATCGGGCTGGCCCAGGCCGGCCACCGCCGCAGCCAGCTGGCTGAGGTTGCCACTGGGGAAGTGCCTGGCCTCCCACAGGTTGAGGATCATGGCTGTGGGGCTGGGCTTGGAGGCGAAGAAGCTGAGATGGCTGCGGAGGGGAGGGAAGAGGGCCGTCAGTGCCGTCCTCACCCCAGGCTGCTGCCTCCTGCCCCCCAACCCCCCTCAAGGCAGGGCGTTCCCTCTGCCAAGCATGCTGGATGCCCCGGCTGCTGGTGGATGGGGCATAGGCCCCACCCATCATCCTGTCCACCCCACCCACCCTTCCCTGCCAGGCTGGGCTGCAGGTGGCCTTGGCCGCCCCTCCCTGCCCATCTCCCAGGCACCTGTCCAGGTGGAGTTTCTGGGCCAGAGTCCGCCAGTCGGCACCCCGGCTGCAGGGTGGGTCCAGGCTGGTAATGATCTTCTGCCGAATGAGGAAGGGGATCTTGAAGGCACTGGGGCCCACTAGGGCTGGGACCCCCCCTTCACTCTCCAGAGCCAGCAGCTCAGTGAATCTTGTGTCCTGGGCAGGAGAAGGGGTGGAGAAGACTGTTAGCACTTTCCCTGACCCAGGCCCACCACACCTTCCTGCTGGAGGCACACCCAGACTACTCAGAGCAGGGTGCCGTGTGGGCGCTGCTTCCCAGGCACCACTCACCGCGGTCAGAGGTGTAGTGTGACCTGCCCGAAGCCAGGTGAGCCCGGAGCCGCCTCATCCCCCTCCCCACCAGGCCTCTGCCCAGCACACAGGCGCCCAGCGCTCCTCTCCTGCCTGTGTCCTTGAGCCCCGCCCACTGCCCCAGACGCTTCCCTTCCCTTGCTGCTGTCTGTCTGACTCCTGCTGGTCCTTCCAGACCCTGTACAAAGTCCCTCCTGGGGCTGCCTGAAGTCTCTTTCCTGCTCCGCCCACACTCTCTTCAGCCCCTCCCCCAGTCCCGCCGCAGGCCTGCAGCTGTCTGTCTGCACCTGCACCTCCCAGCCCCTCCGACTGAGGGAAGGAAGAGGCCAAAAGGTTTCTGGTTTCTGGAAGGAGGGGTCAGGGTAGGCCTCCGGGGTGTGGCGCACAGGCGGTGCTGACGCCACTTTCACCCACCTTGGTGATGTTGAAGTTGATGTTGAAGCTCTGCCCGTCCCCCTCCACCTGCCACACCCACACCTTGCAGGCCAGGTCGCTGGTGCTGGCGCTGACGCGCTCCAAGGTGAAGGTGCAGTGCAGGTGCTGCTGCGTGCCGCTCCAGATGTGGTAGAAGGGGATCTCCTGGGTGGGGCGGAGGAAGGCGTGGTGGTGTCAGGTGTGCCGGGCAGCAGGTGTGCCTGGCTGCAGGAACCTCAAGCGCCCTCACCTGGTAGCTGACGAGGAGCTTGCTCTTCCACAGGGAGCTGGGCACGTCATGGATGGACAGGCGCAGGTTGTGGTAACTGTCCTTCAGGTGCAGGACTCGAGGCTCCTGGATCAGCTGTCCCCCCAGCTGCTTCTCCAGCTGCACCACCTCCTGCAGCACCCCAGGTGGTCAGTGGGCCTGGAGGCAGGGAGAGCCCCCTCCCACTCCTAATCCCTGGGGGCCAGGGCAGTACCTTGAGTGCGTCCCGGGTGTCGTGCAGGCAGTAGACCCGGATGCTGTACTCCAGGGAGGTGCAGGCCGCAGGGGCAAACAGCAGCAGCTTGAGGCGCTTGGCAGCGGCCACGCTGAGGGCCTCTCCCACCAGAGCGAAGCGGCCCAGCTGCTCCGTGAAGATGTAGCAGGCTCCGGCCTCCAGCTGGCAATAGTAGAGGTGGGAGGGTGCCTCCTCGCCCAGGTGCAGCACGTCCTGTGGGCAGGGCCCGATGCATCGGCTCAGGGCCCCTGCAGCTCCCAGGGCTGGCCAGAGACTGGGGGCAGGGACCTGGCTCCCCAGGGGGCAGAGGACTCACCTCCCAGCTGCCCTCGCAGGACTGCTTTTTGAGGTGTAGGCTCCAGCTCTCGGGGCTGGGCTCCCCGCAGTGGTCCATGGCCAGGATGACAGGCCGTGTGAGCAGGACTCCGGGGGGCCCGCAGCTAACGATGGGACTCAGCAGGGTCTGACAGCCAGCTAGGGGCAACCTCAAGTGGGGAAGCATGGGTGGGGAGGTAAAGGTGTCAGTGGGCTGTCTGGGACCTGGGCAGGATGTGGCTGGACAGCGGCACCCAGCTCGGGGGCATAGCTGGGTCGGGCTTAGGGGCAGCTGTTCCCTGGGCCCCTGTCTGGCCAGACCAGTCCAGACCCGACAATGACTGGGCAGGGGCTTCCTGGTGACCACAGGTCAGGATGGACCCCCCCTCCCCCAGCCCCTGGTCCAGGGCCCCTGCCCACACCTCACGTCCTCTGGCTTGTGCAGCGTGAGGTAGACCTCGTAGATCTTCCCTCGGGGTATGGCATCAGGGGGAATGAGGAGGCTGACCCCTGTGACAGAGAGAGAGGGGTCTGGGCTCACTGGGTCTGTGAGGACATCGAACACCCCATCTGCCTGCCCCCGCATGAGCCTTCCTTTAAGGACTGATTGGTGCTAGGCTGGCCGGGACAGAGGTGCCACAGGGACAGTCCAACTACCCACACAGACAGAAAGCTGAGCCACAGTGACCTTGAGAGAGGCCAAGGGAGCTCGGGTGGGAAAAGCATGTCCTGGGCACAGAAAACACCAAAACAAAAGGCACCAGGTATGCCGGACCTGCCTCCCCCAACACCCTCCCTAAAACCTTCCCGTTACTCCTACCCGAGCCTCGCACCCTGCCTGGCGTTTACACCTCCAGCCCCAACTGCCTTCCACACCTCCAGCCCAGCCTGTGCTGCACACTCACCATTCTGGGGCCACCGCCCCGCCCCCTGCCCCACTCAGGCTTCCCCCACCTCTGCTGGCGTGGCCACCTCTGGGGATGGCTGCTCTCAGCTACCCTGCTGGACTTTGCTCCGCACTTAGCAATGGCTCCTACAGGTGGGGCCAGGGCCCTGAGCGGCCTTGTCTGCTTTGGTGCTCCTCCCTGGTCTGGGAGCCTTCGCACACATGCCCTACAAGACACTGGTGGCCCTAGTGTCTTGCAGGGACAGCATCAGAAAGTGCCTGTTGAGTGTTCCAGGGGCAAGGCGGTGGGGCTGGACGTGAGGGACAGAGGCTGGGGTGTTGCTCTGGGGAGGCAAGTGGTAGCCCTGCCCCACCTTCCTGCCCTTTTAGGACATGAAACCCTCACATTAGAAGGAGGGGAAAAAATCCTATGACTTTATCCCACCAAGTCCGAAAGCACAGGCACACCCTCCAGAGTGGGGACCCGGTGGGCTGGCTGGAATGCCGCCTGGGAGAGGGGAGCCGGCGATGGGGTGTTCACTGTGACTGCTCCCTCCACCAGTCCTGCCGCCTGTGGGGGGCCACTCCCAGCATGGGTGACAGTCCCAGAGCTCTGAGCACGAACACACCCCAGTTCTCACTCAGTGAGTGCTCGCACTGAGTGCCGGCATTGGCATTCAAGAAGCGAGGGGAAACCACGGGCCCTGCTCTCAGAAGCACCCAGCCTGCGGGGGGAGGGGGGAGACAGAGTCCTAGGTGCTGGGTGAGACCACCTTGAGACGGTCCCTACACACCCACATGCACCTGCCTCTTCCTAAGAGCTTGGCATGGACCGTCCTGCCTCATCCCCGTGGCAGGGATGTGAGACAGAGCGAGAGAGAGCTGCCGGGCCCTGGCCTGGTGGGTGGGGGAGAGGGCCTCGTGGGTGCAGAGAGAGGCATGGTGCATGTGGTGGGCTGAGCGCCCTGGTGGACTTGTCGCCTGGGCTTTGCAGGGGGTGTTAGGGAGCCCCAGAAAGAGTTCAAGCAAGGGAAGGACACAATGAAGTGTGGCTTCACTGGGTGAATGCCAGGAGCTGTGAACCAGGTGACAGGTAGGTGTGGTGGCCTGGGTTGGGTGGGGGTGCAGAGGGAAGATGAGGATGCAGGAGGAGCAACAGGATGGCTGTGCGCCTGAAGCTGGTGCAGAGGTGGGGCAGGGGGGTGAAGAGGAGCAGGGGGTCAAGGTGATTCCCAGCTTCTGACTCTGACTGTGCCGTCCCTGAGGTGGGGAAAGCCAGGAAGCAGGAGGCTCTGGGGGAGGTGGGAGACGGTGCTGTTTTAGGCACCAGGAATGTGAGGTTCTGTGAGACATCCAGATGGAGCTGCCCAGGAGGCAGCTGGGTGTGCGATTCTGTCACCCAGGAGAACTGGGCTGGGAATTCGGAGTGGGAGTGATCGGCAGAGACGCCGCGATGACAGCCATGGAGTGCGTGCAGGAGGGTGCTGGGAGGGGCACTGATGGACAGCTATGGCCGGGGACAGGCCTCCGGAGCGGCTGCAGAGGGACCAGAAAACCGGGGCTTGGAGGCTCCTCTAAGATGAGGGAAAAGAGAGTTTCGAGGGGGGGGAACAGCCAGCCACACCACAGAGGCCACAAAAGATGACCACAGAAAAGGTCCGTGGGTTGTCTATCCAGGTGTCTCTCGGACCCTGTCAGAGGGGTTTCTGGGAGGTGGTGGGTGAACGAACCCCCTGTCTAGTCTAGGCATCGGTCCTCTGCTGTCCCTTCACCTGCCTAGCTCCAGGGCAGGAACCCCCCATCCCCGAGCCCAGCACACGGAGGCTGGCTGGCTGTGTGCAGGAGTGGACTGATGCCCTGTGTCCTAGGTCACAGAAAGCAAACAGCCCTGGCCATGGTCTCAGTGCCGGCCCCCTGCCAACCACGCTGGCATTGTCTCCCAAACTACCTCCTTTCCTTGCCGGCCTGGCCCAGCGTTGGGGTGAGGCTGAGCAGCACGGGAAGGACGTCAGGGATGTCCCCTCCTCCTACATGAGGGGTACGGGGCTAGTCTTGCCTCTCAGAGCTCCTGGGGCACTTCACCTAGCCCCCCACCTGTATGAGGGATCATCAGCCGGCCCCCGAGGAAGTTGAAGGTCCCGTAGGCCACGTTGCTGGTGCTGCGCGGCAGCGAGCGGAAGTAGTTCTGCGCAGACAGGCGGGAGACGAAGTCCTCCGCCTCGGAGGTGGGCGAGCTGTGGTGCAGCGTGTGGCGGCCGCCACTCAGTGGGCTGAGCAGGTGCCCATTGCTGAGCTGGAACTTGGGGCTGGGGCCTTCCTGCCGGGGACACAGGCCACCCTGGTAGGTGGTGGTGGTGGTGCTGAGGTCTGGCTGGATTGTAAGCAGGTGGGGATTGTCTGCGGGACAAAGATAGACTCAGGGAGTGGCACTGGGGGTGGCCCCCGGTGGCCCTTGACCTGGGGGCTAGGGCAGGAGTGCCCGGGGCAGGGGCCCCACACCTGCTTTGCTGGGCTTGATGCTGACGGGCTGGAAGCCCGAGGTGAGGATGGACGAGTCAGCCACGTCCGAGTCCAGCCCCTCCTTCTTGCGGCAATACACAAGGATGAGGGCGAGCAGCAGCAGCAGCAGGCACACAGCCACGGCGATGAGGCCCACGTAGAGGGCCACGTCCTCGGGCCCAGAAGCAGCTGTGGGAGAGAGCGCAGCCTTGGAGGGGCGGGTGTTGGGGGTAGGGGAGGAGAGGCCAGTGGTCTCCACCCCAGGAGGGTGAGGCCCCATTCCTGGGCATGCGCACTCCGGGCAGCGGATGCTGGCCCAGGGAGCGTGGAGCCCCAGCCCTGCAGCGGCCACCACCTCACAGCAGCACTCCTCCCAGCAAATCGCATCCCTCAGAGGCAAAGTTCAGGCTGAGGTTGCTGCACCCAGAGAATGGTGGGGAAGAGAGACACTTCCCCAGATGGCCTGGGGCAGGGCTGCCAGACTGAACCCGTTCTTCTGGGGCCCCGGGGCAGCTGGGGCTTGGGGACCTCCCAGGATCCTCACAGCAAGGGAGCTGCTTCCTGGGGTGTCTGCCAATCTGGTTCCTGGGGTCCCTGCCAGGGCTCCTGTCATTGTCTTCCTCTGCAGGCCTGGGGCAGGGTGGGGAGGGGTGATTGAGTGCCTGGAGGAAGTGGTATTGATTTTAGAAGGGCTTTGCATAATGGAAGAAATGTCCATCAGAGAGGAATTGACACAGATAATTAGGTTTTTAATTGAAAGAATGGGGGAGGGGGTGTTCCAGGGGAAAAAAATCCAACCGAGATCTTTAATTGTTAGTTATGGCCTTGTAATTAACCGGCCGCACAAGCCTGTGTCCCCATAGGACTTGCATGTGCACTTGGGGGACGGGAAGGAGGCGAAGCTGCAGGAGGGGCGGGGCGGGTGTGGGACGTGTACTGCGGCTGGCCGAGTACGCACAGTAAGCCTCAAATGTACGCATGTTCCAGGGGGTGGGGGTGACATATTGGGGCATGCAAGGGCACATGGTGGGTGTTCATGGATGGAGGTCTCCCAGAGTCATGAGTTGGGAGAGGGGGTGCAGCCTGTGGCAGGGGACTGACTCCCTCGACCACCACCTCCCTGGGGCTGGGCAGGGACTATTCTGCCAACTTGAGAGGCCTCTCAGGGCAGAGAGCACTCACTGTGCACGCAAAGGTCGCTGGTGCAGTTGCGGGTGTCCAGGTCGGCTCCCCGGCACTCCTCGCCTCCATTGCGGGGCGCCGGGTCCGCGCACTCGCGGCTGCGCCAGTGCGTGCAGTCCAGCCCGCAGGCCGACCACTTGCTCCATGGGCTCCAGCTGCCATCCACTGGATGAGGGACAGACACGGACAGAGAGGGCACCGCGCAGTCAGCCTGGGCGGCCAGCTCGGGCTCTGGTGAGAGGCCAGGCCCAGGCCCAGCGGTCTGCAGGCCCTCTGGTGTCCAGCTGGCCTGGATGACGCATGCTAATGACGGGAGGCACGATGACCCTTGCCCCACACTGACTGCACCTGTCCTGACTCTGCCTGGGGCCCTGGGATGCAGACCCCTGTGGAGACTGAGCCAGATGTGGGCGGAGCCCCGCCTCTGGCGCACGGAACCATCCTGGGCTCAGACTGAGCCTGGCCCTGTGTACGGGCAGGTGGGATGGAGCCCTGGGGGCAGGCTGGTGGGCGCGATGGAGCCAGGGCGCAGAGATGGCGCGGTGAAGAGCGATGCGGAAGGCGGCGGCCGCTGGTACCTGGGCACAGGGTGGCGCAGGCCGTTTTCTGGACATTCTGCCCCTCACAGAAGGCGCCCCCGTTGAGAGGCGCCGGGTTGGTGCAGCTCCGGCTCCGTTTCTGCCAGCCGCGCCCACAGCTGGCGCTGCAGACGGACCACTCGGTCCACGTCGACCACCCACCGTTCACTGGCCAGACAGAGAAGGACTGGGGTCAGGGAGCGGGGGCTTCCTCTGACACACTGGCCTCGAGGCTGGGGCAGGAGGGCTGGAAGGGAAGCCCTGGAGGGGAGGCCATGCTCTGCCAGCTGTCCCCAGGCTGGCAGCACCCACTCCATGGCCCCTTCCTTCCACCAGCAGGCGCCATGGGCACTAGGGGCAGCCAGCCCTGACTGCAGCTCTGGGCCCCTCTGGCTCAGACCCCAGCATTTCACAGGGGCGATTCCCACCCCTTCCCTCTGCCTGCTCCTAGGGGTGCCCAGGACACTACTTCCCACCTGCAATCACCTTTCCTAGTCTCCCTCTGAGCCCTCACCTCCTTCTGCACAACACTCCTGCCCACAGAGAAGTCAAGAGATGCTGTGGCTACAAGTGACCACCACCCCACCCCACACCTTCGCCCAGACACACCCTGTGGCTCCCGGACAGCCACAGTGGGGCCCACCTGACCCCGGCTCCCTCGAGCACAGGCTGCAGTGCTGCCCTGAGGACCCCTTTCGTGCCAGCTGCGCCCTGCCCCCCCCCGCCCCGCCAAGCCGGGGCCCACCGTAGACGACGACAGCCGCGGAGGCGCTGCGGCGGCGAGCCACGATGTTCTTGGCCACGCAGGTGTAGTTAGCCGTGTCGGCCAGGCGGGCCTGCCGCACCACCAGGCTGTGCTCCCGAGTGACATACACGTTGGGGTCCAGGGCCGGGTCCACCAGGTCCTCATTCCGCAGCCATTCCACCTGGGGGAGGGAGCCACACCCTGCACGGCCGCCCTGCTGGCCCTGCCCAGGTGACAGTGGCCCTGGGGGGGATGGCCTGGGGGGCTGAGTGGGCGGGCGGAGCCTAGGAGCCCTCTTACCTCTGCGGGGGGGATGCCCTCCGGCGGGCGGCAGGGCAACACGATGCCTTGCTCCAGGGACACCTCCTTGGCCAGCGGCTCCTGCTCAAAATTCTTGCGCAAATCTGGAAGAACAAGAGTGTCCTGTGGCCTGAGCACCTCACGCCAGCCAGCTTGGCCGGCTCTGCCCTCCTGCCCCGCAGGGGCCATGGCCCATGGCGGGAGGATGTGCCAAGTACCCGGGGGTCAGGGGGGCGGCTGGGCAGTGCCCACAGACACTCCCACCATCGAGGCAGGACCTGAGGCTTTCTGAAAGGGACCCTCCCCCGTGCCACCCCCTGAGGGTGGGCCTGCACTCACAGGCGATGCGGATGTAGGCCTTCTGGCTCTTGGTGGTGCCCGAGGAGCTCCAGGCCACGCACTGGCACCAGTACTCCTCCAGCCCAAACACCTTCTCCACCTGCTGCCTCGAGACATTGATGCGGACCTCCATGGTGGGCAGGCCTGGGAGGGAGGGGGCGCAGCTAGGGCCCAGCTGAGCCAAGCCTCCCGCTCCAGTCCAGAGAGCGGGCACTGGGGTGGTTCCTAGCCTGCAGGGAGCTCTGGGGGACCCACGGGGAGCCCAGTTTATTTCCCCTGATGGCCGGGAGTAGATTCTGAGCACTTCCACTCTTCACATTTCATTACCCAGGGGCCTGTCTCCCTGCAGTTGCTTACAGAAACGTCCCTAGCAGGGCTTTGGGCAGCAGGGGCTGGCCTCCCGGACCCTAGGGAGAGCGGGTGGAGCAGACTGGCCAGTCCTGAGGGCTTTGTGGGTATAAAAGGGTATAAAAGGGTGAGGAAGGATCTGGCTCAGCTCCCTGGGGGTTAGCAGGTGGCTCCTGACAGTGATAATGTAATAGCGGCTATTAACAATATAATTACGCCATTGCCTAGTGTGATAATAGACCCCTGGGCTTAGCAAGCAATTCCCACATGCTGGCTTGTTATGTCCGCTGACCCGTCCCTGGACCACACGCTCCCTCCCTCCTGGATGAGTGGGTGGAGGCTCACAGGAGCAGGGGCCTGCCAGAGGTCCCCCTACTGTGGAGCATGCTCAGGGTGCCCTGGGGTCCCCCTGGGGAGGCCCGGGCTGTGACGGGTGTTGGGACCCACTCTGTGCCACCTGGCCAGGGGACCCCTCTCCAGCACGGGCTCAGGCCCTTGCCCTAGAACACACTGGGACCCAGGGGCGGGGGCACCAGGAGGGCCCAGACCTTCCGAGGACCCAGATGAGGACAGCAGCCCTTTCCTCCAGCCTCCTGGCCAAAAACAGTGTCCCGAGAGTGAGAAAAGACTGTTTCCAATTTCTCCTCCTTCTGACCCCAATTTCCCTCGGGTCATTGGTTTATCAGAAAGAGGGAGAGAGGCCTGAAGCAACGTGTTTCCATTGTTAACAGAGAAATTCAATTAGGGCTGTGTTGCAGGAGGAGCAGCAGCCCAGCTGAGCAGGGAGGCCGGCTTCTCTCTTAATTTCTCCCGCCGCGTCTTCCCTGACCCCTGCCCACGGCCCTCCTCCGCCTCCCCCCACCCCGGCTCCCACGCTCGCTTGCCCTGCCCTTGGCTAGTTATCACAGGAGACTGGGAGGCGGGTGGTGCCTCTGGACAAGGTAGTTACCTGGGGTTCTCTGGGGGTGGGGGGAGGGCTGAGAAATGAGGGACCCTCCCCGGGCCTGTGTACAGGAGGGGCCCTGGGCACCGGCCACCTGTCAAACACACTGAATCTTGAGGCATCTGAGGGCAAGCCACATGCACGCACCCAGAGACGCAGGCCTCCAGAACCTTCTGAGCTGGGAAGTCTTCCTCCCTGGAGGACAAGTCTCGGACTGTCTAGGACGGGCCAATCCATCCCCGTCGGGGGTGGGGGAGCGCACGCACCGCCCAGCAAGTCAGCTGGGGAAGCCGGGCTAAATTTAAGTGTGCCTATTTCTTTCTCCCCACTCCTCCCACTCCTGTGCTGCCTTGTCCTGCCACCTCCTCGCCTCCTTCCTGCTGCCAGGAATGACGGCCAAGTATGTCCAGTGTGTACCGCCTCCAGGCTGCACCTTGGAGCCCCAGGAGCTCCAGTGGCGGGGTGGACCCAGGGAAGACTCAGGCCCTGTGTGACCGGTCCAGGAGGTGTGGGGCTGTGCCTGCCTCCCTGTGGGTCACTGAGCAGCCTGAGCCCTGGGAGGATTTGAGGGCACAGCTATGTCTTGTACTGTGAGCAGATGCCAGGTCGGGGAGGGGTCCCTGCAGGTCCAGGAGTGGTGGGTGGGAGTGGGGTCATGTGGGAAGGCCCAAGGGGCTGCTGAGTGCTTTGGGGTCTAGAGGATTGGTGGGGTGGGGGCTCAGGCTCTCCCTTCTCGCCAACCTGTATCTAATGACCAATTAGTTTGTGGGACACAGTAAATGATACCCCCAGGCTGGACTCCAGTGCTTGACTTTGCAGATTTCATGCTTTTCCAGTACCGTAGGTTCGGGTCCCTAACCCCTGGTCTCCTGGTTAGGGAATGGGGGCAAGTGAGGGGGGATGGGGTGCCATTCAGCCACCCCTACAGCCCCACCCATGCGAGCTGACCTCTGATCGCCACCACATCTGCCTGACCACAGGCCGTCTCTGGGTCGGGGGCTGTGTGTCTGCGTGTCTGCATGGCGCTGTGGATGAGATGTATTTGCGGGTAAGTAAGGGAAGCCTCTCTTCGACCTCCAAAGCACTCGGTGGCTTTGGTTTGAGAAATCAAGATCAATAAAAACTCAGAGGCTCTTGGCCAGGGGAGACCTAAGGTGGGGTGCTCCGGGCAGGAGGGTCCTGGTCGTACGGGTGGGACATGTCCCCGTGAGCTCTGCGCACTGTTGAGCTGGAAGGGAGCAAGGCCAACAGAGCCCAGCGGGGCCATGGTGTGCGGGCTGGGCCTGGGACTCAGCAGAGCCAGGGATCCCCCACCTCCCGACAGCAGGAGACAAGGAAGGGGAGGCGGGGAGCCCCGGGGGGGCTGGCCTGGGGCCTTCTAGAGGGTCCAGGACAGACCCTCAAGGCTGCAGAAAGGCAGGTCTCTCTTCTGTTGCTTCCTCTTCCTCACCTGTCCTTTCCCTGGAGGACCTGACACAGCAGTGGGAGGACTCTGTTCTCAGCCTGGCACACCCCGCCCCTCTTCTCTCCCTGACGAGGTGCTCACCCCACTCCGTTTCCATGTCACCTCCCCAGGCAGCCGCAGGCCTGCTCTCCTCTGGCTGCCACAGTCCCCAGCCCTCGCTCCCAGGTTGCTGAGCTGCCCACCTCTCCGTGGGGGCTGTGTCCGCAGCATGGAGCAAGTGCTCAGGGAGTGTGGAAAGGGTGAATAAATGAGTGGACACAAAAACAAAGGAATCACAGAGTGTGGGGTCTGTGAGCCCTTCCGTCATCTGGGGCCCACTCCCTCTGAACCCCTTTTCTCTGTGGGCACAGCTGCCTGGGCTGACACGGCAGTGGGGACCCACTCCTCCATCCAGGGCCCCCGGGGGTTCTGGGAGCCTTCCCTCCTCTCCCCCACCAAGCTGTGTGGACTGGTGGGGTGCTTCTGGGGCAGGTCTTGGGGGATGCACAGAAGACCTCAGTGGAGTCCAGTTTCTCCTGGGGATCTGGGTGGTGGAGACAGAGCTGGCAACACCCTGACCCCACACTGCCCTCGGTGGTGGTGCCCTGCAGGCCCCTGGCTGAGCCCCCCTTCCTGCGGCCTGCCTGCCGCGCAGCGGGCCTCACCGCTGCCCCCGTCCGTGCTGTGCTCGATCGCGTGGTCCGCCTGGCGCACCCACTCGCCGTTGCACTTGAAGAAGATCTGCGTGGCGGGCCTGGCCTTGCACACCAGCAGCACGGGCTTGTTCTTGACGATGTACACGTCCTCGGGCTCCACCAGGAAGTGGGGGAACAGGTCCGGGCTGGCGCCGGGCACCGGGTTGGCCGCTGTGGCGCTCTGCTGGGCACCTGCAGCAGGGCAGAGTGGGGGGCGGGGGTGAGCCAGGACTCTGCTGGGCTGGGGGACCCTCTGGGGACTCCCTGCCATTCAAGGGTAGGGCTGGGCCAAAGGGAGCCCACCGGGGACAGAGGGAGGAGTGAGGCTGGGCTGCTAAGTGTCCTGCCGCCACCTCAGAGTCCCCCTATGTAAAGTAGGGGAAGAGCAACCCCCCACTTCTGAAGACTGTGGGGCGATGCAGTAGTCAGGCTTGTCAAGGCCCTGGTAGAAGTTCGGGGATCGGGCGAGTCAACGATATTCAGGAGAAAGCTAGGGTTGGGGGTGGGGGAAGAGGACCCCAGCAGGGGTGCCAGTCCCTTCCTCTGCACCAGCTGCCTCTGGGCAGCTTCTGGGTTGATCCCCATTCCTGGCCCCTCACACAGTAGGTGCTCAGAAAATACCAAGTGAATGAAGGCGGGGAGTGGGCAGAGCTTAGAGGAGAGGCCCCAGGGAGGGCTGGTGGCCTGGGCTGGCACGGTATGGGAGCCAGGACGGTGTCTGGGAGCCTGAGGGACCTGGGCCACATCCCACCCTTCAAGGAGACCTGAATATGGGCTTCCTTCTAATTTTAACCGAAAACCACAAGCATCCCACAAGTCATTTGTTGCTAATTACACAGGTAATTGGCTCTGAGGCTTTGGTGGAGGTAAAGCCCCGAAGTCTGACAGGCCGCTGGACCAGCAGGGCCCCTGAGGGCAGGGCTGGAGTGGGGTGAAGGAGGTGGTGGGAGGAGGGGGGCACCCTCAGTCTCTCCACCCAGCTGCCCACCAGACAGGTCCCGGATGGCTGGCCTCCCTCAGAGCTGCAGGGATGTCCCCATGAGCACCCACTCTGTCCACAGCGGCCTCTACGCCAAGATGGGAAAAAGGCTTCAGAGGCCACTTGTGTCCCCTGCTAGTGGTGACCTGGGCTGAGGTGCCGTTTGCCCCGGGGGGATCTGGAGGTGCCTCGCCAGGTCAGTCTCCGGCTCCACACCCTTCCCACGGGCAGCCCTAACTCCCGGAGGGCTTGTGCCCACCCTCGGAGGCATCCACACGGCCCTCCCCTGCCACCTTTCTAAGGTGGGAATTGGCCCCCTCCACCCTAAGACTATAGTGTTAGTTTTGGGGATGGGACCTGTGTGGGGTCGTGTGGGTGTCCTGGGCCAGGCAGGTGGGCTGGGAAAGCCCACTGTGAGGCTGAGAAGCCTGGTGCAACTTCAGGAAAGCCCCCCGACCCCACAGCCACTTTGCTCCTCCGAGGAATGGGGAGAGAGCACCCGGTTCCGAGGGCTGCTGAGAGGCTGATGCGGAACCAGGTGTCAGTGCGGGCTGGGGAGCGCCGGCCGCTGTCAACACCCAGGGCTCTTGTGTGATGATGGCAAAGGGCTGCCTCTTCCTTGGCTCAGGAGCCCTCATAGTGTCTCTTTGGGGGTGTGGGCTGATGAGGAGAACCGATGAGGAGAACTGAGGCACAGAGCTGACGGTGCCTTGCCCACAAGATGAGGGCAGTGGGGATGCAGGCAGAGGGGAGAAGCCATTTAGGTACCTTACTAATGGGGACTCTGAGGTCTGAGAGCAGTCACCCTGGACACCCTGGCTCCAGCCCTGGACTCAGAAAGCATTCGGGGCAGCCTCGTGCCCTCCACTTGCTCTTCACCATCACTCAGCAGCTGCTTGTGCGCCCCTGACCCGGGCGGGGGGTTCAGGGTGAAGGCTCAGGCTGCAAGGTCCAGAGAATGGACAAGCTCCTGAGTGTGGACCTGCAGTGGGGAGCTGGAAGTGGCCTCTTGAGACATTTCTCGGGGAAGCCACAGCAGCTCAGCAGACTCTGGGCCAAGACGGACCCCTGAGTGGGGCCTGCAGGGGCTCGGGGGCAGGGGCCGAAGGCTTGGGAAGGGTGTGGGAGCTCACAGTGGCAATGCCAGCCTACCTGGGACTGCCCTGTGCGGAGACGCAGGGTGGCCTGCACCTGCCTGCTGGCTGGGCCTGGGTGGGCAGGGGTCCTGGCTGGGGGCACAGGTGGGGAGGGGCAAGTGGCCCTCTGGCCCCTCTGTCCATCACAGCGCCACTCACGGTGGCTGCCCACTGAACCCAGCACCATCCCTCGTGTCTGCATTTAACTGCTAATGAAAAATAAATGTACTGTGACCAATAAGTGACATAGCTCACTTCTCCGGGGCCTCTGTCAGGCCACACTGGTGTAGCCTCCCCTTCTTACCCTGGGGCCGCACTTGTTGGGTGGAACCTGAGGGGGACCCTCTGGGTGACTGCAATGCTCTGCAGCAAGGGCACTCCAAGGACACGGGCTCGGGCCAATCCCAGCCCCCTGGTGTCCTCCTGGGGCTACAGAAGCTGCCTGGGCAGCCAGGACCACCTTACCTCCCTCTGGGCCCTGAGCCCACTCATGACCTCTGCCCGGCGGTTAGCACTGTTAGCCTGACTGATACCTCATTGTCCCAATGAGGCCTCTCCCCTCCACACTTTGGGCTACCAGAGGGAGTACTTTTTGAGGGGAATCCTGCACTTGCCTATCAAAGATAATACAAGGCAGTGCATGCTCACTGCGAAATGATCGACGATCCTTTCAACAGGGCAGGCTGGGTAGTTCATCGCAGTCCCTACCCCTCCCTATTGCCCCGCTCTGGGTTTGCTTCTTCTATTTCTGTTGACTGACTGGCTTCCACAGGCATTTCGGGATGATGCCAAGTGCCTCTGGCTGGTATCACTGAACCAACCCCCTGCTCCAGCCCAGTCAACTCTCTTGCCTTCCCGTGCAGACGCCCACTGCCCCCCCCTGCCCCCCCCCCCTGCACACTCTCTGCTCATGGTCTGCTATCTGTCTGAAACCCCTTCCCTCCGCCTCTGCCAACGCTCTCCCACCTTCTCCTCCGGGCCCAACTCCATGGCCACTACCTCTGGGAAGAGGGGGCCCCCACATCACCCCCCAGTGTCCTGGGGCCACTCAGCCCTCCCTGCATTCGGGGCCAGCCCTCACTGTGCTGCAGCTCCTACCACAGGAAGGGCAAGCGAGGGGCTTCGGCCTCCATCCCCACTTCCAGCCTGTCCACCCGTGGTCCCTGCCACCCAGTCCAAGGCTGCCTAGTCTCATGTCGGTGACTGGGGACTTAGATTGGGGTGCCTGTCCCCACTTTTTGGGGGGGCTGCTGAGGTGACAACATGGAAGAAATGCTGTCCCTGGTAGACACCCCAGGGCTGCAGGGGGCAGGACCCACTGGCTATGTGGCCCCACCACCTCCCAAACCCCACCCCCCAGTTGTCCAGAGGCTCCACCCCCCCCAAAGTTTTCCCACTGTCACAGAACAGGGCCCAGCGATTTAGGAGATCTCCCTTGCTCACTTAGCCATCCTGATGGGCTCTTGGTCACTGGGACTTTGCAGATGGCTCAGCCCCTGCAGTGGGAACCCCACTTTCAGTGAGCCCTGGGGCTGGTCTGCTGGCCCCCACCTGTCTCAGGAGGCATTGGCGCCTCTGCTCTGGCAGCTCCATTCAGGGTGGCAGGCATGATCCCAGCCGTGGCCCGCTGCTGGCCCTGGGAAGGCCAGTCTGAGTGTGTGCCCATGTGTGAAGGGAGGCTGGGGCTGTGGAGGGATGAGAGACCAGCGGGGTGGACAATGGTGGGCCTACCTCATGTGGAACGTCCACCCAGCCTTCCACTTTCAGCAAATGTGTCACCTCCTCCAGGAGGCCTTCTTGAATCTATACTCTTAGTTACCTGCCCGAGTGCCTACCTGTCCTCTGAACTTCCCTCCAGGGTGCACACCACATTCAGGACCGGGATGGATTTATTTGCCTTTGCCCCTGCTTGGGGAAGGAAGCCTGGTCTGACCTGGATACTGATGGAGTATTTGCTGAGTGACTGAATGACCACCCTTTCTTCTCCCTTGAATTTCAGAAGGTCTGCCCACGAGTGGCCCTTTTACTCTGCAGGGAGCCCCAAGGGGGTGCGGAACAGCCCAGAGCAGAGCTGCGGGCGGGCCAGGAGAGGGATCTGCACCGCAGGCTGCCCACCCACCCACTGTGCTGCTGCTCCGACGCTGAGTTGAGTCCCCTCTTCTAGCCTGCAGTTGGGATGATAAGACCTCCCCTGCAACTCGGAGGCCCAGGGTGGGTGTGAAAGTGCTTTCAAATGTTTTATTTTTAAAGGCACCATGAAAATATGAGGTGTGATTAATCAAGCTATTAGCCAGCTCGTGTTTGCTGTGAGGGACTCAGTCCCTGGGAGCGAGAGGGGCAGGCTGGCTAGGGGCAGGGGGCCCCTTTCATCCTCCAAGCCCCCCACCTCAGGGACAAGCAAGGGGATGGGGTGGCAAGCCCCCACTTATTCTACTTCCCTGAGAATGTTCTGCAGTGGGTTGGAGGAGGGGGCTGGGGCCCAGCAGCCTCTGTCCTACACCAGTCCAACCGCCAACACCCACCGTCCTGCAGCACTGAACACCCGTTCCGGGGGCCTGGACTCCCAGCCAGCCTTGCCTGCAGACATGCATTTGGTAGGTGCACTTGGGGCCTGGGTGTTGTGCTCCACAGGCCCAGGCAGGTGGAGCAGAGTGCCCAAGCCCAGGGCCATGCACCTCACCCTTCCCCTGGGGTTGGAGGCCCTGCTGACCAGGGGCCTGACCTGCCACCTGGCCTCGCCTGGAATGCACGCCACATGCCCTCTGGGGAGGCCTCAAGACTGTCTGCAGTCCTTAAGGGCTGTGTTCATTCTGGTCCCAGATCCGCCCCCTTCAGTTAACAGCACTGGACTTTCAGCAGAAGTGCCCACCCCCACGCTGTCCAGGTCATCCAGTCACTCAGTGCAGGCGGGCTGACTCTGTCTCTGGCTCCAGAGGTGAGCACACAACACTGACTGGTTCCCAGAGCAGGTCACTCCGTCCCAGCAGGTGGGGTTCTGGGATTTGGGCTGGGCTGCTGGAAGAGAGAACCTCATTCTGCAGGGCTAGTGCTGTGGGTCCCAGGGAGGCCTGGTAGAAGGGGAGGGCCGGCCGGACCTGACGTGCAGAGGCCACCAGGGAAGAGAGGGGCCGTGGCCTTGGGCCTGGGCTCCCACTGAGCCTGGACCCCTCTCTGGCCACAGCTGGCTGCAGAGAGACCTTGCATCGCATGGATTCACCTGCCCATCTGTTCCCTGCCTGGCCCACTTCTTCTGCCCTTCAAGTCCTGCTCTAACGCCCCCTCCCCAGAAGCTTCCCTGACTCCAGACAGAGCGGCTGGCCACAGTCCCCTGAGCTCTCACAGCCCCTGGGCAAACTCGCATTACTCCTATTTGTCACTGTTTACAACTCTGTCAGCACCTAAGAGCAGGGGCTGAGTGGTGACATTGCCCACCCTTTGTATACCCTGGCCAGGGTCCCACACAGGGAGGGCCCAGCACGTTTGTTGGATGAATGTTGGACAGCATTCCTCACTGGGGACCAGAGCCCAGAAAGGAGGGTCAGACATGGAGGACACACATTCAGATTCCAATCGACCAATCAATCAGAAACCTGTGCGGGACCCAGGGGAGGCAGATGGTGCTCCCGGTGGTGGGAGTGATTGGGGACGCAAGCAGAAGCGCGGGGGTGGGGAGCTGCGTCTCCTGTACCCTGGTGGCCCGAGCTGGTCTCCTGAGTTGTTTTTTAAACTCGGGACAGTCCATGATGGAGGAGCTTCCCTCAGGGGCTCTGCGGGGCAGAGGCGGGATCTGCACTTGCTGTCAGCTAGACAGGCAGGTAGACAGACAGACAGACAGCTGTGGGGAGGCCCCAAGACTACAGATCATAAAATACCCGGCAGCTCCAGGGCCTACCTGGAGGTGAAGGCAGGACGCACTGGGACCAGAGCAAGCTGGGGTGCACACCCCAGAATTCCGCCACAGCCAGCACATAAAACCCCCGCACTGGCCGCCAGCAGCTTCCTGATGCTCACAGCCCGCTCCTGCGCCTGAGCGAGATGCCTGTTTCTCAAGCCTCGTTTCCTCGTGTGGGGCTCACCCTGCACCAGGACAGGGCACCCTGCCCGGGGTCTCGTGGCACCCACCCTTCCTAGCCTTTGGGTCTGTCTCTTAGTTCTCTCTCTCTCTGGCCGTCAGTGCCAACAGCAAGGACTTCCTGGAGGGCAGGCAGGGGCAGGTCCGAGTGCAGGCTCTTTTGCCCGGGGTGGGGGGTGTTCAGGGGACAAGGGAGGGGTGACTGCGGACTCTGGCTGCTGAGGAGCATGCAGGGGTGAAGGTGACCGGGTGTGCGTATGAAGGGAGGGCTGCTCTCCTGACCCGTGCTCACACACGCGAGTGTGTGGCACTCTGGTTTCCATGGTAATGTGTGTGTGTGAAAGTGTCAGCAGCAGCCACCACCTCCCCATCAGAGGAAAGTCACCCTCTTTGCCAGCGGGCTCCGGGGCCCTGCCGTGTCACGGGGACAGACGAGCACCACGAGGAGGATGTGCGCACGCTAAACGGCAAGGGACAAAGGAGGTGGGGGGCATGGAGGAGGCACCACCTCACCAGCTCAGGAGACTCACATCGGGTCGGTGCCCACCCCCAGCTGCCACCGAGCAGGCAGCTGTGCATAATGACCATGACGCTCAGGACTTGCCTGGGGTCGCACAGCCACAGAGGGCAGCGGGGGCTCTCCCTGCCTCCCAGGGCAAGGAGGGCAAAGTGTGGGCAGGGGTCTGGGGTTTCCCAGACCAACGTCTGGCCTTCCCACCACACCACCCCTACTCACTCCCTGTACTGCCCACCCCTGTTTCTCAAACCTTCCAAGCCGAGCCCAGCACTGGGCCTTTGCACGTGCTCTTCCCACCTCCCCCTGCTCTCCTGTGGGTGCTCCCTCCAACCCCAGGTCTCGGCTCTCATGCTGCCCCCTCCCAGAAGTCCTCCCTGACTGCTGTGTTCCCACCTCTTCAGTCCATTTTCCTCAGAGCACTCACCACCGTCTCACCTCATCTCCTTACTGTCCGTGTCCCATCCCCTGAAATGGGTCACCATGATGGGGACCACGCTTGCTGTCCTCACTGCTGCAGTGCCAGAACCCGGCCCAGGCCCTGGCCCACAGCAGACGCTTCGTAAACGCGCTGGAAGCTCGGAGGAACCCACAGCCTCCCTACTGTGAGCGGAGCCCACGCCAGTGCCCACGCCGGTGCCGCGCCTCTGCCTCGCTCAGAGTCCCATGCCTGCAGTGAAGGGGACTTTGAAACCCCCCGGGATGCGATGCCCGGGAGCGTGTGCTGTGATGAGGGACTGTCCCGGGGACGCCTCCCGGGGCTCCTGCCTGCCCGGGGGCCTTACTTCAGACCAGAGAAACAGTTAATAAAGCTGAGGCCTAAATAAGCATTTGATTAACAAACGATAAAATAGCTATTGTGTCCCCGAATTAAGCTATAATTGTGGCTGATAATTGGCTGGTTAGGATTTAATAAGCTGCAATTAAATAGAATGGAATCCAGGGTAATTATGTGGTCGCAGAGCCCAGCGAGAACTGGGAAGGAAGGCTTTCTCCTGCTTTGGAATCTTCTACTGGTGCAGTGCGCTGCTGGGGGCGTGTTTCTGGTCCCGGTGCGTTGCGCATGCGTGCCGGTGCTGTGCGCGACCGGCCTCCTCCACCTGGCAGCGGTAGCCAGGGTTGGGGGGGACTGGCCCCACCCCCTCACCACTGCGAGGGGCGAGGTGGGCACCCAGGCTCTGAGCCCCACCAGGGTCTGTGGCAGCCCGAGCTGAAAGAGACATAAAAGGATTCCGGCACAGCTCCCTGCAGGAGGGTGGCCTTCCTGTCTTTCTAATGAGAAGACAGCTCCGAGATGGGAAGGACTTGCTCAAGGTCACACAGCAATCAGTGGCCAGGCCAGGCCAGATCCGCAGGTTGCGCATGGATCGAAGGTGATTCTGACTGGCCAGGAAGCTGGAGGATGCCCCCCATCCCACCAGGCCCCCAGGCATCTTCCCCCATTTCCATTCATGTCCTTCCCCAGGTCAAAATACAAGCTAAGTAAGGATGGGTGACTGTCCCACACACGCACCCCGAAGACGAGGTGCTCCCACCCCACCTGCCATCCCCTCCTCTGAGGCCAGCCCTCCCACCCGAGGCCCTGGTGGGTGCAGACCTCCTGGCGGCTTCAGCCCAGCACACTGCCGCTGCCCCAGCCCCAGTGAGTCCAAGGGGATGATGAATGGCACCGCCAACTTGCCATTTATGACCCATCAGCATTTTTACAATGTTGCTAGCAATTAATTTAATTAAAGACCCTGTCCCAGATATGGCGGCATTTCATATCTCAGTGGTTTAATGGGAGCCTGGCCAGAGCAGAGGCAGGGGTGGGGGTGGCCCAGGAGCAGCTGCCCTGCTCCCCAGCAGCCTGGCTCCGCCCAGCATCCACAGGCTAGGACAGCAGCAGCCCGATGGAGCCCAGACGGCAGGGAGGCCACATGGCGACCTGCCTCTGGGAGGCCCTGCCCACACCCCCGGCCAGCACGTGCACACACAGTTGCACCACCACAACGGAATCCACAAGGATTTTCTCACTTAACTCTCACGACTATTCTAGGAGCCAAAGAACTATTTTAAATCTCCAACTTGCAGGCAATGAAACCGAGGCACAGAGGGGTGGAGTCAGCAGGGAGGGATGGATTCCCACCCAGGCAGCCTGGCTACAGGGCCCCCATGCTCCTGACCAGGACACAGGCGGTCAGCCCAAGTGTGATGGATACAATGTGCCAGGGGCTGTGCAAGGCCCAGGCCAAACAACAGTGACCAAGGTGGCTCCAGTCCCCACCTCATGGGGTGTCCAGCCCCACCCAGCAAGCCCTGGGCACATGGCATGCCAGAATCACCTCCCCAGGGCTGGGTACGTGCACCATGCCTCCATGTACACGCCATGCATACCGCCACTGCCCGCTGTCCTCCAGGCTGAATCTGGCTGGGATGGCTGCTTCCCTTTCCAGGACAGCGACCCTGCAGCCACTGGTCACTGGTCACCCTGGAACCCATTCTCAGCAGCCAGCCCATCTGGCTCCTCCTCTTACAGGGGCCTGCAGGGAAAGCCTGTCACGGGTCCAGCCTCTGCTGGTGGCGGCAGCAGCGGCAGGCACACACCCCAGCCTCCCCCCACCCCTTGCTACTGCCGCTGCCTGGCTGTGCCCTTCCCTCTCCTGGGGACCTTGCCTCTGCACCCCCTGCCCCCCGCCATGCCAGCTTCCTGCACATGGCTCCCCACCTGGGACCCTTGGCTCTGCTCTGCTGAACTCCATCCCGACGCTTTTCTGGTCTCTGGATGTCCCCAAGGACCTCCCACCTGCCGTCACTTGCGCCCGGGTCGGTGCTGTCAGCAGGGCCACACCCCGTGCCGCCTCAGGGTGCATCTCACCAACCTCCGTGCTCCCTGGAACGTCCCCTACTGCAGCCCCCGAGTACCCCCAAGCCTCCCTACCCACTCCGTCCTCTCTCACTTCATGGGTGCCCAACTCACTCAGCGTGCCCCCCAGTGGGCCTTCCTGTGACCACCTGCTGGCTTCAGTGCCATTGTCAGCTATGCTGCCACAGAGCTATTTCTAGAAAGAAAATCTGATCCCATACTTCAAACCCCTGCAAGGGATTCACTGACTACAGGGTGAAGGTCAGCTTCCCACTCCCCACACCCGACACAGCAGCCTCACCCTGGGCGCTGGCCCACACCTGGCAGCCAGCTCGGCGCAGCCTCTCATCCCCCACTCCCTGCTCACTGGGCACCTGCAGGGAACCCTGCTCACTTCCAATGCCCCCACCTGTTAATTTGTAATGCAAGGTGTCACCTCCCCCAGACGCCCTCCCAGTCCCTCTACACACAGCTTGCTGCCCTGGCTGTGGCTGCGAGACCGCTGTCTGCCTGGTGTGGGCTGGTTCTGTGGGGCGGGGCGGGCGGGGGCTGCCTCCTCCAGCAGACTGGGCACCGTCAGGTGTGTGCGGCAAGCCCGAGCCCTCTCTGCTCAGCGGTGTCCGACTCAGCGACTGGTAAGCCGGGGGGCAGTGACTACGGTTGAGTTGGTGTCCACCCCGTTTTCTGCAAGCTCCAGGGGTGGACACTGTGTCCGGTCTGTCCCTGTCAGCAACTGGCCCACGGCATGCACTCACTGAGGGGATCAGGAGACTGGGTCTCCAGTCCCTGTGCACTCTGCCTCTGCCGGGCTGTGTGGCTGTGGGCAAGCCCTTGTCCTCGCTGGGCCTCAGGCCAATTCAGGTGCCCTTGGGGGCTGGGAGGGGCTGAGAAAAGTGGAGAGTAGAATGGCCGTCCAAGGGGTCAGCTCAGCTAGGCCATTTGCTGCCACCCGAGGCCGGCCAGCCAAGAGGTGCCAGATTTTTTCCTTTCAGGAGAAGCTGGAAATCCATTTTTATGAGAAACTTCTTGTTTAAAATGTTGACAACTAATTTAAACATTTAGACACTGTGGGCCAAACAAGCTGGCAGGCCAAAGCCAGACTGGACAATGTCCAAGGTCTCCTCTGACTTCACAGGCCCGAGGAGCGGGGTCATGCACAGCAGGACGAAGCTCTGGTCTCCCGCCCTCCCTCACCCTTCCCGTCCTTGCCAGCGCCCAGCCATCCATTCCTCTCCCCGGGACCCGCCTCGTCACAACCTGCTGGAGGAAGCCCCCTGGCACCTGGCAGAGGGTGGAGGGGCCCACTGTCCATCACCCCAGGGGGTCGGCATTTAGTCCTCAGCGCATGTTATACCCTCGGCCGGGACCTGGAGCATCCCTGTTTGACAAAGTGTGGCGTCGGGAGAGGGAGACAAACCGAGGCCTGGCTCGCTTTGCCTGCCTGTGCGTGGGGCCTGAGGCCCTGACCAGGGGGACGCTGCCAGAGCTGGGGACGCAGGCAGGCAGGTGTGCGTGGTGGGGGAGGCACTCCACAGGGACACCCCCAAAATGCAGGAGCCCAGGCCTGGCTTCGGCCTTCCAGCTGGGAAGAGGGTGTTTGGCTGCACCCAAAACACCCCTGCAAGACAGTAATGAGTCCTCACCCCATTTTAATTACCTACTGTCCAAATAATTACTACCTTGTTTATTTCACTTAATGGCAGCCATAGTTTTTCTCCTGATATTGATTTCATGTTTTCTTGGCTTGTTCATTATCTTTCCTGCCCCCTTAATGGGGCCTGAGGTCTTGTGGTAGAGGAGGGGGGCTGGAGGAAGAGGGGACTGGGGGCAGGAGGCACGAGAGGGGACACAGAGGAAAGGGAGGCAGCCTTGGCCTTGCTGTGCAGCCCAAGGCCAGCTGCTGCCCTCTCTGGGCCTTGAATCCCAGAGCCTCAGATCCCTGCACACCTTCTTGTACCTTGATGCCACCGGGGTGGGAGGTTTCAAAATGAACACAAGGAGGGAGAGGGCAGCAGAGGAGAGAGACGCTGGTGCCCCCCACCCCCCGAGGGCCCCTAAAGGGACAGGCAGGCTCAGAAAGGCATGAGGGGATGTGGGGGAGGGGATAAAAAATTAAAAATATATTAAAAAAAGGCATGAGGGTGGGAGGGGTGGGTGAGGGGAGGGTGCTGGGGCAACATTAATGGCAGAACGAGGGAGAGAGGGGACACTCCTGGAGACCAGCTCGGAGGAGACTGCCCTGTGGGGGCTGCTGCTTGGTTGAGACATGGCGGGGCCTCCTTGTCCCCATTTCCCCCAGGTCTGGTGGAGAGGGAGTAGGAGCACCCTCATGAAGCCCAGACCCTCCCTGGACCTGACCTTCACCCTTGGCCTCTGCCGCATCTGCTGGCCATCACCATGGAAACGTGGGTGATGCTTTGCTGTCACGGGCTACAGAAAAGCAGCCCTCCCGATCTGGGGGGGTGGGGCGGTAAGGAGAGATGGGGACAAAGAGGGAAGGGAGCGCCAGGGTCTCTTTGGGCAGACATTTAGAGCCTCTTGAAGGAGTCATTAGCTCTTAATAAATCACTAATAATTGCATGAATATTTAAATCTTAATAAAAAATACACTGGGCACAGGGAGTCTCTGTGTGGGTAGTTATTACTATGGGGCTGGAATATGTAAAAGTTGGTATCGGTCTGACTGAACTGCTGTTACTGCTGCAGCTAAACGGGTAATTGGGAGTGAGTGACGCTATCAGCGGGTGTAAATCACACGCAGTAAACCCAGGGCATTAACTGAGGGTTCATTATCCATTATCTCTGCGCTTGCTCCCCTTAAAACGAACTTGAAGTATGTCAGTGAGAAACTTGCAGGTCTTAAAGAATTGAGGGAAGCTGAGATTGCTGAGGGCCTCCCACCTCGGCCCCGTTTCCTGGTGGGGGTCTCCACCCAAAGGTGGCCCTGGAGGAGGGCTCACAGGTCAGTGTTCGGCCCACGCACACCAGCTGTCCTGCCCGAGCCAGCCCTGACCCTCTCCTGAAGCCCTGCCCCAGAGGGGGCGCTGGGGGGCAGTGGGCCTCCCAGCTGCTGTGTGTGGACCATCGGCCAGAGCCCAACTTTGGCAGGACGTGGACAAGGTGGACCTCCATTTGCCCCCAGACCAGAGCGGGGGTGCTGCGGTCGGAGCAGCACATGTGGAGTGGGGTCGGGCTGGGTGGGCAGCTGGGTGGGGGCGGGGGTGGGAGAAGGGTGCCCTTGGGGAAGCTCCAGGCAGGCAGAGCATTTGCAGAGCGGCTGCGTCCACCCCCTGCCAAGATGCACTTTCAGGCCACAGGCCAGCTCGCTGCAAGGTCGGCATGACCTCCTCCTGAGCGAGTTCGCTCCCCAGCAGCCTCGGCCCCCTCTGCACCTGTCACCAGGACTGTGCCTGTTTGCCCTTGCGCCCTCCCTGACAAGCCCTGGGCTTCGGCCCCTCTCTGGAGCTCTCCCACCTGTGGGAGACAGACGCTGACTGCGGGCCAGAGCAGTAGGCTCAGGACTCACCCTCGAGCGGTCCCGAGAGGCCCCGGTGGCAGCGAGAGCACCCGGCGGGGGCCTGATCTGAGGCATCCTGGAGATGCCAGGATGATCCGAGGGTCTCCAAGGGTGCTTGACTCTCTTCCATCAAGGACAGGAAAACTGCACTTGACACTGCCTCCCTCCAGACTGGGTCCTGTCTCTCGCCTGCTGGGTTCCAGTTCCGCCCTTCACCTGGTTCCAGATCAGCTCTTACAGTCCGGCTTTCCCCTCCAGCTCCTCAATGAAACCCTTTTGCCCATTTGCCAAGGACCCTTGCCCTCAGGGCTCTGCAGAGGCTTCTCCCTGCCCACCACCCTCTGACCTGCTGGTCCCTGGCTCCTGGGGAATGGCAGGGTTCCACGAGAACCCCGGGGCCGAAGGCTCCCAAACCCCACTTGCAGGACATTTGGGCCCATCCCCTCAGGATGCCTCCCCTCAGCTCTGCTACGTGGCCACCCCAAATGGCCAGCCCCCGTGCAGACTGCCCTGCTAGACACCTGCTGGACCTGCCTCTTCTGTCTTTGTTTCTCCTCTCCCTGCAGGTGTCACAGGCCACTGTCCTCCCAATTCGCCATCTAGCATCCAGCTTTCCGTCTGCCAAGATGCTTGCATCAGCCTGGACCTGAGGTTAGCTACAGCTTTTATTTTAGAAGAGCTGCACTCCTCCAAACACAGCTCAGCTCCCTCCAGCCCTCCATCTGGTTCCCATGCCTCTGGGCCCCTCTACCTCCCTGCTGCCTCCTGCTTGTAAATAATCCTGTCCTCTGTGCCTATAATTAGCCCTAAGTAGAATAATTCGTAACAAACTTTATTTCTCCTGGCGTCTTTCTTGATAACACACTGCTGAGAGCCTCACAGGATCAGCAGGAGGGAAGCCGGGCTGGGGAACCAGCCGAGCACCCCCAGCACCAGCCCGAGTGCGCCACCCCCCACCCCGACTGCGCCGCCCCTCCTGTCTGCCCACACCCAGGGGCCACGAGAACGAGAAGACCTTCCTCTGGCAAAGTGCGTGGAGGGCGGGTGCCAGGGCAGGGCCAGGGGTGAGTGACCAACCCAGAGCCTTGTCACAGCAGTGCCAGTGACAAGAGTGTTAGTAACAGCTGACATGCAGTATTTACTCTGTCCGACTCTGCCTATTTTTTTAAATCCTCACCTGGGGACATGTTTCGACTGATTTGAGACAGAGATGAAAGAGAAACATCTATCGGGTTGCCTCCTGTAAGCTCCCGAAGCAGGGATCAAACCTGCAACCTGCGCATATGCCCTGACTGGGAATCGAACTGGCCACTTTTCTGTGCACGGAATGATGCTCCAACCAACTGAGCCCCAGGGCCAGGGTGGCTCTGCTTTTAAAAATCAGGATTGCCTTTTTTTTTTTGCCAAATAAAGTAAAACTCACCCCCTTCACATCTATGGTTTGGTGAGTTTCCGCCAATATTATCACCACCACAGTCAAGGTGGAGAACCGTTCTGTCCCCGTAGACACAGCCCCTCGGGCCCCGTGCCGAGAAGCCCCTCTCCCAGCCCCGGCCTCTGCGGGCCCTTCTGTGGCCGCCACTTTGCCTTGCCTAGAATGTCCCAGAAACGAAATCAGAGCGTGCAGTCTTTTGTGTCTGGCTTCTTTCACTTCGCACCCTGCGTCTGAGGGCCATGACGTCGCCTAAGTCGGGTCCGGGCCCCGGCCCCTGTGACTGCTGAGTGGGTCCCACCGTGCCACAGCTGCCCTGCCCGCCCGCCGGTGCTGTGTGCAGGCGCTGGGAACCTCACGCTGCTGCAAACCCTCATGCAGCGGCCTCGGGTGGGCACATCTTCCTTCTTGTAGGGGAGGGATGGCGAGGGCATACGGTCAGGGCTCCCGAGCCTTACCCTGGGCGCAGCACACATTTAACTTGATTAGAGATTCTGTCTTTGTTTCCTGTACCAGATGCGTTTGTACAGAAGTTGAGTTCTCTCAACTTTGTGAGTCAGGTACTATCTTCATCCCACCTTACAGGTGACAATCGGAGGCTCAGAGAGAGGCAGTACCTCGCCCAAGGTCACACAACTGGATGTGGCAGAGCTGGCAGCCTGGCTCTAGGCTGTGTTCTAAGGCTCCGGCTATGCTGCCACTCCGCCCGGGGTAAGGCTCGGGAGCCCTGACCTGGAGCTGGAGGCTGGAGTCGGTGACAGTCCCGCACAGATGCCTCAGCCTCTGGAACACCCCGCCCGCAAACGTCGCCCACGACCATCTGCATCATGGAGCAGCCCCAGGGCTCGAGGACCATTGCTGCTCCCTGGAACTCTAGCTCCGAGAGCATCACCACGCTGCCCCGGCCCCAGGACCTCACGAGTTCAGCAGAAGAGACAGGAATGGTTCCCGACCTTGCCTGCCATGGCTTTCCACGCACGACTGAGTCACACTGCGTCCATTCAACGCCTCTGCTATCTCTGCTATAGACTGAATGTCTATGTCCCCCACCCCCAAATTCCTATGTTGAAATCCTAACCCCCAAGGTGACAGTATTGGGAGGTGGGGCCTTTGGGAGGTGACTAGGTCCTGAGGGAGCAGCCCTCTTGAACGGGATCAGTGCCCCTATAACCAGTCACAGGGGTCCTGGGAGCTCCCTCGCCCCCACCACCAAGGACACAGGGACAAGAGGCCTGGCTACGAGCCTGGAAGCAGCTCTCAGCAGGCACCCAACCTGCTGGCACCCCGATCTTGGACTTCCCGGCCTCCAGAACTGTGAGAAATACAGTAAATGCCCGTTCCTAAGCCTCCAGGCCTGTGGCACTTCTGTTACGGCAGTGGGAACGGACTGAGGCGCCCTCTGTCTGGAGGACGAAGTTTCCCAGTGAGGGAACCAAGGCCCAGATACCCAGAATGAGGGGGTTAGAGGGCGGCAACACTCCCCACCCTGGCCAGGCCACCCAGCGGCAGCGGGGCAAGCAGGGTGTTCTCCCAGCCCCAGCCCTCTTCCACCTCTGTAAGGTCATCAGAGTGGGGTCACCGGGGCAGGTCTCCTCCACCTGGTCCCATCTGGTCCACTGTAGAACGGAGTTGGCCTGGACACACTAAACACCCTCAGTGAGTGACTGAGAAGGTGGTCGGTGGGGAGGCCTGGGGCCAGGCTGGGGAGGAGCCTCTCTCTTGTCCTATCCACAAGCTCCCTCTAGGCAGTGCTCACAGGGCTCAGGAGGGACAGAGAACCCCCACTTGTCACTCACATGAGCCCTCGGCCACCCTGGGCTCTGCTGCAGACCAGGGCCCTTAGACTGGGTGCAGGTCCCCTGTCAAACAGAGAAGATCAGGAGATGTGGTCGCCCGGGGCTGAGCCTGCCCTGTCACTGGAACTGGAGCCCAGAAGGGAAGGTGCTGATGTGACTGTGACTGTGACTGTGTGGAGGGAAGCTACAAGGCTTGGTGGGGAATGAACGAAATGGTTCTGGCCCCTCCCCAGCCCCTGGCCCGGCCCATCACTGCACACTCTCACATCTGCCCCTCCCAGTGCCTCTGAGTTCCTTCCCTCCTCCCCCTGACACTCAGCTCCAGTGTCCCCTCCCTGAGACTAGCAGGTCCTTACAAGTCCTTCCTCTCTCACCAACTCCCCCACCCCTGGCCACTGCCAGAAGGGCCTGAAGAAGGTTACCACGCTGAGGAGAAGGAGGGACCCTGCATCTTAGCATCTGCTCTGGGCCCCCACAGACCTGCCCCCAAGTGCCTCAGCGCTCACTGAGGCTAGGCCACCTCCTCCACGTGCATCCTCTGTCACCCTGTCACATTTAGACTGGCTCTGCCAGGGCAGCTTCAGGGGCAAAGACTCAACCCACAGACCGGGCAGGTCCACACTCTCACTGGGGGCGACAGCCGGGGACAGCCCCAAACCTGCCTGCAGCTCAGCGAGGTGGTTATCCCGCCCCACTGAGCCAACCTGACAGCACCCATCCGTCACCCAGCTCCAGTGCACGTGCCCTGGGGAGCATGTCCCCTCCTCCCCTCACTGCCTGCCAAGAGGGACTGGTGAGGAGACAGGAGGGAGAGAGTGAGCCAAGTACAGGCAGGGATCAGAGCAGGCAGACGCGACTCCCGGAGGGAGTGAGTGACAGGGTGGTGTCGGGAAGTCGGCAGCATCTGAGAAGAGCTTTGAAGGTGACACAGGGTTATCAGGAGGCGGGGTGACAGGGGACCAGCAGGTGAAAAATCGCAGAAGCAGAGAACAAAGAGCACACACAGTGCCAGGACACCTGTTGCCTCCTCCCTAGCCTCCAGCTCTCCCATCCCTCCAAACAGCAGCTGTGTCCGTCTGGGATCCCCTGTTTTCCCATTTTAGTTGTGTGATTGGATGGACATGACCTCCCTTCCCCCCTAGCTCCAGGAGTGGGCCCTAATTGGCTTAAACTAGTTGTATTTTTTGCCCTGGCTGTGTGATTGGTTTGGGAGAAGCATGGGAACCAGTCCATGAGGACACTTGCTCCCCTGAAGGGTGAGGGGTGAGGGTGTGAGGTCTGGGCTGCTATAGTCATTTTGCTTCCAAGACAGGGCAGGTTTGGAATTGCCAGGGGCCTCCACGAAGAGGCTGAGGACGAGGCCAGCACCGGAGAAGGCAGAGCAGAGGCTTGGAGAGAGCAGTCCAGAGCAACAGCGTTGCGGCTGGTGGACCCAGCCTCGCCTGACGTCAGCCACACCTGGGGGCTCCCCAGTGACAAGACTCAGTAACGTCCACTGGCTGTTTAAGTCTGTCCTTCTGTCATATTACAACCAAAATATTCTTGACTGAGAATCCAGTTCGGCTGGAGTGTAAGAGATGGAGAAGAGAGGTAAGAAACTAGAGCTGGCCAGACGGAGCAGGAACATTCTACCCAAGGGTTTGCGTGGCGGGCACCGCTGTTTATTTCCATGGGCACTCGGGAACCTGCAAGCCTCTTCGGCAAGGTCATGGCTGGATCACACGAGCATCCTAAAATACCATCGGAATTGGCCTCACCAACCCTGCTCCCTACCTCTCCAGCCCCTTCTCGAGAGCTGGGCAGAGAAGCAGATATACAGAAAAGCATGATCTGTTCGCCCTGCGCGGGCCTGCCAGGCCACCGTGCCTGCAGTAAGCTCTAGGGATGTCAGTGGAGGTCTGTGGGGTGGGGGTCCACGACCCGGAGAATGGAGGCTCCCGGCGTCTAAAACGGGGACTGGCTCAGAGTAGGCAGGTGCTCAGTAAATCCTGGCTAGTGGAAAAGTGATTTCTCTGGGGGTGGCGGTGGGGATCTCCCCGGGGGAGCCGGCAGAGGCGCAGGCCCAGACACTGGCGGTGCAACCGAGCGGAGCTGTCCGCTGTGCTGAAAGCGCGCCCGCCGCGTCCCAGGACGCTCTCCGCGGTGCTGAAACAGAGCTCTCGGCAAGCTGCACAGCCCGTCCGCGGCCACGTGGGAAGGGCTCAAGGCACCTCAGCAACCACGGCGGGGAAGCAGGCTCCATAACCTTGCGCCCCCTGCTAAGTCCAGTCCCCCAGGACCTTCTGCACGAGACAGATAACCTGGCATAGACCCGAGCAGTCCTGTTACCTGGTGGTGACCCTGTGTATCCTCAGGTGCCCACCCTCTCCAAGATTGTGGGTCTCTGAGGGGCTTGGACGCCAGCCTTGATTCAGCCAGCCTCTGCAGGGGTCCCTGGCGAGGCAGCCAGTCAGAGACAAGCTCTGGGCAGGCAGCCGGAGAGACAGGCTACATGCCAAGAGCATTAACTGGACGGCCTGGCAGGAGCTTCCAGGCCTCACCGGCCCCCAGGCACCCCCAGGCAAGGTGCCTGCACTGGAAGACAGCACGCAGAGGGGGGTGGCTGCTCCGGGGGGACAGGCGAGCAGGAGTGCAGGTGGGCACTGTGAGGGAGGGGACCTGGGAGGGGGACTAGGGAGCTCTGTGGGATGGAGTTTAAGAGGTGAGGGCCTGGCAATGGGGTGAGGGACTGGGAAAGAAGTAAAGGCAGGGGTGAGCGGGCAGCCATCCTCGTGGGACAGAGACAAGCTGGGCGTGTGGCTCTGCTGGGGACTTTCCCCACAACACCATCCTCACAGGGTGAGGCCTCCCGACAGTCTAATTTTGCCCAAGAACTGCTATCCATGAACTTATCTAAACCTTTCTGGAAGCAATTTATAGTTCCAGCTTGTATCACCTCTGGGGAAATTATTTTCCAAGTTTATTCCCTGCTGAGTGCTGTGGGGTTTCCTGTTACCGGGTTTAAACTCACCTCGCCTGGGGGACCCAGGAGCGGGGAGGCTTCCTTTGGTCCTTCACCAACCCCCGTCCCCTGCTCTGCGCCCTTTCTGGTTTTATAGGTTTCAGCCACGTTCCTCCTTAGCCTCTCTCCGTACACTGAAGTTGTCCCAGACGGGCTAGTGGCTTTATATGACAGCTCCCTGCTCATCACAACTCTTCCTGACGACAACCACTCACAGGGGCACCACACACGGTCTTCTGCGTGAGCCCCGTCTCTCTCACATCCGGGGGAGCGGGCCCCGGGGATCTCTGTCTCCATTTCACAGGCACACAGACCGAGGGTCAAGGGAGGAAAGTGAATCATCCACCTCATGTGAGTCTGTATGAAAACCCAGGTTCCCCCAGTCTCAGCCTGCTGCTCCCCTAAAAAGGCACAACCACAAGCACACTAGACGGCTGGATGCAGGAGCCCCTCACTCATGTGTCCGACACAGAAGGGGATGGCTGGTGTCAAACTCCCTTCCCGGCCGTGCGCCACCTTTTGTCACCTGCCTGGGTCCCTCTTTAGGAAGGAAGCTCCAAACACCCTCCCCTAGACACCTTCCCCATCTTTTCCCCAAACTAAAACTTGCTGGCCATCCTCTGCCCAGCCTGCTGCCTTTCAGGACGAGATTTTCCTGAAGCGAACCCCTCAAAGGTGTGGCATTTTGGCACACCCCCTCCCCAGAAGAGTTTAGACTTCACTGCAAACTTGGTGATTTCACTGTACACATCCTCTTCCAGATCTTTTATTTAAATGTTAAAATAAAAAAAGATCAGCTCCAATTCTTGGCTGAGCTCACATCTCACACTTCTCCATCCTGAAGATACTTATTCATTCAGACCTTTGTTTCCTTGCTTTGTCAGCCCCTCATCGATGAGGGAACAGGTGCTCTGAGTTCCCAAAGAATCCATTTTCTGGGAAATCCACACCCAGAACACGGTAGATAAACACAGGAGGACACACACACACACACACACACCCTTTATCAATGTACCCACGGGTACCGATGCGGGTGCCTCGGCACCTGAGCTCAGGCATAGGTTGTCCCCACGCCCACGCCCCCCTTGCTCACATGCCTGCATGCGGAGCAGGCGGTCACGCTGCCCTTTGAGCAGCCCAGTGACTTCACATTCGACAGGAGGGAAGGGGGCGCGGCCGGGTAGGGGTGCCAGCATGTGGGAGAAAAGGATCGGAGGCTCCAGAGCATCTGGAACTGTTGGGAGAGGATCAAGGATTCCCCTGGAACTTGGACTGGGTGGTTAGAGTCCTGGAAGGGGGCTCCTCTCAGCAGTGGGCAGGGCGCCCACCTGGGAACATTCATGTGAGAGTCACACACTGAGCTCACGCCAGACCAGGCAGGAAGAGGAAAGAGGCAGGCCTGGCGGGTGGTCCTGTGCTCCCAGGGGCCAGCCTCGAGGGGTGGGCATTCATGCTTTCTGAGCCTGCAGGGAGGTCACCTTCACCCACGGGTGCACACTTCCTCCATCACAAAAATGCCAATGTCCCCCTCCAGGTGCACACACCAGCTGCAGGCCGGAGGCCCCATTCCTAGGTTCATGGAATGCATGAGAACATTGTCATCCCACCAGGCCACCCTGAGACCCCCTCTCTCCCTGGCCACACTGCCTACAGAACACAGGGGTTGCCCATGGTGCAAGGTGGGGGCCTGGAGTGTCCAAATGCTTCCGTGAGAAGCAGTTGCCTCTGGAATCCCAAACGGGTGATGCTTCCCAGCCTAGAGAGACACAGGAGCACCCGCCAGGGCCCGTAGCACTCGAGTCAGCCACTCACACTCCACACTGCTCGGGGTAGGCACACCAGCACCTGTCTCTCCCCTAGCCACCTGGCACAGGGTGGGCCTAGCCTGCCAGCCCCTCTGGCCCAGCCACAGAGGATGGTGCACATGAGGCCGGTCCCCACAGGAACCCTCGCAGCATGCTGTGGCCCCACACAGAACTGGAAGCAATGGGGGAGGAACACCAGCCAACTAGAGGACAATCAGGAACACCATCTCCCAGCACCTTGGTGGGGCAGGGGGAGGGGTTGGCGGGCTCAGATGCCTGTGGGGACACAGGCAGAGGGCAAGACAGAGGGCGGGAGGCACTGACACCTCCGGACAGATCTCCGGACAGATCCGTCTCCAAGCAAGCAGGGCCCTGCTCCCTTCTGCACCAGTGCTGCTGCTCCAGAGCTCTGAAAGCAGGTGGTTTTTGCTCTTTTTGGTCCCCCCCTCCAGCAATTTTCTTCCTCTCAGGGTCCCCAGAGAATAAGGTCCACAGAAGATCTTTACATAAATGGTCCCTCCCTGGGCCCTGGGGAATGCATCAGACAGCTGAGTGGTGGCCCAGCTGGGGCAGCTACCTGGGGAGACAGGAGGCAGGTGGGGCACGCACCTCGGCAGGGTCGGGGAGTGCCAGCCACCTCTCACAGGCAGACAGGACAGGGACTGAGAGGAGGAGAGATGGGGGGCCATCTCAGCCCCTCCTTGGTTCCCTCCTGCCCTCCCGGCAGTGTGCAGTGGTTTCATTTCTTCTTCACCCCCTGGCTTGTCACCCGCCTCCTTCCAGCCTGCTGCGCCCAAGCCTGGCCAGAAGACAAAGCCAGGCTCCAGAGCTCACTCAGAGGGACTGCACCCCAGTGCTGGGCAGGGGCCTAAAATAAAGATCCTCTTGAGATGAGTTCCCCTCAACTCTGACTTGGCCTCAGCCCCAGGGGTTCCTGCTGGGCCCTGGGCTTAGCCACTCACCCATGTCCCGGAGGCCAGAGTGGCCTCCACGTGCTCCAGTTCTGTCCTTGGCACCAGACAGGGAAGAGAGGAGTGTCCAGGCGGAGGCCAGCCCCATGCAGACTGTGACTGTCCCCTCAATCTGCCTCTGCCTGAGGGGTGACCCTGAGCCCTGCCTGCCCACCTTCAGCACGGCTGGACAGTCCTGGCCCTGCCAGCCCTCATCTGGGTCATTCCGGTCTTGACTTGGCTCTCTCACGCACTGACGGACATGCCACCAAGCTCCCTCTGCAACCTGGACCTGAGCACGCGGGCTGCCCGATCTGACATCTTCCGCAGAGTCCCACTCTCCGCAGCGGCGTGAGGCTCTTTGGTGCGGCATGGAGGGCCTCGGACTCCACTTGTCTTCTCAGCCTCAACTTCCAGCCCCGGTCACCGTGGCAGCAGCAAGGCTAGCAGCTAACAGGTCTTCCTCCTTACCCACCCCCGGCCCTCACCCCAGCCGCTGTCGCCAGCTGACCACAGATGTTCTCCCCCTACCGGGCAGGCGAGCGCCACCCCATGTCACAGATGAAGGAAGTGAAGTGCAGCGGGAGAAGCAGAGTGATTTGCTCCAAGCTGAACAGCAGGAACGACCCCAAGAAAGTGCACTCGGCACGAACTCCAGTCCTGGCCACAAGCACCTCCCGACACTTGCCCCATGTGGTGCTCAGAGCGCCCCCCTGAGTCAGACTGCCGCCTGTTCCACCCCCGGCCAGCGTCTGAGGAGGCTGTGAAACAGGAGTAGGGCGCCCCCCAGGGCTCTGTTGTAAGAGGCCACATGTGCAAGTGCTAAGGACAACACAGGGCAGTCCCTGAGCTTCAGAGAGACACAGGCACAGTGAGTGGGGACGGGATGACAGATGAGGAAGGCAGTGGCCAGGGGTCAGGCTCTAAGAGGTAAAGGGGGGTGGCGGGGAGGAGACAGGTTCAAGGTTACCAGGCCCAGGGCAGAACAGGAGTCCCGGACAGTGCTAGGGCCCTGGTCCCGAGTGGCTGAGGCTGCACGGGGGCCACAGTGGAACAGGGCCGTGGGGAGAGGGCCCCTATTCCGGAAGACAAGCCCATGCACCCCAACACCGACAAGTCTTCCGAGGAGCAGATGGAAGGGCCGATCCAAGGCCTGCCCTGCAGGGCAGGGCCTGCGGGACACACCTGTGTGTGAGCTGTGCCAAGCAGTCCCAGCCTGAGAAGGTGTGCCTGTGTAGGTACAAGTGGGGTGCACGGGAGGGGCCCCAGCCCTGGCCTGGGAGACCTGGCCCCAGGGACAGGGAGTGGGCCCCAGGGACTCCCACCCCAGCTGACCAGAGGGGCCCGCTGCAGTGCTGTGGCTCGCACCCTGGACCAGGTGCAGCCCGCTCACACAGAAGGGTTCATCGTACTTTGCAGCCCGGCTCTCTTGTAGGAGACAGCAGGTAAAGGAAACAATCATTGTTTTCCGATGTTGCTTCTGTTGAACAATAAAAGCTTCCAGTTATTTTCCTTTCACTGGGGTAGGTGGTGGGGGGGGTCTGTTCCAGGGTGGGGTGCAGGGCTACAGAAGTTGGGGGTGCAAAAGGGTGAGGAAGGGTCTCTTGTCTGGCCCTGACAGAGAGAGGCCTGCAGGAGCCGAGGCTCGCTCGCCTAAGCCCTGAGCTCGTCCTGGCACCACTGCGCCGGGCAGAGATGCACACACACCGGTCCCTGCAGGCTTGTCCTTCATGCCCAGTCCTTAGCTGTCCTGAGAGCTGTTCTGGAGAGGGCCGCCCTACTGGAGAGCCCCCGGGAGGGGAGGAGAGGGGTCCTGGCCAAGAAGGCTGGCAGAGGCTGGGACCTGGGGGAGCTGGTCCGTCCAAAGTCCTAGGGAAGCCTCAGTGGCTCCCAGGTTCCTCAAGAGGGAGGCACAGACAGACCTTAAAGAGCAGGGGTGAGGAGGGAGAGGGAGGGGTGCAGGCTTGTGAGTTCCGGCCCTAGTGTTAACGAGCTTGGACTTCCCAGCTGCCTGGAAGCCTGGCACACCAGAGGGTGCTGGCCTGGGGTGGGCTGGGGCTCCTCCGGTCCCAGAGGGAGCTTGACTCTAGGATGATAGGACACATGGTACGGTGAGGGTCTGCTGTGTCCCCCGAACAATCAGCCTCCCCCCCTCCCACCCACCCACCCTCCCACTCACTTGCCTATCCATACACCCACCCATCCATCCACCCACCCACCTATACATCCGTCCACCCCACCCATTGACCCACCCATCCATCCATCCATCATCCACCCATCTGTGTCCAGCCAACAAATACTGAGCTTCTAGTGCCAGGCATTGTTCTAGGCACGGGGGGACTCAATAGTGAGCAGCCTACAGTCACTCAAGAAGCTTATGCTCTAATCAGGGGGTGGGGAAGTAGAGAACAAAGACGCCCGTCAATAAAGAAGTCATTCCCGATGTCAGCTAGTGCCTCAGAGAGGCCAACACACACAGCATCAGGCTGCTGCTTGAGGGGCGCCTCTCTGAGGAGGTGACTTTCAGTGAGGCTGGAGTGACATGGTGAAGAGGAGAGAAGGCAGGGGCTGAGACATCTGGGCCCTGAGCCCTCCAGGGACCCTCAGGCCCTACGCTCTCCCCCCACCCCAGGGCCTGAAACTCGCCCACTCCTGCCTCCTGCAGCCCCACGCCTGGGAAGCCCACAGCGGGCACAGGCTGGTGACGGGCGAGCGTTCGGCTGGCGCTGGTGCCCACGAATGACATCACACTTGGGGCTCCCCTGCCCCCACTGTCCCCCAGGCCTGCAGTAAATCACCCTGATGCTTTAAAACAAATACTTCTTAATCACTAAAAATTGAAATGATTTCATGTGAAAATGTTAATGTATTCGGAATCACAGCCACACACTGCGTCTGACAAATTAGCACCCAGCCTGCCGCACTGTTTGTAGCCGCATTTGTCCTGGTGACCAGCCTCACACACCAAGTGGAGCAGGGAGCAGCCTAGCAGCTCCAGGCCAGGCGTTCGAGGAAGAGGGAAGTGGAGGAGGAAGCAGGGGTCCTGAGGGTGGGCGGGTCACAGTGAGGCCCCTGACAGTCAGCCTGGCCCACTACTGGAGGTTTGAGAGCCAGGGAGAGTTAGAGGGGGCTTATGTCCCCCAGCCTGCCCTTAGATGCCCACCCTGGACCACGAGACCCGCACCAGGCCGGGTTGCGCGGCCTAGTGCCAGGCTCCACCCAGACGCAAGCACTTGAGAAGCGTGAGCACCAAGAAAGGAGAAAAAATAACTTCCACAAGGATTTAACACATTGAGCCCTGCCCAGGCAGCTTGGGTGGTTAGAGCGTCTTGCCCTGCTCCAAGGTTGCAGGTTTGATCCCTGGTCAGGATACATGCAAGAAGCAACCGATGAGGGCATCAATACATGGAACAACGAATCGATGTCTCTCTCTTTCTCAAAAGTCAATTTAAAAAAGACTCCTTAAAGAATGTACTATATCAGCAATAAGCCTGGGGAGAAGCTGGAACCTCGTACGCTGCTGGTGGGAGCATGGATGGGTGCGGTTCCCGAGGGAGACAGTCTGGCCAGTCCATGTGACCCGGCAATTCCACTCCCAGCCATGAGCCTGGGAGAACCGGACACGGGTGTCTAAACAGGTCCTTGCACACCAGTGTCTAAAGCAGCATCAATCACGATCGCCAAAAGGTAGAAACGACCCGAGTGGGTGACAGCGGATAAACCAGAGGTGGTCCGTCCATGCCGCGGAGCGTTATCCGGCCTGAAAAGGAGCACGGTGCTGACACGCTGCGCCGCGCCGCGGATGCGCCACGGATGCACTGCGGCTGTAGTGCGCCAAGTGAGCGACGCCAGCCACAGAAGGCCACCCAGTGCAGGCCTCCATTTACGTGACATACCCAGAGTGGGCAAACCCACAGCAACAGGAAGCAGGCTAGTGTCCCGGGGGGCTGGTGCGCGGGGCGAATGGGGAGTAACGAACGGCTAATGGGGTCCCCTCAGGGGTGATGGAAGTGTTTTGGAACAGATCGAAGTGGTGATTGAATGTACCAGATGCCACTACCCTGGGAGCTTTAAGATGGTTACTTTTATATTGTACAAATTTTGCCTTAAACATACATATATTTATATATCAAACAGATATATCAAAGTGCTCAAGCAGGGGGTGAGACTCCCCTTCATCGGACCTCAGCTCATCGCACTGGCGGCTGGCATTGGCAGGCAATGGGGACAGAGGCACTGGGACTGCAGACGGGTGGAGGGGCCTGCCCTGCCTCTTTCCACAGACTCCCTGTCCCTGTCCCCCCCCCCACCCCCCACGCCTCCACCTCAGGATCAGCTCCACAATAGCCCAGACCCAGTCATTCTGGATCATTCTCCCCATTTCACAAATGAGGCCAGAGAGCGTGTCTGGCTCAGGGCTCACACTCTGAACACACAGCAGACCTGGGGCAGGGCCTCCCAACCCCTAGTCCAGGGCTGAGGCCAGCGTCCCCAGACCTGGGCTCTCGTGCAGCACCCCCACCTCTGAGCCACCTCCCTCACCCGGCTGGCCTGACCAGACCTGCCTTGGCCACTCTGTGCCTTACTGGCAGTGGAGGGGCTGAGTGCAGCCTGAGTGAACATGGGTTAGGCACGCTGCTCTCCTCCCCCAGTGCCACGCTGCCCTGTGGACCCTCCAGGAACGGAGTCCTTCCATCCCCGCAGCGTCACCCACAGCCAGCTCCTTCCAGGCACTCAGGTCTCAGCTCACATAGGGCTGCCTCGGGGCGGCCTGACCATTCTGGCCAGCCCGACTTGCCGCCCACCACGCCCACATCTGGCTTGGCTGTGGCCGCTTGGCCACGAGGCCCTTTTCGCTGCCTTCCAACTGTTGAGGTGAGGCCCGCATTCTCCGGCTCTGACTGTCCTGTTTGGCCACAACCCCCCACTGGAATATGAGCTCCCCAAGGGTGGGGACCGTGCCCGCCTTGTCTGCTGTGCATCGTAGCACCTGGCACAGGCCAGGCACACGGTTGGGGCTCCATTGATGCTGCTAACCTGCCCACAAGGCCTGTCTTCACTTCACCCTGCCTCCCGCCCCCCACCATCCATCCTCTTCACTTCCCTCGAGAGCTCATGGGCCCTGGGCCTGCCACCCGGCCCCCTCACCCAGATGGATGCTCAGAGGGACCAGGCTGGCTGGACTTTCGGTGGCCTCCCTGGGACCTGAGCACGTCACTCTGCTCACTCAGCCTCCGAGCCTTCCTGCAGGGAGCTTTGCACACGGTAAGCACTCAGCCTGCCTGTTCTGCTCCTGCCCCTGCCCCTCTGAAGCCTTGCAGGACCCCTGCCTTCTCTGGCTCCAGAGAAGACTTCGGTCCCAGTCCCACAAATCCCAAGGTGCCTCTGTGTCCTGCCTGCCCCCCTCTTCCCCAGCGCTCTAATGGTGGCTTTGGGCTCTGAGCACTGGCCCTCAAGCGACTCCTCTTGCTTCCGAATGGCACAGGTTTCCTCCGGGGACTGGCGCAATTTCCTCCAGGCCTCCTCTGAGTGGCTTCTCCCCACAGCCTTCCTCGCAGCGGCCTCCCCTCCTCTCAAAGTTGGAGCTCCTCCTGGCTCCCACCGCTCACTGCTAGTCAGGAAGGACTTTCTCAGCCCCCGGGTCTCACCTGCTGTCCCGGCCCTGCCCTCGGGGCCGCACAGGACAGAGCCAACCCGCATCTCTCCTGCCTCCAGTGTCCTGAATCAAACAGGACGGCCCATTGCCCATTAGACCTTTTGAGGACCTCTCTCCTGGGACAGGACTTCACACCTGTCCCTCTGTCACCCACCAAATTCGCCAGCTGTCACACCGTTACGTTCCCTTGACTTAACCTGGCTGCAGGGAGCTTCCATTGCTTGTGGGCAAAGCGCCCTGCCTGACAGCCCTGCTCGGGGTGGGGCCCCACCCCAAGGAGCCCTCTTGCTCTTTTGGCCTCTCCCTCCTGATGGCTCCCTGTGCATTTTCCACTCCTGACATCGACTCCCAGGCTCGAAAGGCCCGAATCGTGTCTGCCTCTCCTGTCCCCCTCACGCAGACCCAGAGGCTCCTCCTCTCCAGGGTCTCCCACTTCCCTCTCTCCTGCTCATCCCTGCCTCCTGCTCCCTGGGAACCGAGCCCTTGTCATTTCTTGCCTGGATGACGCTGGGCTTCCTGGCTGGTCTCCTTGCCTCCAGCCTCTCCCTGCTCCCATCCATCGTCCACGCACTGCCAGATTAATATTCCTTAAACACCGCTCACTGCCTGCCGCTGCCCAGCTCAACAGCGGAGCCAGCGCTGTCACTCGCTGGTCCCCCATAGGCCCTGTTTGCTGCAGCTGGGCTGCACCTCCTGCTCCCCTGGACATGCGCCGTCACCAGGGAGTGCCTGTGCGCTCGTCCTTGTCCCCTTACTGTCTGGCCCAACCCCACCACATGCCGAGTCCCGGGCAGAGTCCCTCTCCACCTCTGGCCTTGGGGCCCCTGCCATGTGGGATTAGAGGATGAGGCGGTTGGCCAGGGCCCAGCCCCAAAGCCACAGGCCACCTGCAGGCCAGCAGCTGGGCTCTCCTTGCCTGGCCTACTGGGGCTTTCCAATGTCACTGTGACCCCTGCATGTCCCGGGGACGCCCTGGCCCCCAGGCTGTCAGGAGTCACACCTGGCCGAGGACAAGTCACCCTGGCTGAGTCACCCTTTACTGCATCAGGCTTCCTTCTCAAGCCCCCTCCTGAAAGCTTGTCCCCTCAAATGAGCACTTCACGAGATATTAGAGGCCCTGCTGGTGATGCTCCACCGTGCAATCAGCCCAGGACCCTGTGCCCCCACCCCGCCACACCCCACACACACTTCAGGGGTGGTCACAGAGGGAGGTCAAGTGTGAGCTCCGCCCTGTCCTCCACCCAGCAGGGGTGGCAGCTCCCATTTCCAGAGCCGCACTGAGGGCCTGGCATTGGGCTAAGGGTTCCGCACGGAGCAGCCCCTCTCATCCTCGCAGCCCGCTGAGGTAGCGGCCTTTCTTTCCTGCACTTTCCAGACGAGGAAACCGAGGCACTGAGAGCAGAAGTCACCGTCAGCCCTGGAGCTCGGGCTCTCAACCACCACCCTTGGGCACCTAGCTGACTCCCCACCCCTCGGTCCGCTGGCAGGCCTGCGCCTGGACGGAGTAGCCCCTCCAAGCCTGGGGGGGCCTGTGGGAGGTAGAGGCCTGAGGAGCCTTTGTCACTCCCTTCCTGTGACCAGGGAATAGCAATGTGCTGGAACCAGCTCAGCCTGGCTTAGGAGATCCCATCATTAAAATTTCTGGAAGTTTGCGAGCCGGTTGACATTACACTGGTAGCTTAAAATAGGCTGTGGTGGGAGTGTTTACACCAAGGAAATTGGCAGAGCAGTCCCCAGCCCCCCAGAGAGCCACTGCTGAAATCACCAGCATGTCTGTGCCGGGAGATGCTGAGCACCCTCAGAAGGGTTCGTCCTGGCTCCTGGGGGGTGGGCTTCGGCCAGTTCACACCAAGACAAGGCCCCCAGTGGGGCCAGGGCTCTGAAAGGAGAGGGGTCTTGAGAGGGCAGGGTGGGTGCCCCGTAGAGGGACCCCTGGCTGTGTGCACCCAAGGGGTCTGGAGGGAGCAGGAGTCCAGAAAAGTGTCAGGGCAGCTGCCGGCACGGAGGCAGGCTCAGGGCCTGGCCAGATGTGCCCAGCACGGGAGGGTGGCCTGAAACCAGCACAGAGGGGCCAATGAGAGGCAGGGGGCAGAGAACTGAGCAAGGGGGGCTGAGGCTTCTGGGAAATGCAAAAACTGTGTGAGAGCAGAGGGGGCTTGGAGGAGGGGGACCAGAGAAGGGTGGGCCTGCTGACTGGGGGCACTGGGCAGCCAGGGCACTGAGTGGAGAGCGAGGGCAAATTCCAGGAGGAAGGTGGGGTCTGCATGGGCTGAGTGGTTGTCCCGAGTGTGGTCAGGCCTCTTGGTCCGGTCCGGTAAGTCTCCAGGTCCTGGCAGAGGGCCTGCAGAGCCCGCCACTGACCTCTGGGAAAGTGGGGGTGGGGTGGCCATGGAGCAGGAGATATACGGGCTGTGGTGTAGTTTTCAAAAAAGAAAGTCGGATTCGGCGAAGGCGGCAGTTAGGTGGACTCACTGAGTGCAAGCAACGGAAACCGATGCTCATAAACTGAAGCAAAAAAGGGAAAGTACCGGCGGGAAGTTGGGTTGTTAAGAGGAGGAAAAAGAGGCTTTAAGGGGGGCCCTGAAACAGAAAAGGTCCTGGGGCAGGGGGTGACCTGCTTGTCTGGCTTGGGCCCTGCTGCTGAGCTGAAGGGGCCCCCAAATGCCCGCGAAGGCCACGTTCTGAGGGGACTGGGGCTGAAAGCTGAACAGATACAAAACCCACCAACTGGAATTTGGTGAACCTGATGCAAACCTCAGGCGATATTCTGGCAGGGCTTCTCAGCCAGCTGCAGGTGACCAAGGGAAGAGGGAACACCGAGGGAGTCGCTGGGACCTCCCTGGACGCGGCACGCCAGGCCAGCTCCCCTTATTCCAGGGTTCCTGTTCCGGCAGGTCTGGGCCAGGCTGGGTTTCAGCCAGGCGCCTGGTACAACAACATCTCAGGACCACCGGGGGGAGGGGGTCCGTGGAGCCGGGGACAGCACGCGTGAGGGGACGCAAAACCTGTCGAACGCCCACTGCTGTTTTCTGGTGCAGCCGATGTGGATCCTGACTCGGGTCTTTGCCTTGAGCCTCAGGCTGTGCCCCTGGTGCCGGCCAACCTCTGCACTGAATACTTGGGCCGGATGTACCGATGGCACACTGGCCACAGCTGTGGCCACTGTGCCCATCCCTCTGCAGTGGACGGGAAGCTGTGAGTGGTGGCAAATGTCCTAAGCAGCAGGACAGGGGCATGGGTGGCTCAGGCCCAAGCTCAACTGCATAACGATGACCCCGGGCTGCGAGGCTGGCTCACACCCGGCTCAGAACTCGGGTTGGGCCAGTGAGGAAGGGCCTGGACATCTGCTGGCGGCTGAGGGAAGGCATGGTCTCCGTCCCCTCACCCTGCAGCCCACACTGGCCTGCAAGGATGTAGCTCTGGTAACTCTTGGCAGCCACCTTAGGACTTCCCAGGGCAGGCTGTTGGAGAGTGGTACCAGCACCCCAAGAGCAGAAATGAGATGGATCTCGATCACAGTGGTCTCCCTGAATCCAACCATGCCTGAAGCCAGAGCCGCTACCCCTGCCATTTCAGTTATATGCACCAGTAAATCTTGGGTTTTCTTTTTCTTTTTCTCTTTTCTTTTTTTTGGCTTAAGCCAGTTCAGGCTGGGATCTCCAATGTTTGCAGCAGATACATTTAGCATCCTGTGCTGGGCTATTGGTCCATGCTGGGCACTGTGTCACAGTGGGGTGAGTGCCTGGGACTGCTACCCAGAGGCAGGTGACAAGGATGTGGAAGGCTGGGAGGGGCTCAGAGCCTGGCTACTGCGGAGCTGCTGAGGGGGCTGAAGGCGCCAAGCAGGAGCTCTGTCTTAAACGCATGAAAAGGGGGAAGCCATCCTGAGTGGCCCCAGGAGGAAGAGCCATTTGGGGAGCTTACGGGAGAGGATTCCCCCTCATTATAAGACAGTGGCTTTGCATCTGAAGATTTGTGGCCCTGGGCAAGTCAGAAAGCCAACCCCCAGGCGGGTCTGTAATAAAAACCCAGTGATCTGGACAACAGCCCTGCCCAGGTTGAGGAAATGAGGGGGCGGGGGTGTAGGGAGGAAGTGGACTAGGAATCAAGGTGCCTTGACTTTCTCCTGGGGTCTTTCAAATCCATGGGCACCAGACAAGGCCCTGACAGAAAATGACCGTAGGGGCAGAGTGGGCCAAGAGTCCTGCAGAGCAGTAACAGGGTCTCAGCTCTGTCACTTCTCTGAGCCTCAGTGTCCTCACCTGAAAAATGGGACCAATCTCACCTATCCGTCTGTTGTCAGATGCCACGGGCGGAGACCAACCCCACCTCGGTTACTCCTAAATTAGTTAAGATAAAACACGTGACAGCCAAAAGGCTTCTGCTCTGACTGACCCAGTCCTCTCTCCTCTCAGCAGGAGAGCGCATTTGGGTGTGAAAGAGCTGGACTGGAACCCCGGGGCGGCCAGGAGCTGGAGCACCTCGCCCTCCCGCTTCTGTGAACTGGGAGGACCGCCGCGGTGCACTCGAGGCCCGGGACCTCCAGCAGGTGCTGGAGGCAGGCCGCTCGCCTCCCTTCCTCAGAGAAGTCAGCTAGGGCTCCGCAAGCCCCGTACACCCCACACTGCGGGGAGCAGAACCGAGGCGGGGGCGGGGGGCGCCGTCCAGCCCCGTCCTGGGGCAGCGAAGGCGGCGGGGGCGCGGCGCCAGCGGGGGCTGCAGCTGGTGCGAGAACCGGGGGAGGCGGAGGCCGCCAGCCGCCTGCCCCGAGGCTGGACGCCTGCTCCCCCTGCGGCAGCCGAGCGCTCAGCCAGGAACTTGTTAACAGGCCCCGAACAAAGAGCCACTAATCCGGCGGGCGGCTGCGGGCGGGCTTGCAGGCGGGCGGAGGGACCCGCCCCTGCTCCGCGCCGCCGCCGAGTTCGCTGCGCCTTCTTGACCCGCGCGGCGCGGGGGCGAAGGCGGGGGCGACGGGCATGATGCGCAGGTCCCCACCGGGACCCGAGCTCTCATTGGCCCAGGCGCCGCCGCCCTAGGGCTGCTCGCGCGTCCCGCAGCCCGCCAGGCCTCGGCCTCTAGCCCAAGACCCCGCCCGCCAAGTACGCAGAAGACCAGGTCGGGTTGTTTTGGGGAGGGGGTGAGTTCTGGTCACGCCAGGGACGCTAAGTTAGCACTCCTACATGCCTGCGTCTGGCACCCTTTTTTTGGGGGGTGGGGGGGGGGATAGTGGTGAAAGAGGGGCTGGAAAGATGCAGACATGGAAAAAACCAACAGCCCCTCAACTCCATCTGGTCTCCACCTCAATTAGGAGGGGGCAGGGCCTAATTCGGGGTGTACCTTCCTGCAGACTGCCAGCTGGACATGCTGGGGTGGGAAGCCGGGAATGCCACCTGCCGCCCTGGCCGGAGAGGTGTGGGACAGAGGTGGGACATGGCGTCCAGGCCTCCCCAGGAGCCCCGCAGCTCTCCTTCAGGCTCAGTCCGTCTAGACTGTCTACTCCTCCCCAAGTCCCAGCCACATGTTTGCTTGGAGCTCAAGGTGACCCTGAGCCTTCCAGACGGACACAGCGCTGACATGTAGGCATGGGGAGGGCCTGGTCTGGGGACTCACCCACTAGGATGCTGGCACCCCACGCTCTCACCATGGCCCCACTCATAGGCAGGGATGGCAGGGTCCCTCCCCCACCTGCCTGGGACCTAAAACTTGTCCCTTTGTGACCTACTCGGGAGTGAGCAGCTGCCACTCCTGATGCCTGCAGTGTCCCCCTCTCTCTGCCTCAGACAGGGCTGGAGTGGGCCAGCAACAACCACGCCTGGGAGGTGCGACTCTACCACTTCTATATGCCCTGGCCCTGAGCATCAAAGGGGCAGAGAAAAGAGGCCAGGCCTGGCCTCATCCCAAAATGGAGACCTTCCCTCAGGCCTCTTCCCTCCCGCCTGGACCCCTAGCTGCACTCTCTCCTACAAAGGGGCCACCAAGGACCACCCCACTCCTCCAAGGCCAGGATGGAACAGTGCCCTCTGCCGTATCCATCAGCACCAATCTCAAACGCTTACTGAGTACCCAGCGGGTGCTAGGATTGACAGGGGTCAGGCTGTCTCATCTGCACAACTACCCACGAGGCCAGTCCTTTCATGACTCTGTCTGACTGACAGGAAAGCTGGAGAAGTACGAGGGAGGAGTGGGCCCACAGCCAGGACTGGGTGGGGCCCAGGGCTGACCCACATGCTCAGGGGCTGACCCGTACTGGCATGACTTAAAGTTTGCATCCAAGGCACCTCCCTGGGCCTCACCCTAGAACCTGCCAGCTCAATTCACCACCTCCTCCGCATGCTTGGAGGTCTGGCCCCTGGGGCCTAAGGCTCCTTGCTGCCTCTGAGGTGGGTGCCTGAGAGAGTGGGCCTCGGGAGCGGGTGCTCTGACCTCCTAGGGCCCTGAGAAGGGCTGTTTGTGCATGCCCTGGGAGTGCTCACCCACTGAAACAGAACCTTGCTTCCTGGGCAGGCCGCACAGCCCCCTTCAGCCCTGCAGCAGCAGCCACCTGGCTCCGAGGCGATGCAGGCAGCAGCTGCCAGGGGGGTTGGTGGCTTTGGCAGGTGCTGGGCAGGTGTGAGCAGTTCCTGGGGGAACCTGCTGCTGAGTGCACGGGCCAACCCAGAATCCCAAGGCAGCCTCCATGGGCACCAGCCTCTGCCCTGACGGAGTCACCAAGTCCAGTCCTTTCCCATACAAAGAGGTGAGCAGCCCAGAGAGGTTAAGTGATTAATCCAAGATCACAAAGCCATCAAATGGCAGAGCAAGACTAGAACAGAGTTCCATCCAGGGTTCCCACCCCCCTTGGCCACCACGTTCCGGGACAAGCTGAGCCCAAACACCCTCTTCACAGACCCCAAACAAGCTCTGTTCATCTGTTCACACTGGAGGCTTCTGAGTCTAAATAGCCTGAGCCCCTGCGGGGGATGGGGGGGGGGGCGGCACAGGGTGGGGGTGGCAGCAACTCCCGAGGGGGGTGGCTCCTGCAGGGGGCTGGAGCAGTTAGAGGTGAAGCAGCTCATGCACAAGGGACCTTCTCTCCCACCTCTGGGCTCGGGTCCTGACGAAGCTTAAGGCCCCACCTGCCCTAAACTGTGTCCCTTCAAATGCTGGAAAAATGGAAGAAGGCGGCAACAAGTCATAGGTGCTTGCTCCCCATCAGGGCCCACCCTGAGGTGCTCCCTGCGTTGCCCATTGACTTATCACAACCCCAGGCAGCAGGCGTGGCCCCGTTCAGCAGACGGAGAACCGTCTGGGTGGACGTAAAAGTTCCTTGTCAGGAGGCTTAGCCTGAAACCCCAGCTGCCCTGCCTCCACAGTCCCCGCCCTTTCTACCCCACCTGATAGGAAGAGGGGGGTTGATGCTCCCCAAAAGGCAGGAAGGCCTGCCAATGCCACTCTCATGGGAGCGGACCAGAGGAACAAAGGGGTGGGCTGGCAGGACAGGTCACAGAAGCTGAGCACCCGTCTGGGTGGCAAGGACGCTTGGGGTCGGGCTGGGCTGTGTGGGGCTATTCTTCACCAGGAGCCCCAAGCAGGTGGTGCGCAAGGCAGCCCAAGTCTTGGAGCTGACCCAGCCCTGAGCGTGAGGGCGGGCCTGAGGAGGCCACCAGCAGGGGGTGTTTGTTCAGCACGGGCCCTCGGCTCCACCTTCCAGGGACCTGGGTCTGCAGCTCTGGGACCCAGTGACATTATTCACACAGGAAGACACACATCTGGGGACGTGTGTGCCTGGGAGGGGTGGCAGTGGGCAGACAGGTTCCTAGTCAACAGACACGGACATACCATCTGTGTGAGGGACCCACAGACACGGACACTCATGATAGCTGGCTCGCCATTTGTGTGCGGGGCCAGGGCAAAACCACCCCATGGTGGGGTCTCACCTTGCTCCCCCCTGCCCCGGACGGGTGCCATTTCTAGTCCCCTGGAGCAGGGCAGTCTGTGTTTGGGGACAGGCGTGGGGAGGGATGCTGCGGGGGCAAAGCAACTCCCCCAGCTGCAGCAGTCTCCCCCATGTCCCTCCCTGCCCCACCCCATGCCCGGCCAGAGAACCCAAACCCAAGTGGAGGAAACAGAGAAAAGCACTTGATTGGCCGGGATGGGGGGCATGTTGGGGGCTGAGAGCGGGGTCTTGGCGCCACAGACAAGGGCCATACCCGTGGGAGGCACTGGAGTGAGTGGGGGGCTCAGGCCCCAGGCTGTGCAGCCCACCCCTGCATGGCTGAGGAACCAGTGCCTCTGTCCTGTAGCCCCTTGGAGCTCATTGCTGCACTCTGGCCCCTGCATGGACCCTGCGAGGAGTGGGGGAGGCCTTCTGGAGGGACTGGATGGAAGCTGGGGGCTGAGATAAGCAGAACGGCCCAGGCAGAGCAGAGGATGCTGAGGTGTAGGGGGGGAGTGTGGCTGGCAGGGCCAGGGGTACAAGGCTCTGCAACATGGGGGAGCTACAGTGAGGGAGCTGGACCTTGCCTGGGGGTGTGGAGGCACAGCCGCCAGGAGGCAGGGCCAGGAGGACACCCAGTGAAGTGTGGTGACTCGGAGGCTTCCCTAGGGCCCCCAGGCTCAGGGCTGGAGGCAGGCACAGGGAGAAACAGCTCCCAGCCTGAGCACCAGGGGCATCCGTGTGAGTGGAGGGGACTCAGGAGCTGGATGAATGGGGGTGGCCACGGCGCTGGTCTAGGTGAGACGGGCGAGGGACAAAAGGGCTTGAGGGGAGTGACACAGGAGGGGAGGGGCATGAGCAATGTCACAAGTAGGCCTGAGCTGGAGGACTTGGTGACAAATTAGAAGTGAAGCATGAAGGAGAAGGGAGAGCTGAGGGAGACTCTAAGGTCTCCAGCCCTGGGCTTGGGGAATGGGGGTGGGATGGCAGGGCCCTCGGGAGGGAGGGAGGAGCGGCAGACGACGCTGGGCCTGAGATGGGCAGGCCCAGGCATGCATGCATGTGGACATGTGTCCCCAGGTGGCAGCCAAGCCAGCACTGGGGCCTGCGCCTGGAGAAGGGGTCTGCTGCCTGGGGCCCAGGGCAGCTCCCGCCTTCAAGACTGAACACCCTGAGTCTGCAGATCTGTGGCCCAGAGCAGTGCTGGTCAGGGGAAGGGATGCAAGTCCGAGGGTGTGTGGTGCGGGGGGAGGGCTGGCTCCTGGCTGAGGCCAAAGTTGGCTGCTCCTGGACACCAGGCCAGCACCTCTGGTTGGGGGATTGGTACCAGCATCACTGCCAGTCCCTGGGCTCCTGAGGGAAGGCCCTCACTACACAGGCAAAGGGGAGTCAGAAAAGCAGCCCTCTTCTGGAGACCCCTGGAGGCGGGTGGGGCAAAGCCTCGTCCGTCCTGTCCCCAAGGCAGAATAAGAGCAGCGTATCTCATAGCCTTAAAGAACTAAGACACCCCCCCCCCCTGCTAACTGTTCCAGTCTTGGGGTGAGGAGTGGACAGAGGGGTCCAGGACCAGCCCTGAGAATGGAGGTGGGGTCTGAGAAAAAGGCCACCTGGACAAGTTTTCGGGGTCAGGATGGGCCAGCTCCCCATGGCCCCTCCCCCTGGACCATGGAGGTCTGAGTGCAGGGAAACCCACAGGTGTGCAGGGCCCACAGGGACTGGGAGGCAGGTGCCAGCTGTGTGACTGGATGTGAATGGGAAAATCCTGTGACACAGGTGGCACAGAGGGGCCCAGAGGGAGAGTGTGGAGAAGGCACGGGCTTTTGTGTGATCCAGGGTGGACACTCAGCCTGGGGAGCAGGAGGCTGCCATTGTGCTGGCCCCGGGCACCCCCTGCCGCCTGGCTGGCTGTCCCTCCCTCGGCCACTAGAATTCCCCGGCTGACATTGACGAGGAGCTGATGATGGTGCAGGAGGGGCCGGGTCACCACAGGGCCAGCCTTTCTGGGCACGTATGCCCGGAGCTTGTGGGGAACAACAATAAGGGGCCCGGGAGAGAAGGGGTCCCCTCCCACAGGCCTGTGAGTGGGTACCAGGAGGCCAGCTATGCTCCAGGGCAGTCCTGCGGCACAGGGGCCCACCTGCCAGCTGCCCGGACAACCTCGGGCCAGGCCAACAGGTGCCCCACCAACCAGGAATGCAGCTCCCTGACTCTGCAGCCTCCTGAGGTTCCCATGTGGCAGCCCCCCACCATGGCTGTGGTTCTCGGTCTTGCCAGCACCCCCACCCCCTTATCTGCACCAGCGCTGCACATCCTGACAGGCCCCGTCATCAGTGGGCACACATGCCAACCCACAGTCCTCACGCTGCTCACGTGGGCAACATGCAGACATGGCCACACAGCCCTTTCCCACATCCGACTCAGTAAGCCTTCCCTGGGCACCTGCTCAGTACCTGGCAACGCCTTCCCTGGGTGAAGAGCATGAACACCCCCAGCTCACCATGGTCAATGGTGCAATCTGCACCCCCTGCGTGTGGCGCACACACTCCTAACACGCACATGTGTGCAATATGAACACACGCCCAGCGGCAGTGCAGCCTCTGGCTCGGTCAGGATTAGAAGGGGAGGTCATGGGGCAGCAAGGTTTGCTCGGTGGATTTGGGGGGGGATGATGGGGTGACAGAGAAGGGAGACAGAGGGGATGTGATAGGGCAGAGGGAGGACTGAGGAGGCAGGCTGGGAGGGTGGCCAGGCACTGGTGGGTGCAGGATGCGCTGCGTGGAGTCCCTTTAAGAAAACAGCTACCCGCCTCGATCACCGGGCTGGTCTCTGAGTGATCACTCACTGATCTCTGATCAGCCTGGCTTCGAATCCCAGGAACCCCAACACTCCCTCCTGACTCCCCTGGGATTAAAATGGCCTGGCCAGGCAGAGGGGCATCTCCCAGGTTCTTGGGGCAGCAAGAATCAGGAATTGCTAGGGCAAGCCCCATGCCCTCTCCTTCACATCAGTGACCCCTCCCCCCCATACACATAAATAAGTTCAGCTCTGCTGAGTGCATGGGTGGGGGCAGAGATCAGGAGGCACCCACAGCTCAGCCTGGGTGCAAGCTCAGGGTGAGCAGACAAAGGGTGCTGGGGACTCGCCCCCACCCCACAGAGGAGTTGGGCTGCTGAGCTGTGGATCAGGTTTGGGTGGCCGATCAACAGGACAGACGGCAGGAGAGAGGGCTGTGTAGTAAAAGGGAGAAGGGGAAGCAGCAGTGGCCCCACGGAACAAAACTCCGCCTCCTCCCACCAAGGGGGCGAGGAGCCCCAGCCCGGCCTCACAGTGCTCTCTCTGTAAGGGCTGCAAGAGCTGGGGGCTAGTGTATGCGCCTCCACGCAGGAGTGTGGACGTGTGCGAGCGTGTGTGGTGGGGACAGAGGAGGACACTGTGTTCTGGACGTGGGCAGAGGCCAGGTGCCAAGCTGGGAACTGTGAGTAGCTGAGGCAGATGCTACCGGGAAGAGGTATCTTAACCACCCTCCTCGATTTCCTGGGGACTAGGATGTGGTCAAAACCCTCTAATATGAGACCCTCCAAGTCAGGCTTCCCCCGGCGTTGATTCAAACCCCTGACCCTGCTCTGGGGCCCTGCGGCCAGCAAACTTCCCCCGCCCGGGGGCGTGGGGCACCTACACTCGCCAGCCTCGCGTGCTGACAGCAGCTCCCGGACTTGGCAGAACCCAGGATTCTGGGGAAGCGCGCGGCGAAGCTGCGCAGCAACGAGAGGCGGCCCCCGCGTCCCTCCTCGTAAAGTTTGGCCTCGGGGGGCTTCCAACCTGGTTCAGCAACGCGACTCAGGGACACCTCCCACCCCCAGAACCAAGCGTTCGCACGGACGGTCCCCCGCAAGCCTCCGTGCACGTGACTCACCCGAACCGCGGAGCCAGGCGGCGAGGACTATGCCCAGAAGCGCTGGCCACAGGCCGGGCCGGACGGCCATGGCCGCGGGCGAGCGGGCCGGCCGGGCACGGCGCCCCGCGGGCGGTAGTGCGGCTTTCAGAGCCTCAGCCCAGAGCCCCAGCCCGGGGCGCCCTCGGGCCCATGCCAGCGGACTGAGCTGCCTCTGGGCGGCCGGCTACGGGGCGCACGCGGCGCGTGGCTCCCCTGGGCACCTGGAGCTCAGCAATGCAGCCGGGGCGGAGCGCAGCGCCAGCCGCGCCGCGCACAGACCAGCCGCCGCGCGGACCCCGCAGCCGGGGAGCCGGCCGGCGGGCGCCGGAAAACCAGGACTGGAGTCACGGAGCGGGCAGTGACAGGGCGGGGCGGAGGGGGGAGGAAGGAGGGGCCGGGCCGCCCCGAGCTGCGTTCGCGGGCCACCTCCGGCTCCGGGGATCCCTCTCGGCAATGCCCTGGGCTCTCCGGGGAGGGTTTGGGGTAGTGGGCGGGGAGGCCTCCCACCGCCCCTCGCGGTCTCCAGGGACCGAGCCAGAAGTCTGAAACCCGGGGTGGATCAGTTCTCGGATCCGGGCTCTCCCGGGCCAGTCAGCCTGCGCACAGGTGGCTCGGGAGGGGCCGGGGGCTGCGGCGACCCCCGCGCAGCGCCAGCCTGCAGAGAGCAGCTCAGGGCAGGGGTGCGCGGGGCAGGTTCCGCTGCAGTCCTCTCCCTCCACCCCACACGACTTCCGCCTCCCGGCCGCGCTCGGAGGCCGTCAGCGCGCTGCGGTACGCCACCAGCCCGCTGCTTGGATAAGGGACTGCGGGAGAGCACCCGGATTCCCGGCCAGCCCGCAGAGGTGCCCTGGCAGGCCAGACTTGCGGCCACCGGCAGTCCCAAGCACGTAGCCTGGTGGACCCCAGCGTTACCCAAGGTTTTCCTAAACCCGCGGCGACGTTTGCCAAAGGAAAACAACCCCAGGGCGCAGCACAACTGACGGCGCGCGGTATTTGCGCCCTGAGCGCGCACAGGCTGGAGACGTGGGCGTGAAGGAACCGGCTGGATTTTGGGAACTAGAGAGACCTGGAGTAGGTTCTAGGCGCTTCCGCCTTCCAGCTCTTTGACCTTGGGCAAGTCGAGTCATTTACCAAAGCCTCCAATAGTGACCACCGCTGGAATTTCCTGTTCCCCACCCCCATCCCCTAACCGTGTTAAAATAAACAAGAGGGTTGCCTTGAAAGAGAAAGGAAATGACAAACGCGCACCAAGTGCACCAGGCGAGTGGTCAGAAAAATCTAGTCCTGCTCTGGGTCGGGAGGGGTATGAGAAGGTCGAGGGCAGGCTCGCAGACGGAAACGCCTGCAGCGGCCAGGCGATAATGTGAATTGGAGCTGCACGCTGGGCGATGTAAGAATGGTCTTCGCTTCCACAGAGATATGCGGTCTTCTATATTTCTTGATACACGAGGCCCTCTCTCGGTCTTTTGTTTCCCACTATTGATAGAAAAGGGTTATGAGAAATGTTTTTGCCTTCCTCTTAACTCTCCTGTAAAAAACATCAGCCAATGTCCAGATACACATCTGCAGGCTCAGGGCTTCAGTGCCAGGGGGGGACAACACCAGCTCTGGGGACTGCGGACAGGATCTCATCTAAAGGGACAGCTGGCTTTTCTTGCTCCACGTGCCAGTTGGGGGGAGTGGACTATAACCCAGGACAGGCCACACCTTCCAATTTCCCTACAGATTTCAACACAAAACCATTGTGTGTGAAATCTTTTGATTTAAAATCTTTAACTGAAAAATAAAAGGATATTTAAACTTGTCAAAATGTCCACAAATATGCACCAGCTTCTGGTTTTTCAGCTCTGCTTTGGGGGTTGCTTGCACGTGCTCTGTCAGGAGGGCCTGATCTAGCCAACTGGACTGTGCACGTGTGCTTGTGCGCCGCCTCAGGGGGGTCAGTGTGTGCCCAGCCCCACCCTGTCCCAGGGAAGAGCTGGGTAGGTAAGGTGGCACAGTAGCAGCACCTGCCTTGGGGCCTCTAAGAGGAGGGCAGGGTTAGGAACTGGGGTGCTGGCACTGGCGGGGCGGGGCTGAGGATGGAAAACTGAGTTTGGGGGCCGGACTGTGATATGATAGCATAACGGTGTCTGCGGGGCTCCACTAGGTCCTTTCCGACATCTGTAATCTGGTTTGTTCCTCACACTCAGTCCTGGTGAGTAAACATTCTATCCCCATTGTACAGGTGACTCAGGCTGACCTGGAGGGCAGTGCCTAATGCCCATGGCCAGCCCTGTCTTACTCCGTGATTGCAGGGCTAGCCCAGATGGCTCCCTGGGAAGTTCAATTTCAATGTCCACTCTCTTTCCATTTCCTCCTGCCACAATTTCTGCTCTGGGATTAAAATTTGGGAATAAGGTTTGGGGTACTGGAAAGGAAAGGTTCTCCTTTGTTCAGTTTGACTGATCTCTTCCCTTCTCTGGTTCTCTCTCTTCAGCCCTGTAGCAGTCAGGATAGACTAGGTTATGCTGTGGTAACAAATTGGTCCTCCAGTCTCAGTGGCTCAGATCAGTAAAGGTTTATTTCTCATTTGTCCAATATGGGTCTGCTGCTCCCGATCATCCTTCCTCGCCTACCCAGGCTGATGAAGCAGTCATCCTCTGGTCAGTGCGGGAGAGGAAAAGGGAGCTCTAGAAACACACCCACCAGCAATCAAAGGCTCAGACCACAAATGACACATATCGCTTTCACCCACAATTCATTGACCCCCACGCCCAGCCCTACTGCAAGAGGGTCAGAAAGAGCAATCCTGCCACATGCCCCGAAGGCAGCCATGGAAATGCATGAACTATAGTGTTCGTGACAGACGGTGTTCAAGCCCTGCCCCTGCCTGGCTCTGTCCCGGCCACGTGGCGTTCCTTGTGTTTTCCCGGCATCCAAGCTCATCTCCACATTTGGGATTTCCCATTTGCTTCACTTCTGGGAACACTCTGTCCCCAGAACATCACACCCTGGCTCCGTGTTGTCACACAGATCTGAGCTCAGCTGTCCCCTCCCAAGTAGTCCTCAGGGGGTGTCCAGGAAAGGGGCAGAGTGCCCTTGCAGAGATGGGGGGGTGCGTGTTTCACCTGAATTCTGCTTAAGAATCAGGAGGGCTGCCAGGAAGGCCTTGTCTCAGACCTGGAGGTAAACGGCTAAATGGGAGGAAGGTCCCTGACATCCCCAACTTCCTTTGCCCTTGACCTCCAGACTCCAGGGGAGGGAGGGGCCAAACCACAACTAGGTGGTACCTGTCACCGCATGTCTATAGGCTCCTTGCAATATCCCAGTGACAGGGCATAGTTGTCACCTCCTGCCGTTGTCCTGGCCAGGAGTCTCTCCAGGGAGCAAGGATCTGCCTCTCACTGGGTTTACTTTCTGGGGCCACACCAAGCATGTGTGAGCCCTCTTTTGCTTCTGTTATTTCAGAAGACTCTTTCTTCTTTTACTTCAGAACACAACGTCTGGGTCTACCCTGAAGTTTCCCTCTCCCGGGCCAAACATTTCTGCTGCTGTCACCGGCATGGCAGCAGGGCTCCGGGGCCCGCGTGGCTGCTGTCCTGCAGGGCTGCCCCTCGGAAGGCATCTCTTGAAGAGGGCTGGAGCATCACCTGCCCATGTGGCCTGGTGCACAAGCTCACTTCTAGAACTTTTGTTGGAAGTGATGAGAGAAAGACATTTTTTCTTGCAGGAAGAGGAAATCCTGGAGCTGCCATAATGTGAGGAGCGCCCGTCTGAGACTGGGCAGAGGAGAGCAGAGGCTGGAGAGGAGGGAGGTGCCGGACCCTGCTTCATCAGTCCAGACCCCTGGGTCCAGCTACTCCTGAAGCTGTCAGATATGTCCCTGCTTTTTCAGTTACATGAGCCAATACATTCCCCTCTTTTGTTGTCTAAGCCCATTTGACTTTCTTTCCTTTGCATTTGAAAAAATGATACAGAATTATCCTTTCTTGATGCCTGTTCTAGAGCTTTTCCTAGGGTAGGGCAGGCTCAGGCACTTGTTAGTGCACACTGTTTGCAAGGCTCAGTGCTACCCACTGGGGGAAGCTGCCACCCGTGGGAGAATACACGTGTGCACACAGGTGTGGGTCAGGGTGGGGCAACAGCCTGGCCTTGAGGCAGGCGAACACGTGTGGGGTTGCGTGGGAGAATGAAACTGGGAACAACCCCCCTTCAGAGGACCCCCAGCATCGTCTGGACCAGTGCTTTTTGCACACTGAACACCATCACCCAATCCCTATACCCTGAGACGAACACATACACGCACACTCACATAGCATGCCAACACCCACCAAGTCTCTGCTCCTCACATAGATGCACTTCCCACACCCAACTCGCACAGGTGCATGCCTGCAACATACATGTGAAAACATGTCCACAGACCCTGCTTCTTTCCTGCAGAGGCCACTCACCTGCCCATTCTCTACGGCGCCTCGTGCTGCTGAGAACTTCGCACCTGTGCCTCCCTGGTGCCTACGCCCAGAAACTGAGACCACGCCTTGTAGCCTTCAGGACCAAGGACAGCACCTGGAACGTCTTGAGCCTTTCCCGCGTGCCCAGCACAGGACTGAGCTCCTTGCCTGGTGTATGTCTTTCGATTCTCACAGCCTCTTATGAAGTAGATGCTGTGATCGTGCTCACTGCACTGACACAACAACTGAGGCCCGGAGAGGGGATGTAACTTGCCTAAATTTACCCACGTGGTCAGGAATGGAACAAGGATTTAAGTGTAAAGGCTGCTCTAGATTGTCATTTGCTGAATGATCGCAAGAATGTTCTAACAAATGGTTTTATTAGAGATACGTGCTCCTGTGGTGTATGTGCTATCTCTCCCTCTCTCTCTCTCTCTCTCTCTCTCACACACACACACACACACACACACACACATATACATACACATACTCAGAAACACACACACAGAAATACACCCAGAGACAACCCTTGCAGCTCCATGAGCTCTGCAGCACCTGGGACTCTCAGGTCTCCCTGGCTGCACAGCCCCTTTCTAGTGTCCCTCCTGGGTGCTCAGGCAGGTCTGGGGGCGAGGCGAGCCCTGTTGAGGGGCCTGTGCAAAGAAGGGGGCAGAAACTTGTCAGGAAGGGGGCAGGAGCCGAGGAGGAGGAGAAGAGGAGGAGGCTGGGGTTGGGCCAAGGGGAAATCTGGCACTGTGCCCTCCGCAGATGACCTGATGAGCATTTTGCAGAGTTAATTTCATTAGCATCTCTGGGAGATGAACAATTAGCAAGATGCTCTGATGCCTTTAAAAGCATAAGAAAGGGAGAGGGACGCCCTCCTGGCTTCCCTACCAGACTGCAGCACCCCCCCCCCAAGACCCCCAATGCTCTTTCTCCAGGTTCCCTCCATCTCTATCTCTCCTCCCTTGCACCTCACCTCCCCCTCTCCTGCTCACTTCTACCCTCAGCCCACCCCCCTCAGCCACCACAATGTCCCCTCCTTTGCTCTTGCTGGACCACTGGCCACAGAGAGTCGATTGGTCCCCTGTGTTCTGACCACTTGGACACCCAGGTCTGGGGCTTAGCACTGGTCCAGCCCTCCAGAGAGGCAGGGCCTTTCTCTGGCACCCATGAAGGGCAGGGCCAGGTAGGGGGTCTCTGATTTTGGTTGATTTTGCTACCAGCTCCATGGCAACTTCTAGATGGGGTTCATTCCAATCCCAGGGCTGGTCCAGTGGGCAGGGCTTGGAAACCTGCCTCCTCTCCCAGTGTCTGGTCCACTGGGACCCCAGGACTAGGCAGGAGGCTGGGGCTTCCAAGAGGGAGGCGCAGGACAGCGGAGAAGGGCATGTGTGGCCCTACCCAACAGATGGAGAATGAGGTGCGGGCACCCTGGGTGAGTGTTTCAGACTGCAGACTCCATCTGTGTCTTCTGTGAGTCCTGGTCAGTGGGGTGGACTCTGGTCCAGCTGCCAAATCTCCTTTGGGGAGCCCTGGGGTATCTCTGACACAGGAAGCCCTTGATGGCCAAGACCCCAGCCTTTGTGGGTTGATTCCGAGCTCTCAGGACTGGGCGGGGCTCCAGACAGACCCTCTCCCCCACAGACTAGGTGGCCCCTGATTGTCCTAAACTCCCTTCTGCCCCAGAGTCCTGCCCCAGCCAGGGCACCAGAATCCCCAGGGAGGTTGCTAAAACCTGGATTTCTGGACTCCCTCCCAGTACTACTGCAGGATCTGCAAAAGGGAGGGGAAGGAATCTGCATTTTCAGAGGGGTCCAGCTGGGCCCATGAGGCTGGGAATCACGGTGCACGTTGGCAGGGTCCCAGGCCCTTGGGGTCACAGAATCTCTTGCTCTGCACCATGGATTCTCAACAGGGACAATATTGCCCCTAAAGGGGCAGAAATTGGTTCTTTGGGGATGGAGGTGGGAGAAAAACATCTTTTTCCTTATAAAGCACAGATCTATTTGTGGTACATAAACAGACCTGCAGTGTATCTGTGGCATTACAACTTCAGAGAGGAAGGTGGCAGAGAAAAAATGGCCACAAGGCTCCTCGTGAGGTGATGGTGAAAAATAGGTAGAGAAACACAACAGGTTGAGAAAGGTCCTAAAAAACAAGTGCATAATGCACACCCCGCTCCACACGCGGACACACACCCGCACACACACACAGATGCCCACCTGCATGTGCCCTATACACGCAAAGGCACGGGCAGGCTTCTCTGTCACGCACATGCAGGTGCACGCACACCCAGCCTCCCCCTCCCCCCACACGGGCATCAGGAGGCTCCAGTAACACTGCGTTCATGAACAGGAGATTAGGTGAGGATTTAATAAGCTTTCAGATAAATAAATATAGAAAAACCCCTTCCTGGGCCTTCTCACTTCTTAGTAATGTGACATCCCCGCCTTCACGCTTCTTGAGAGCAGAGGAGCCCCGTGGCGTCTTCCACATGCAGGCGTGTTTCTGCGGTGCCGTGTGCTCTCCTCGTGGCTGTGAGGGTCAATGGTGTACCTGCAGCTGGTGTGCACTCATCTGGGAAGTGCGTGGTGAGTGTGGGGTGGGGGCTGGTCAGGAAGGAGTGTGTGTGCTTGCAAAAGCGTGTGCGTGTGGGGGTGACTCTCAGGTCTTTGCCAGACACTGGGTCTCCAAACTCTCCCCGGTCATCGTTGCTTTCTGCGTCAACGTGCCATGCAGGCACACTCCAGCAGTGTGTGCTGAGTGAATGAGCGGATGAACGAATGAATAAATGGATGTTATTTACCAGGCATCCCGACCTCTGTTCTCTTAACGAAACCTCATAAATGGTCCCATGCCCTACAAACAACTGCACTCATTTTACAGATGAGAAAACTGAGGCTCGGGGCAATCGAGGCAGCATCTGTGGCACCGGCGCCCAGTAAGTGGTAGTCAGACAATGTCTTCTAGTCGGTTCCAGGCTTTGCCCAGCGCACGTTGCAGGAACTTGGGAGACCCAAGTGGGGAGGCCCAGGCTGAGTTCTCTGCAGCCACCTTGCGCAGGGTCACATGCAGAAAGGCTGCCGAAGAGGCAGCTATGTTGGAATCCAGAACCCACGGCAACACTCTCCTAAAAGGCTCTGACAACCCGCACCCACTTTTTCCTCTGCTCCACCCCCTGCACCCAGAGCCCACAGCCCTGACCCCCAGGGCCAGCTGAGGGTAGCGAACTGCAGACAGGCGATGCTCACCCAGTGCAGCGATTCTGACTCAGTCCCTCGGGGGTTGGTATATACTGTGTGCCAAGGTTAATTAAACTGGTAATTAGAAGGAGAGATGCTTAATCTAGCTGGTTAATAAAATAACCCCCTTTGCAGGAGCACGTGGACGCTGTCACTCCGGCGGGAGGAAGCACAAATGCGGCGGCCCGGGCGCTGCGAGATCGGTGGAGCAGAACGCTCCCGATTCCTCCGGGCCTGGCTCCCGGCTCTCCCTGCTCCCCAAGTCCTGGAACTGACTCTGGGCCTGCCTCAGCCTCCCTAGGAGGCAGCTGCTAGGTGGCTAGGTCTGGGAGGGCAGCTGGAGGCACTCGTCCCAGGGAAGCTCGGAGGGCTGTGTGCAGGGCGGGGCCCAAGTGGAGGTGGGGGCGGGGCTCTCGTACCAGGGGGTCCGCTCTCCTGCTCTTTCATGACTCTTTCTGCCACTCCTCTGCAGCTAGGTCTGACCCTCACACTGCAAATGACATCCGCGGTTGGGGGGGGAGGGATCTTTTAAAATTAATTTGAAATTTCACATATTAAACATGAATACCTTGTTTTTGTGAAACAAAAAAAATGCCTACAAATAACTGGGCTTTAAACCTCAGGCTTTTCTCTGGTGGAAGGCTGGCATGTAGTCTGGGCCTTTCTCTGCATATTCACAAGAATATATGTTGATGTAACTGGACAGAGTTTTGCTTAGTTTTAGAGTTTTACAGTGTGGCGCCTTACTGCACACATGTCTCCTCGGTGCGCTCCCCGCAAGCCCGCCACTCAACAGCTGGTGATTTCTTCATCCACCGAGACGGGGTTTTCCAGATAGGGAGAGGAGCCTCCTTTGTACTTGGGGCCTCATGCTCAGAATGCCTGGGACCCGAAGCACGGCGCTCCTGACTGGTCTCAGCCCAGTGGGTCCTTCCTGTCCCCCACAGGGCCACTGCTCATGGCCCTGCCTGCTGGAACGCTTTCCGGACCCTGTCTCTCCTCAGGGACTGGAACAAGCTAGGGTGACAGTGGCACCCCCTCTCTCCCCCAACCTCTGTCCCAGAGACTCCAGCTCCAGGGCAGCCCGCAGTGGGTTGTGTGCGGGGGCGGCGGGGGGGAACCACACACCACTTCACAGCCACCCCACCAACCCTGCAGGCCCCTGAGCTTAGGTGAGAGATCCTCAAAGGGACAGGCCACCTTCTACTACCCACCTCCCAAAACAGCCCTGGGGGACAGGGCCTGCCCAACACAGCTCCTTGGAGGCTGTCGTGAGGGCTGAACTCACCTGCGTGGCTGCCAGGAAAGGGGGTGGCAAGCTCTTTCCTGCTCCTGGGGACAGTGACAGCACCCAGCCAGTACCCAGCCAGTGGGCAGCAGGCCTCTGGCGAAGGCGGGTGTGAGCCCACGCAAGGGAAGGGGTTTCATCAACCTCCTGGCGACCAGCCGGTTGAATGGGCTTCGACCTCAGGTGAATCAGGACCTGAGCAGGCGGCATTGAGGCTGCCGTGCGTGAGTGGCTGTGAGGTAGGGTCTTTCGCAGCCGGAGCTCCAAGTCAATTCCTGTTCTAAAGGGGTAACAGGGCACAGTGTTTTAGGGACAAGAAACAGGTTAGAGATGAGCTCAGCTCAGCCGTGCATCCATCCATTCCCTCGTCCACTCACCCAGCCACCCGTTTACCCACCCACCCACCCAGCCATGCACCCCCCACTCCACCCTCCACCCATCCAGCCACACACTCATTCACACACCAAGTACGTCTTGGTCCCCGGATACGGGCCAGGGCCTGTGCTGCTGCATGTAGAGCCCATTTCCTGGGCCTGGTTCTCCCAGTGCAGGTGGCAAGCAGGAGAGGAACTAGCAATAAATAAGCCAACAAACAAACCAAGGAGATAATTCCAGCTGGTGGAGGATCTAAAATGGGTAAAGTGAGACAGTAGAGGGAGAAGGTGTGGGGGGCGTGCGTTCTGCAGCGGCTAGGAAAGTCTCTGAGGAGGTGATGTTTCAGCGGAGTGATGAGAAGGTGGCAGCTACTGGGGGGAAAGTGTTTTGGGCAGAGGGGGCAGCAAGTGTGAAGCATCCACGAAGGAAAGGATCTTGGTGTTGTGTGACCAGAGGAAGGGCAGTGCAGCTGGAGCCCCTAAGGAAGCAGGAGGGGACAAGGCCGGGGGTGGGGTGGGGTGTCAGGGGGAGGTGTCTGACTGTGGAAGGAGACCAGATAGCAGGCACCCTTGAGCCAGCAGGGGAATCGCCACCATTCCAAGAGCAAAGGGAAGCCAGTGGAGGTTCAGGCCCAGGGCGAGGCGGGGATCTCTGTCTGAAACTCCTTCCTCCGGCTGCCTTGTGGTGATGACTGTGAGAGGGTGTGCGGCCAGTGATTTCTAAGCCCCTTTCAAAACCCTGAAGTCCCCACCCTGCTCCTATTCTACAACAACATTAAGGATGATCTGTAGCATGTGAAGGATATTTTCACCGTTTTCAAATCACGTTTGTGGACCGGTTCTATGTAAGTCTCACAGCGGCCCCAGTCAATATGGTCCCAGGGAAGCAGCCTCCTCCAAGCCCCATGGGGCAGCATAGGTTGGAGCCTTGGGGGGCGGTGCCAGCTGCAAGGGGAGGGTGCACCATGGATCTTGTCATCAAATGTTGTTTGCCAGCCAGACTCCAGACCCTCTGGTCTGGCAGTGGGGCTCCCTTTTCCTTTGGAGAGCCTTCCCCGCCACTGCTCGGTGGCTCCGTGGTTCAGAGAAAACCACTCCTGCCCCTGGCTCCAGGTGCGGCCAGTCAGAGCTTCCCAGGCTCCTGGTTTCCACAGTGGTTGGCTCAGGGTGGGGCTGCAATTTGTACAAACAAGGATCAATCCTGGGACTTACGCTGGGCCTTATACGAGAGATGCTCCCTTCCAGGTGGGATTGGTCATCTGTCAGCCCAGGGGCCTGTGGTGGCAAATGACCACCCATGGATGAAAAGCCTGCCGGAGAAGGGAGCCCCATAGAGGAGACTCATTCTGCTGGAGCACCTTGATCCAGCCATGCCTGAGACCACACTGACCCTGCCTTGGGGGCTTTTCAGGTATAAGAGCCAATGAACACCCTTTGGAATATGAGCCAGTTTGAGGTGGATTTCTGACCCTTGAAGCCAAGGGGGCCTCGTCAGTTCACCTGGTACGACCCTTGGAGGATTGGTTGTGAAAACACTCTCACACATAGGGCTCGGCTCACTTCTGGGTGGGAGGTACATGTTAATCTGCATTCCACAGAGGAGACGCGCTGCCCGAGCAGGCTGGGACTCTGATTCAGGACCTTGGTCACCTCCAGAGACTTCTCCCCAGTCACAGCCACCCCCTCCCTATTCACCCTTCCTTTGCCCCCCAGGGGCCTGGACTCACTTTTCTGGTTTCTCTTTCCCGGCTGCTGCCCACTTCTGCCCAGGGTCCTCGTAAGGCTTCCACCCACAACCCCTGTCTACTGCCCCCTCAAGCAGGCAATGCCCTTTAAGGAGTGTGACTGTGAGTGACTCCAGGGAGACAGAAGGGGCCCCCAGGACCTTCCTCTAACCAGCCAGGAGGTCGTGCACCACGGAGGGGAGCATGAGGCATGCGGAGGCACAAGCCCACTCGGCTCCAGAAGCTGGGGGGCTCTGCACCCTGGGAGCCTCAGCTGCCCCCGAGGGGAGATGGGCTGAAAGTGTCCCAGCTTCGGGCGACGGTGAGCACTGCGTGAGGCAAACGGAGGGAACCCGTGGTGGAACGGGCACCGGCATCACGAACCTCTTGGTGGTCTCTCCGGTCCCGGCGCAGCCTCCGTTTCTTGGGCTTGTTGTCCCCGGTCCCAGGCCACTCGACACTTCCTCCACAATTTACTCGTTCATGGAGGAATTTACTTATTTATTTATCTATCCTCACCCAAGGGCATGCTTATTGATTTCAAAGGAGGGGATGAGGAGGGAGAGAGACAAGGAGGAAAACATTGGTGTGAGGGGAAAACATTGATCGGCAGCCTCTTGCTTGCACCTGAACCCTCGGCCCAGGCGTGTGCCCTGACTGGGCGTCAAGCCCGTGACACTGGGATTTGGGGGACAGCGTTCCAACATCTGAGCCACACTGGCCAGGGCCACAGAAGAACGTGTCCAATGTCTTGTGTGCTCCAGGCTCTGCCCCAGACCGTGGGAAACAGCAGCAAACAAGACAGCAGTTTAATTTTAGAGGGAAAAGGCAGATTAAAAATATGCGAAGGAGATAGTCTCACGTAGGGGTTACGTGCTAATCAAAAAACAAATGAGCAAAACCCCAGGGAGATGCAATAGCGCCAGGTGAAGGAGGGGGCGCTGGTCAGCAGGTGGCAAGCCCTCTCTGCTGAGACCTAAATAAAGAGAAGACGTAACTAAGGCAGGAGCTGGCGATTGAGTGTCCCAGGCAGACAGCTCAGCCAGTGCAAAGGCCCTGAGGTGGGACCTGGTTGAAGGACCAATGAGGCCGGTGCAGAAGGAGGGTGGTGAGTGAGGGGGAGCCGGGGCATGGGTAGGAGAGGTTGGCAGGGCAGGCCCTGGCCCTCCGAAACCACGGGTGCAGTTCAAGCTTCACGACGTGCGTGGGCAAGGGGAAGCCCTGGGGCAGGGGAGGGCAGCCGGAAAGTGACTGACCTGAGGGCCGTTCTCGGAAGAGCAGCCTGGCAGTTGTGGGAGGACCCACGGCAGGGGCACAGGGGGAGCAGGGCCGCCAGCCCGAGCCCCTGCCTTGTCCACACGTCTTCCGACGTGTCTCTCTCTCAGCCCACAGAGGCCCCCTCCGTGGGAGCTGCAGTTCTGGAAACAGACGCCACCTGCAGAGGCTGGGCACACTCCTGCTGCGGCCGAGGCCATGGCCACGGCCACGCTGGTCCACACCCCAAGGGGAAGAGTGACATGCATGCCTCAGCAGCACCCCACTTCACAATGTGCATTTCTCTGTCCCATGCCTATTTAATCATACCCCTGCCTGGTACCCAGAGGAGTTCAAGGCACCAGTCCTCTGTGTGTCTTCGTGGTGACACTGCGGGGCAGTGCAGCTGAGGACGCTGCAGTTCAAAGGGGCTTCACCAAGGGGTGCAGCCTGGGGCCAGCTCTAGGGGCAGGGCTGGGACTTGGCCTCAGCATGGGCTGGACCACTGCTACAGGAATCTCCAGCTCCCGGGGGTTCAGAACTTCTCTGCCTGCCGCTGGCACATGCTCCGTCACGGGCTCAGCGGGCTCAGCGGGACACGTCCTGGCTCTCTCAGGCCCCGAGCCCAGCATCAGCCCTCAGTCTCGTCTGGAGTTCCTGTGGGAGGCTCCCTGGAGCAGGAAGTTGGGGGACCCCACAGGAAGCAGGGGAAGGGAAGGGGACTGAGAGCCTGGGTGGGATGGGGGCGGGCAGGCAGGTGGCGAGTGTGTCTGTGAACATCCTGCCCGTGCCCTGCTCTGCAGCCTGATGCGTGGCGGGGGGACGGGGGGGGCTGAGGCCTGAGGCGGTCTGGAGGGGCCCAGTGGGTGTGGCAGGGAGAGAAGGGGCTGCCCAGCTGACAGCAGGTGACAGAGCCCAGGCCGCTGCCGCCGCCACAAAGGAGAAGAGCGAGGGGAACGAGGCTTGGCAACCGCTCTCCCAGCTGCTCTGGGTCTGAAGCGGAGCCATGGTGCTGGCTCAGGCACAGCGCGAACAGGTGGCAGCAAGATTGGCACAGCCAGGAACATTCATCTTGCAGGGGCCAGCGAGCAGCAGAGCGGGAGAGGAGCAGCCAGACGGGGAGGGGGGTGGAGAGGGAGAGAAGGGGGGCCCTCCCCTTGGCTCCACAGGCTCAGCCACCCCAGGACAGGCCCCTTTGCTCTTCCCCCATGGGCATCTGCACGTGCCCACGGAACCACCTCCGCACACCCAGGCCCTCTGAGCCCACAGGCTGGCCAGGGCTCCCACCCCGAAGGTGCTCACCAGATACCTGCCTGCCCCTTTCGTCTTGCTTGCCCATGTCTCCTAGCCAGCTCACCTCTCCGGCTTGTGCCAGCTGGGCTTCCTGGCAGAGGGGACACCTGAGCACCTAGGGTGGAGGGAGGCACCTGGGCCCCCAGGTCGGCTCCCAGCCCCTGGGCAGCAGTCCAAGTTTCCTTGCCTGGCTTCGTGCTCTGTCTGGACGGAAGCCCTGGACACCCGCTGGGGTGTCTGGCGATTTAGCTGAGGGCAGGCTCATTCCGCAGTGTTCACGTGGGCTCCACCAGAACTATGAAGTTCGGCCTGAGCGAGGCAAGGTTTGCCATGCAGCCATCGCAAGGCTGTGCGTCGTGTCGCCTGCGTGCCCAGGGGACGGCCAAATAAAGCAGGCACCTGCGGCATGCACTGGTTTCCCATTGCGTAGGCACCTCTGCAGGGTCTGCTCTGGGCCCGGCACCGCTCCCGGTGTGAGGGCACCGCAGGAAAGAGGACGGAGTCCGGGGCTGACGGTGCTTACCTGGTAGGGGGCAAGTCAAACAAACACGGCAGTTTCAGGTGGGACCGACTGAGCAGGGACACAGTGATGTCAAAGGGAATGGGAGAGGGGGCCTTCTACGTGAGGCGGCTAGGGAGGGCTGCCTGAGGAGGGCTGCCCTGAGGAGGTGGCACTGGGGATGGAACCTGAGTGAGGAGCTGATCATAAAAAGGAGAAGGAGGGTGTTCGCAGCTGAGGGACCTGCATGTACGAAGGCCCTGAGGTGGATGACCTTGGCCTGTTTGGGAGACAGAAGGAAGGGCAGTGGTGCGGGGGGTGGTGAGGCCTGGATCGTGCAGGACCTGAAGGCCATGGCGGAAGAGCTGAGAGTTTAGCCTAACTGGGAGGATGAGCCTTGGAGGAGAGGCCCACCTGGTGGCTGTGGGGAGGACACACTAGACCAGGCGGGAGAGGCGTCGGGCCACCAGGCCGAGGCAGCTCCTGGACTGGAGTGCAGGTGGGGAGGAGGGGAGAAGCGCTGACTCGGGTGGGTGCCTTTCAGAGGTCAGCGTGCACAACTGCTCTGGGGTTGTAGACAGAAAGGGAAGACTTAAAGACAAGCTTGGGGTTGAGCCCTGGGGAGGGGCCATTCCCTGGACTGGGGATGTCTTCTCTTCCAAAAATACAACCCAAAGGGGATTCCCACACTGTGCCCCTGCTCCCCCCAGGCGGATGTCTGCCCCCACCCCATGGACGCGTCCTCCCGGATGCCAGCTCTCCCGTGCGTTCTGAGCAAGCCGGTCCCGTCTTGAAGATGGACTGCACTTTACAAACTCCATATGCTCAGTTTTCTTTTGTTATTTTAATTTCTAACTACTCGGGATGGCTTCCAGCACTGGCTTGTGCTGTGATTCTCGTGCCAGCAGACACACGCTGCTTCCCCCACGCCTCGCCCCTCCCTTTGTCAGCACCACAGAGATTTCTCCCAGCCCCGGGGTGGGGTGGGGGGGCTGGAGTTCAGGGAGGGGAATCAGCCAGCATGTGGGTGCCCAGGTGTCTGCTCAGAGAGGACCCTGACCCCAGAGGGAGGGGGTGGGGGTGGCGTGGGCAGCAGGTGGGAGACCAGGGTGTCGCTCAAATGGGTGGGGGTTTTCTAAAGACGCTGTCAAAGGGACCTTGGCCCCCGATGGGAACTGCAGGCTTCCTCATGTACCCCAGCCCAGGCAGCCACCCCCCAGGCCTCTCCAACAGGGGCTGATGGCCCCCACTTTCTCCCACTAAACTCCCAGCACACACTTCCTACAGCAACGGACCTTCTTTCTGCCTTGAAGACAACTCGCAGGGAAGGCGGCTCTGCCCTCTGCCTGGGGCGCTCTCCTCCAAACCCTGCCAAGGTCCTCCTGCTCACCCCAGTGTCCGCTCTCAGGGCCTCTCAGGTGGAGGCCTGTTGGATGTCCAGTCTGCGTGGGCTCCTTGTGACAAGCTGGAATCTCCCACGTCGCTCTGATGGCACGTTCCCACAGGATTAGGAGACGACTTGTCTTCGTTTCTTTTGCTGCTTTACTTGCTCGGGCCGGGACAGAATCTGGTGTGCACTGCCGTGTGCTCGTTGAGGGAGTGAATGGGTTTCCTGCCCATCTCCTCCTGCCGGCTCCCATTTGTGGAAGGGACTTGGGGTGTCCGGAAACTCAGAGTCAGGTATGTGGAAGAACAGGACAGTTACTGACCGGCCACTCATGCCGAGAGCTGTACGAGGACCTCACTCAACGCGTTACCCAATTGCACAGGCAGGGAAATAGACACTCGAGTGAGTGAAGGGCACTGGCCAGGAGCAGACGGCTCACAAGCGGGGAGGCCATGGTTCAGATCTGCCTCGCGGCTTTGCTGCCCACCAGGCTGCAGATGGGCCATGGATGACCAATTTTCAAACAAGTGGGATAACAGTCCACTTTGCACCCCATACTGTCATTGACTGCAAGTCAATGGCAATCGGATGACTCAGAAGGTGATGATTTCAGAGACTCTCCGAGTCCTTTCATGCTGGGTCCTGATCGCTCGTATGCATGGGGCCACTCCTGTGCAGAGTGTGGGGCCGGGACAAAGCCGCAGTGGCTCTGCTGAGCCCTGGGGCTTCCTGCTAGGCTACACCTCTGGTCTCTGCCCTGACATGGGTTTCCTTCAGTGTGTCATCGTGACCAGCATGAGTCTCCAAAACCAGCCTCATCCAGGAACGCTGGCAGCAAGGCGGGGTTCTTCTGTCTTCCTCCTGCTGCGGTCCCTCCTGGGGTGTCTTTGAAGCCACGGCCTCGCCTCCCAGCCTCCCTGGCTGCCAGGTTTCAGGGGGTTTGCATCCCCTTCCCGATTCATGGGCATGCAGGCCACCGACCACCAGCTAACACTTCCCTGGCGTTTGTCTCTCCTCTTCCTGTCCCCATGAGACAGGAAGCTCCCTGAGGGCAGGGGTTCTGCCTGCGTGGTCCGGGGCTGTGTCACCGCATCTGCACACAGCAGGCAGCCAGCGTCGCCTGTGCATGTTCCTCGACCTGGGACTGTTCACGCCCCGCCCTCACAGTTGTGGTCATGCCTGTGTCCCGCTGGTCCTGTCTAATATTTGTCTTTCAACCAGCCACCTTTAAACAACTTAAGAAATGAAATATGAAAGGAAGCTTTTTATCACTGTCATAGATGGAAAGCCAATATTACTTGCCATAAATAGAAGACAACTGTTAAAATAAATGCCACAAAAATAAAACAGTGTGAAAAAATCTGAGCAAAAGCCTGTTGCCTGTAGAAGGCAAGAGGCTGAGGCGCTCTCTCCCTCTTTCTCTCTCTCTCTCTCTCTCTCTCTCTCTCTCACTCTCCCTCTCTCTGTTGGAAGGAGCGGTCAGCAAGGGCGGGAGAGGCACTAAACCGAGACTTTGTCCTTGGTGGAAGGTTTCGGAGAGACTGCATAGGGACTCACTTTCTCAGCGTCTGAGTGAGATAGTGAGACTTGGCTCCCTTTTCAGGCCCACCTAAAATCCAACCCTGCCACAGTCCTCTTCCTAGGAACTCAGAATCTGGAGAACTCCGTAGGGGTAGGTGTGGAGAGACCACCTCCACCACAGTGCCCCTGGTGCTTGGGGCTGCTCTGGCACCTAAGGTGTCCTTGTGAAGACTGGGCACAGGTGCTCTCTGGGTGGAGGTGACACTCTCTTCCCTGGATCCTGTCTTCCTGCGTCATCCTGCCCTCAGGCTCCCGGGCCTGTGGGTCATATCTCAACCTCAGTATTTAGTCTGTTCTGTTTGTATCGCGGTGAGTTTTGTTCCAGCCTGCCGTCCTCACCTGATTGGGGGGCTCCCCGCTGTGGGACTGTCCTGATTGGACATGTGTCTTCCATCGCTCGGCAGAGCGTCCCAGTATGACTGGCTTTCAGGAAATGTTTGTGGACTTGAATGGAGTTGGTCATTGATCCAACTCCAAACAGCCAACATTTGCTCCTGTCTAGACTACTACTACCAAAAAACTCACCTGCCCACTCAGCTTGGGCTTTTTCCTGAAGTTTTTCCAGTGCCAGGTGGGGTGAGGGGTGGATACTCCAACCTCCCACCTCCTCCAGAAGAATTTCCTCTTCCTGACTCCCCAGAGCTCCCTCCTGATCTTCTCTCTGTCTGGTCCAGCCCACAGGGAGTTTTAGCAAGGCTGCTCCATGCTGCAAGTGATGGGAAAACACAGGTCTACTTGATCACATCACGGGGGAGTTTGTTGAGCTATACAGCTTTAGTCTGCAGGTGGCATCAGCATCAGGCGAGGCTTGGTCCAGCAGCTCCAAAGGTGCCACCAGTCCTGTCTTCTCTCCATCTCTCTGGTCTGACTTCCATGTTGTGAGGTTCACCTCAGGCTCCTCCCAGAGCCTACCCTCACCCCCACCGTGAGCGTCTCCAGGCTACTGCTTCCTGGTAGCAAAATAGCTGCCTTCGTCCTGATCTTATGCCGCATCACTTAGGAGGACAATGAAGATCTCTTCTGGATGTCCACATAAGAGAAGGAGACCTTGCTTTCCCAGACACTTTGGGAATATTGTAATGTCTTATTGGTCCTGATTGGGTTACCTAACCACCTGGAGTTGGAGATGGGGAGGAGGTGAGAAGCTGCTGATTTGGGTGTGATTTGGTTATGAGAAGCTACTGCCAGGGGGCGGGGATATGCTGAGTAGCCAATCAGGATCTGCCCCTAAAGGCGATTGTGGAGGAAGCTCACCAATCATAGGCTGAGACATGGAGGTGTGTTCCCAAGGTGAGTTTGGGAGATCTGTTTCCAGAGGCAGAGGGATGGATGCTGGCGGCAAGCCACAGACGTCCTGAGTGTGGGGCAGGTGAGTCAAGCAGGCACTGTGAGGCTGGTTGGACTTTTATAACAGCTTCTTTTCCTCCCCTGGGTGCGGTCGAGTGGGACTACAGACTGGCCCAATCTGGGGATCGGCGTGATGCTGGGTCCAGAAAGGACACAATTAACCGTGTGGGGCCCACCTCCAGGCCCCTACAAAGACATAGAAGGTTGGGACCACAGAAGGGATGGAGGAGCCATCAGCTCAGGGGCCTCAACGAAAGACCCGTGGACAGATTTCAGGACCCTGTCAGGTCCATGGGGCCCTGCGTGTGCACTTTGTTGGGCAAAGGATCCACAACTTGATGAAGTCTCACAGGGTCTGTGGCCTAAAAGGTTCTCCGACAGGGGCAGCTACATGCTCAAGGGCGAACAAGAGCTGGAAGCAGAATCCAGAAGAGAACCTGGTCTCTCACCCCCCCTGCCCCTCTGCGCCTTGGAGGGCTGGCACCACCCACGTTCCCATTGCGTGCAAGCCAGTCCACATGCCTATTCTCATTCAACAGGAGCCTCCCGTGTGCCCTGGGATGCAGCTGCCAGCCCCGCTTGGCAGATGACAGAATCCATGATTGGCTCAAGGTCACAAGTGGCATGGTGGGCTCAAAGTCCACTCTGACTCCACACAGCCCTTCTTCGCAGAACAAGAAGCTGCTTCCCTCTATTTAATCACCACCACTCCTTACTTAGAACTACCCAGGTACTTGGCTTCAGCCGACAGGGTCATGACACTGCCAGTTTGTGGCCTTGAAAAGGGAGCCTGTTTTTTTGTGTGCCAATAAGGATGCTCTCCCGGGCACTGCCAGGCGCCGGGCTTGGCGTCCTGTGAGCCCGCTGGTTCTCAGTATGCGGTGTCACCTCTCAGGGCTTAGGACCCTCAACCTGAAATGGGACTAGCAATCCTTCCTTTGCAAGGCTGTTTAGCAGATCCTCACGGGTCCTTGTTGTGACAGTTCCGTGGGGGGCCAGGCCTGATACAGGTAAGAGGCTGCTTTTGGTCTTGGCAGATCTGCAGCGTCTTTGAGAGGTTGCTCATCAAGACCCTGCCTCTCCCCAGTGTAGGGAAGATTTCCCCATGGCCCACAAAGGAGTTGGGAGACGGTCCCGAGTGTCAGTGTGGCTCAGAAAGCCAGCCCCTATCTCAGATGCTTTGCATATATGACCACCTTTCATCCCCTTAGCTCCACCAGATGAGTGCCTCAGGCAACCCCACTCTGCAGCCCAGGAAATGGTAGCTCGGGATGGAGTCACTTGGTCGGGGTGACAGCATTGGCAGGGCTAGGATTTGAATCCATGTCTGTCTGAGGCCACAGGCCATGTGTTTCCCCCTCTGTGGCCCACTGTGAACCAGAGGGCAAAGTCTTTTGCCGTTTAAAGGAAGCACTGGACATGGCTCCAAGGCTGGACTGACTGGCATTTAATTTAGACTTGTTCCTTGCAAGCTGGACAAGGAGGTACCAGGGGCCATGGCCTGGTTGGGGCCAGCCTGGCCCAGCCTCTGGCTCCTCTCTTGCCCTCAGCCTGCCACTGGGAGTCTCATCCAGCCCAGAGGTCACCGGCCGCAACACCCACTGCAGCGCCTGATGCCCACAGGCTCAGTGTGGGGGTGATGCAGGAGGCTCCTGGCTCCAGTGCGCGCAGCCACCGCAGCCACACTCTGCTCCGAAGGCCCTGAAAGCCATAAAGCAGCCAAGGAAAAATGACAGCGGGCGAGGAAACGAGCCACGGAGGAAATTAACTCACACCCAGGGAGCCGCGCGGCTTTCTGCTGACAGAGAGGGCCGGCTACCTCGTAAAACTAAACACTTAAACTCTCCTCTTTACAATAATCACAGGGCCTCGGATGCCTGTCCCCGCCGCCGGGCGGTGCGGGGCAGGAGCTGGCTCTCGGCAGAAGGGATGGAGCGACTGTGGCTGCCAGGGCAGGGTCCTCTCTGCAGGGGGGCGGGCCAGAGAGCCAGAGAAGGTCGGAGCTGGACAGGGACTTGGGGACCGACCGCTCCAACCCCCTCCTTCGACAGATGAGAAGCCTGGGGGCCCAGAGAAGGACTGGGCTAAGTGAAGGTCACCCAGGCAGTTGGAGTCGGGGGGACTGAAAGCAGCTTCTCTCCGAGGCAGCGAGCTTGCTGCCCTGATTCCGCAAACAGTTCCTAAAGCCCCTCCTCCCGGAGCCAGACCCTGGGGGCGGAGCCGGGCGAAAGGGCGAGGGCGTGTCCTTGGCCCCAATTAGACAGTGAACGTCCGCAGGCCGGGACCGTGTCTGTTCTGAGCAGCAGCCTTGACCCACCCCCCTCTCCGGGAGAGGACACGTGTTCTCACCCAAGGCCATCCGGGGAGACCCCAGGAAGACTGGCTGCCTACTAGGGGCTTCCCAGCAGCAAAGAGCCTCAGGGGCCCTGAGCGGGCAGGCCAGACTGCAGCCACAGAGGGCAGGGCTTCTCTCGGCGGCTCCACACCGCTCTCTGGGCCTTTGACCCCAGCTTCTGTCTCTGTCCAGCCTTCAGGGCTGCCCGTCGGCTCCGCTGCAGAGACCCCTGCCAGCTACGACCCCGCACCTGCTCCTTAGCCCATTCCTCACTCAGACTCCTCCCCCAGCAACAGTTTCCCTCTCGGGCTTGGCAGGCTGCCTTCAAACACTCTCCCCACTCCGCTCCCAGAGTGAGGGACAGCTGCTGTTGTTTTCTGCAGGCGCCAGTCCCCCTCTGTGGGACCATCCCTCCCCCTTGTTCAGTTCTCGGGGTTCAGAGGAAGCCGATCACGTAGGGAGGGGTGCGGGTGTGTATCTCATCACCCCGGTTACAGAGAATGGTTTGGAGATAGGGAGGGTACTAGAACTGTAATCTGGGTGAATCAGGGGGTTGTGGGACGGGTCCTCTCTTTCTGCGGGGACCGCTGAGCCGTGCAGATGAAGCCAGCACAGAGGGAAGTGACCTGAGTGGGGACTTACAGCTTCCTGAGAGTTTTCTGAGCACCTGGGTCCAGCCATGCCGGAAGTTCCACGATCCAGGAAATACTATTGTTTATAGTAATTACTAGTAGTAGTATGTCATTATGTAAATTATATTATGTAAAATCATATATTATATATAATTGTTTCTGATTATATAATTATTGTGATTTACATATTGTGAATAGTAATTTTACTATTACTATTTTGCTTCAGCCAGTCTGAATTTTGCTTCTCTCACTTGCAACCAACGGATTCTGAATGATACAGCAGTTCTGAGACCAGCTGAAGCTGGAGGTCCCTCCCAGCCCCTTTGCACAGAGCAGCCTCAGTTCCTGCCTGAGCCGCAGCCTTTGGCTCTGTCCCTTCTACCCTCTGAAGTAAACGGTGGGGCTTTCAGGGGTGCCCAGAGAGTCTGTCTCTCTGGGACAACAGCCTTGAGCAGAAGGCTCCAGCTGTTACTGTCCATGCCTCTTAAGGTCCGTACTTGCTTTCCCAGACCCTGCTGCCGCAGCGGTTAGCAGGAAGACAGCCAGGTTAGCCAGGCCCGGAGTTTGGTGTTTTCTCTGGTGAGTCATGGTTACATGTAGGTCTGTCAGTGCAGATGTTCTTGCATAAGAAGGCACACTGGGCTGCTGAAAGTGAAAAAGGAAATTAGGAATGAGTAGAGGGCTCCTGCACTACTGCTCCGCCCAGCATTCCCCCTTCTCCTCACTCTCTGTGCCCCAATACTTTCCCCTGGAACTGTCCCTCTCAGGAGATGGGCACCTGGGACAGGCATCTGGCCAAGCCTTGCCAACCCAGAGCTTCGGACCCTGACACAATGATGTTAAGGTGGACACATGACCCTGGATGAGCCCAAAGAGTTCTGTTCTGGAGAATTTAACACATCCATTAGAAATGAAGTCCTCTCTTTCCTCTGAGATACTCAGCCTGTAGAATATAAACCTGGAGCTACTGGAGACCACTGTGGAGAAAGAGGCTGCCAAAGAATGAAACCAACACAGTAGAAGCCAACCTGGGTGGGGAGAGGGAAGAAAACTCTGATGAGAGTGTTTTACACCTGGATCCAGCCATGCCTGAAGCTGCAACTCATACTCTGACTGCTCAGTTCCCTTGTTTTGTTGAGCCTATTTGAGTTGGGGTACTGACTCAGACACACAAAAAGGGTACTGATTAATAGAGTAAATATCCCAAATAAATCATTTTAAGGAAATTACAATGACAATAATTTATAAGATGCCTATGTGGTATATATATGACTGGTATAGCAGACAAGATAATTAGCAGGATTGATGACTGAGGGGAGACTGGCCCGTCTGTGCAGGCCAGACCCTGAGTAGCACAGAATGGTGCTTTTATCTTCGAGTTTGGCACACGCCCTGACCCTGACGTGATGGGTGGGTGTCCACCACCTCATTTACCCAGTGGCAGCTAGTCAACAAAACTGCACCAAGGTTCTGCCTGCCTTTCCTGTTGAAGGGAATGCATGAAGCACCAGGCGTTAGCAGGAGCCTGAGGCTGGCTGGCCACACAGCTCTGTGCCCAGAGGGCAGGGGCTGAGGAGCAGGGGCTGTGAGTCAGGTGCCCCATGAGTCAGAGCCCTCATGAATCCTCCTTCTGGGTCTCCCAGGAGCTGTGCTGCCTGCACAGCACTGGGTAGAGCGCCCTCCCCCAGAGCACTTGGTGCAGCGACCCTGCCTGGTCCCAGCCCACTGCTGGACACCACGTTATCAGAGCCTCCAGTCTACCTGGGGGCATATCACCCAGGAAAGAACTGCTCTCAGGACATGAGCTGCCAATAAAGTGCTTCGGGAGTTCTACCTACCTCTATCTCCCCTTTTTGAATAAGGAAAACAGGCACAGACGGCTTTGAAAAATTCTCCAAAGGAAGTTGCCAGGGATGATCCTCTTAATCCTCTCCCCCCACCCCCTGCTCAAAACCCCTCACAGAGCAGCCTATTGAATTAAATCCAAAGTTTTTTGCCCTGGTTCTAGATGCCTCTGGGCCATGCTACCCAGTACCTTCCAGGCACCCCGTCTGCTTGCTGCTCCCTGAGCGCATCCGCTGGGTGCCTGTTGAGCCGGTGCCACTCCCCACCTCTGGCCCCAGAGCTCCCGCAGCTGCACCCAGCTGTAAGCAGGAGACCTAGGGGCCTGGGCGTGCAGCCAGGAGGCCAGCCTCCCAGGCCCAGGGCTGACAGAGCAGGGGCAGAGCGGCAGAGTGGGTGGGGGTGGGGAAGGGTGCTAAAACGGTTCCTGGTTGCTGCTGTAATAAATTATCACCAACTCAGTGTCTTAGAACACACATATTTATTCTTTTATAGGTCCAGATGTCCGAAGTCCAAAATGAGTCTCACTGGCTGAAACTGAGGTGTCACCTGGGCTGCGTTCTTTTCTGGAGTCTTTCAGGGAGAATCCCTTTTCCTGCCTTCCCTGGCTTCCAGAGGCCGTCCACACTCCTCGGCTTGTGAACCCTTCCTCCACCTTCCCAGGCAGCAGGGGTGAGTCCAGCCTCCATTGCCATCTCTCTGGTTCTGACTCTTCTGCTTGTTTATCCCCAATTTAAGGACCCTGTGTGCCTCCCAGTATCACTTACCCACCGCTTCACTAATATTTTGGGGCTTTGTTCCCACACTGTGCTAGTTTCCTAGGGCTGCCTAGTAGCAAAGTACCGTGAGCTGAGTGATGTGAACATGTCATACTTACTGTCTCACAGCTCTGGAGGCCTGAAGCCCAAGATCAAGATGCCAGCAGGTTGGTTCCTCCCGAGAGCTGTGAGGGAGAGTCTGTCCCCTGCCCTCCTCACTTCTGGGGGCCCTGGGTGTGCCCACAGATGGGGCTCCTTCCATCTTCAGATTCTGTGCCTTCCGTGCATGTCTGTCTGCATCCCAACTTCTCTCTTTTATAAGGACACCAGTCATATTGAATTAGGACCCACCCTGAGGACCTCATTGCAACTTGATTACCTCTGGAAAGACCCTGTCTCCAAATAAGGTCACATCTGAAGTGCTGGGGGTTGGGACTCCAACATATTTTGGGGGAGGAGAAACAATCGAACCCACCCTGTGCCTTCAAAGCCAGACACATCCTGGCTGGCTGTCCCTGTCCTCGGCAGTGAGCACCCAACAGAGCGTTTGTAGCTTGGTTAGATCCACCTACTACAAAGAGTTTGCAGGTGAGCGCAAGGAGGGTGCCTCTGGAGGGAGCCCAGCCAGGACGCAGGGGCCATGAGGTGTCCTGGGCCAAGGCATAGCAGGTGGGACTGGAGGAGGTGGCAGGTCAGGGGGCACCAAGGAGGTGACAGTCAGAGGCTTGGCAAGAGGGAGGCGAACGCCAGGTTTCTGGTTAGAGAGGACGGGTGGGCCGTTGTGCTTTTGCCGAAGGAGGGGCAGATTTCAGCAGACGTTTCAAACAGGGTGAAAACAGCAGGCCGAGGAGGGGAGAAGACAGAAGTCTTCTTCTGAAAGGTACGCACGAACTTTCACTGGAAGAGACCCGGGCAGCAAGAAGCAGGGGGCAGTCCCACAGGCAGCAGGACACCAGGGGCACAGCGGAGGGGTTGGGTTCTCCCAGGGCTGCCGCCTGCCAGGCCTCGCACGGCCGTAGGGACCACGGTGCCTGGACAGACCGGTTTGTGGGTGCCCATCTCTCAGCATCTGTGTATCCACACCCTTTTGCATGTGACTTCGCAGTTCCTGCTCCCACCCCCTGAAGCCGAAGGCCCCCCATCTTTGAACTTGTGATTCCACCGTATGCCAGTTTTGCCCAGCGGCATGTGGGCAGCCCGGACTTTCAGAGGCCTCTTCATGTTTCCACTCGGGCTCCTGTGCCTGTGCCACCACTGCTTAAAGACACGACCTGGCCCCCCACGGAGCAGAGGCAGACTCAGCCACCTGGCCACCTTGTGGAGCCCAGGCTGAATCCATCAATGCCCCAACAACCACAAAGCCACAAGCCAAATAGAGCTTACTGCCGAGCATCATCCAGTCTAATCATTATCTGTTGCTTAGCAACAGCTGACGGAGGAACACCATTTTGCTGATGAAGAAACTGAGGCTTCAAGAATAGACTTGCCCAATAATGTATAAATAGTAAATAGCAAAGGTGTCTTGGTACCTAATCCGAGATTCCTTCTTCCTACTCCGCTGCAGTGCCTGTCCCCTGACTTCCAGTTTGGTCATTCATTCATCCCACAAAGGTGTTACTGGCGACACACAGGAGACCTCAGTTTTTTCTTAGCCCTCCAAGACCTCAGTGCATGAGCGATGGGGAGACAGAGTCCAGGCCAGACCGTGATGAATGGGTTAAGTGCTAAGGCACCAAGAACAAGTACCCAACCCAGCAAGGGAAAATCAGGGCAGGCTTCCTGGAGAAGGGGATCTCTGAGTTGAGTCATAAAAAATGAGAAGGCATTGACCAGGAAAAGCTGAGGAGGGACAGCGTTGGTATGAAAGTGGGCTGGAGGTGAGGCACAGCCTGGGGCACCCAGTGGAGGGAGGGCAGCAGCTGCTGGACTTTCAACGCCTTTGACTATTCCAGTGATTTCAGGTGCCACCGTGAGTGGCAGGGGATGAGGCTGGAGGTGAAGGTAGGAGCCACATCTGGGCCCTTGATTGCAGGGAAAGAACTCACCTCTTTCACCAACAGGTGACTGGGGGCCTTCTGGGTGTGGCCGGGAACCAGTCAACTCGTCCCCAGAGCCTTGGCCGATCCCTTAAGGGAGAGACTGAACAAGAAAGTCTTTTAGGGTTTCTTCAGCTCTGAAACCACTGCAGGGTGTTGAGCAGGGAGGGAAGCCACAGAGGAGGCCATCTGTCCTGGTGGCTGATTGGGGCCAAGAGCAGAGGAGAGAGGCCCCCAGCGCCTGCCCCGGGAGGCATTGGGCGGTGCCTCAGGGAGCCAGGCCCTGAACTGTCCTCTGTGCCAAAAGCTGGTCTGGGGACACAAAAACCATGGACAAGCTGGACATTCAACCCTCAGCATGGGAGCTTCAGGATGGGGAAAGTGACTTCCTGTTTGCCTTCCTTCTCCTGTCACAGAGAGTGCAAGGGGCTGGGGGACTGTGGTGGGGATTAGTCAATCACCAGAGGGGAGTGGGCCTTTCAGACCACCACCCAGGCTCAAAGAGCCTCATCCTTAGGCCTTGCTCCAGAGCCCCAGATGGAGCGGCCATGGAGGGGACAGACAGACACCTAACTGGAGCATCCTTGTTTAACAGAGGGAGCCAACCCAGCCAGAAAAAAATGTCAGGGAATTGATGTTTTTTTCCCCATTGACTATGTTCTGATCGAAAAGATTTTGGTTACAGGGTGTAATCAAATCACACTTAAGAATTCTCCTAAAAGATTACTTTTATAACGAGAAAAGTGCACTTTAAAAAAGGAACCTCTGGTGCGGCCTCCTTAGAAGGCGGTCTGGTAATAAATAGTTACCCATGAAACCAGCAAAGGCGCGCGCTCTTGGAGGCAGTTTCGCCTGTGGGACCCGGGCTTGCCAGCCTTTGCGCGCGCACACACACACACACACACACACACACACACACACACCACTGTGGGGGAACCGATACCCATCACCGGCACTGACGGTGGTGGTAAGAGATTGGGGACAAGCTCAGTGTCATCAGTAAGGGAGGGGCGAGGCCAAGTGGTGGGGTTGGGGGGAGGGTGGAATGCTACCCGAGCACAAAGAAGGCCGTGGCAGCTGTCAGTGAGATTGTCAAACACCACTTAAATGAAAGAAGGCGGAAGAGGTAACTGAGCTTGAAAACAAGAGAGAGAAATACAGAGAGATGGATGGTAACTGGATTAGTTTCCTGTGGCCGCCAAGAAAAATGATCACAAACTGGGGATTTAGTTTCGCTGTTCTGGAGGCTGAAGTCAAATGCGGGGGCCAGCTGGGCCGCACTCCCTCCCGAGGTCACGGGAGAGACTCGGTTGCTCGCCTCGCAGGGTCTGGTGGCTGCCAGCCTGCCTCAGCTGTGCCTCCTTCACTCCAGCCTCTGTCTCCAGGACCACACTGCCTCCTCCTCGCCCCCGAGTCTATTTTGTAAGATATTTTCATTAGATTTAGGGCCAAATCTGGATTATCCAGGCTAATTTCCTGATCTCCAGATCCTTAGTTAGTCCATGTCTGCAAAGAGCTTTCTCCACCACACAAGGCCACACTCGCGGGTACCAGGGATCAGGGCATATTTTGGGGGGGACCATAATTTTTTTCTCATTATAAAAATAATCTTTTGGTAGAATTCGTAAGTGTGATTTGATTATACCCTTTAATAAAACTCTTTTCTAACATAACATCATCAATAGTAAAATGACATCAATTTCCATGTCAGATTCCAGCTCCATGGGAGAGCAGAGGCCTCTGGGAAGAGAAACCAAGAGACCCGGATCTGGGTGAGTGAAGACTTGCTTTTCATGGCAACCCTTTCTGTATTGTTTGCCTTCTTTCCCAAGAGCACGTCTTACCTATTTTTTAAATAATTCCTCACCCAGGGATATGTTTATCAATTTGAAAGAGAGAAAGAGAGAGAAAAACATCGACGTGAAAAAGAAGCATCAATTGGTTGCCTCCTGCACCCATCATGACTAGGGATCGAACCTGCAATCCAGATATGTACCCTGACTGCTAACCAAACCTGAAACCTTTGGTGCATGGGATGGCACTCCAACTGCCTGAGCCTTATCTATCTTTACAAGCTTCAAGCAACACGTAATCCAGCAAGCCAATTTTCTGGGCACCATCCAAAGGTCTTTTGCACGTGCCGTCTCCCCAACTGTCCTGACGTGAGGCCCTGGTCAAAGATCTGCTCCCCAGGCAGGGGTTGGCTGTGAATGTCTTCAGTGGGTTCCACAGCTGGACCCATAGCAGGGGTCAGGCAGGACCCCTGATGAAGTGTGACATTCATATTCAAGTGAAAAATGGTGGCTCCCAGTTTCACTAAGAATACAACTCATGATACTCATAATATTACAGTGGACTTAAGGCAAGTTACACACTTAACGTCCCAGTAGTGGAAACTCAGTTCCCAGGGCTGCCCGTGCCCTAGCAGTAGTCCCCGGGTCCCTTGGGGGCCAGCTCTGGGTGTGGCGGGTCCTCCAGGGATGCTTTCAGTGGGTCCCCTGTTAACATATTAAACCTGTGACAATTGAAATTGACTCCATTTCCTCAAGAAATCTCTCCTTCCTCTTTTCTCTCTCTTGATCTGTGGTTTGTTTGCCTACTTTTGATAAAGAAGAGATTTGAGAAATATACTCCTTTCTTCTTAAATCTTCAAAGGGAAAATCAACCGGGAAAACTTATTGATAAATGGTACCTGACCCTTGACCTCAGGGTGGGGAGACCTTGGAGGCCACCTGGGGCTGTGCCAAAAAGGGCAGAGCTCTAAGGGACCCCCCATTACCCACCCCAGGGCAGCATGGGGGTCCAGGGCTGCCACAGCACCCAGCTTTTCAGGGGAAGCTGAACATCCACATTTTAATGGAAATTCTCCCGTTAATTGAAAGTAGGCAAGTGATTTAAATTTTTGTAACTGCTGTGTAGGCCAAATAAAACTCTGGGCGTCAAATGTAGCCTGCAGCCCTCACCCCTGTACAGTCTCTCTCTCTCTCTCTCTTTTTTTTTTTTTTTTTGCATTTTTCTCAGTTCTTAGACTAATAGCTTCATGTGGTAGTGACAAACAGCACGTGACTGCACTCGGGCTGGGGGCTCACAGCCCAGGGAGAGGCCAGCAGAACCGAGGGCTCCGGGCTCCCTGCTCATTTTCGGGGGGCAGCTGCCCAGCACAGGCTGGCTAGGGCAGTGTCTGCCCCTGACTAATTGCCGGGTTGTTTTGGAGATTGCTTGTGTAGACTGTTCTGTTCTCATCCTAATGATGCCATTTTTAGTGACTCATTAGGATCCTCATTAAGAGTTGTTAACACATCACAACAGTGTCAGTGAAGGCGGCTTCCTGGACATCGATGGTTATCCGGATTTCCCTGGCAGCAGGGAAGGGACCAACTGGAAACAAATCCATTCCCAAATGCTGTTGGAGCAGCAGGTGCTGTTTCTGTAGGAAGCGCTTACTGAGCACCTACTGTGTGTGTGCGCCTGCATCCAGTGGCTTTCCCTGGGACAAGCCTGCAACTCTCTCCCTTGCCTGGCTCAGCCAATCCCACCACACCAACCTTTCTACTCAGCACGGTCTTGTCCCCGCCTGAGGGCCTTTGCACTTGCTGGCTCCCCTGCTTGGCTGCTCCACCCAGCCCTCAGCCCCCAACACCCATTTCTGGAAGATTTTCCTCTGATGCCCCATCTGCTGTTGCAGACCCTCGCCCATCACTCTCCAACCCACTGCCTCATTTCTGTACCACGTAGTACTTTTTACCAGTTGAGATGATCGTATTTGTTTGCTTACGGTTTACTGTCTGTGTCTCCTCTCCCTAGAATGTCAGCTCCAGGAGTGCTGGGACCTGTTCTTTGGGTTCCCAGCTCCCACAAGATGCTGGCATATAGTAGGTGTTCAATTAATATTTGCTTAACAAAAGAGGATAATAAGGAAGACACAGCCCCCATCTCCTCAGCCCAGAGTCTGTCGACCCCTTCGTTATGCCCTTCCAAGGAATAAATCTCATGGCTTTACCCTGACTGACATGACTCAGTTTGGCTGTCATCCTGCAAAGCCAAGGGTCGTGAGTTCAATTCCTGGTCAGGGCACATGCCTGGGTTGTGTGTTTGGTCCCCGGTCTGGGCACATGCAAAAAGCAACCAACTGATGTTTCTCTCCCTCTCTTTCTCCTTCCCTTCCCCTCTCTCTAAAATTAAATAATTTTTTTTAATTTAAAAAATCTCATGGCTTTATTAAAGAAATCTGAGAGGTGGAAGGAGAAAAGATAACGTAATTTTCTTCAGTTCACGATTCTCTCAGCAAAGGACACCTGTGCAGGAGCACCAGCCTGGCCCGGGGGCTGTCCCCACTGGTCAGTGCCTGGAAGGAGCTCAGGCCCATGGCAGCAGGCAGTGGTCAGGAGGGCATCTCAGGACCAGGCTCGGCCAATAAATTCTTTCTTCCTTTTTTTTTTTAAAAGATTTTATTTATTCATTTTCAGACAGAGGAGAAGGGAGGAAGAAAGGGAGGGAAAGAAATATTAATGTGTGGCTGCCTGTCATACTCCCCTAACCGGGGACCAAGCCCGCACCCAGGCACGTGCCCAACTGGGAACTGAATTGGCGACCCCCGGTTCTCAGCCAGGGCTAAATTATTTCTCTGAGCAATTAAGATGGAATTAAAAATTAATTTTTTCCTTCAGCTGATTGCATTTCAAGGGATAAACTGAGTGTTATGGCTTTTGTGAATTTTTTCCTCCCTAAATTAAATTGGATCTTGTGTTCAGAGGTGGAGGAAGTGAGAACATTGGGATTAATCCAGCAGCTGATGTCTCTGGGGAAGGAAGCACGTGACTCTGCCTGGGGATTGGGCGAACACGAAGGAAGTCACGGGGGCTCTGCCTGCACAGTAGACTTGGCTCCCCTGGGAGCCACTTGAGCCCGTGTTGGAGATCTGGCAGTTCTGCCCTGCCCTCTTCACTGTAGTACAGGAAGTCAAGCTGCCTTGTCTACTCCCCACGAGGAAATGAGCTAGATCAGCCAGAGTCAGACCTGGGCTCCAGGACAGTTTAGCAACTTACTTGGGGCAGCCAGTCTCAGGCAAGTTTCTTCTCTCCCTGAGACCCAGCTTCCTCATCTGTCACATGGGCGTAAACCACATACCTTCCAGAGGCACTGGGGGCGTTACTCGTATGTGATGAGTAGATTGACCCAGTGACGTGGGTATTTCACAATGTGTGGGTCTCTCCATGCACAAGCTCCTTATCCTCCAAGCTGCAGGAGAAAGGGTTTCCTGCCTTCCTTTTAGATTTCATCTATTCATTAATTCATTTGGGCAATGTATTTCCATAATGTAAAATCAAAAAGTAGAAAACATACTGTGAGAATCTCCCTGGCATCATTGTCCCCAGAATCCTGTTCCTATCTGCAAAGGTAGCCAGTGTCATCTGTGTCTTGTTTATCTTTCCAGAGATACTTTAGGCACCCATGAAAAAAACTATGTTCGTGTCATCCCTCCCCTTTTTTATGCAAAGGGCAGTGTACGAGGTGCATCCTTTCCTTTTGCTTTATTTTGGTGGATTTCTCCCCCATTTAGCACTGTATTTTGGAGAATAATCCATAGTGGTGCATTAACATGGTTTCTTAGTCATTTCTGCATCTGGGTAGTTCTCCAATACAAGGATGTTTCCTGGTGTATTTAATTCGTCCCCTCTTGATGGACATGTACTTTGTTTCCAACCTCTTCATGTTCCAACAAGACAGGACTAATCCTGAGACTATAGAATGTTTCTTCTCACCCTACCCCTTACCAGCACATCACTAAAGTTCTATCGACCACAATTCCCTTTATTCAGTACACCGTGCCCAGCTTTCCACAACAGAAACAATCAGAAGCCACACTGAATGGTAAAGAACACAAGAGACAGAACAAGCATCAGACCAGACTCAGACCTGGCAGAGACGTTGGGAATTACCAGATCAGGAATTTAAACTAACTGTGGTTAACATGCTACGGGATGATGAAGGAAAATTAGGCAACATTCAAGGACAGATGGGTAATATAAGCAAAGACATGGAAATTCTCAGAGAGAAACAAACAGAAATGCTACGAATTGAAAGCACTGCAGCGGAAATGAAGACGGCTTTGCCTGGTCTCATCAGTAGAGTGGACACAGCTGAGGAGAGAATGGATGAGCTTGAAGACATGTCAATGGAAATTGCCCAGACTAAAATGCAAGTAAATGACCCAAAACAATAGAACAGATCATCTAAGAACTGTGGGCTAAGGCAGAAGGTGTGATGCCTGTATACGTAGTGGGCATACCTGAGGAGAAGAGAGGCAGGAAAGAAACAGGAAACAGGTTGGAGGCAATAATGTCTGAGGATCTCTCTAAATTAATGCCTGACACCAAGCCACAGAGTTGGAGACCTCAGGGAACACCAAGCAAAATAAATGTCCCCCAGTTACACCTAGACATATTACCTTACACTTCAGAAAGTCAAAGACAAGGAAAAAATCCTGAAAACAGCCAGAGGGAAGAAAGCATCTTACTTATAGAGGAATAAAGTTAAGAATTACATCCAACTGCTCAGAAACATTTCAAGCAAGAAGCTAGTGAAATGAAATATTTAGAGTGTTGAGAGAAACCATCCCCCCTTCCACTAACTTGGAAATTTTCCTTTAGAAGTAAAGGAGAAATAAGGAGAAACAAAAATTGAGGGAATTTGTCATCATCAAACCTACATTATAAAAAATGTTAAAAGCACTTCTTCAGAGAGAAGAAAAATGATATAAACCAGAAATATGGATCTACATAAAGAAAAAGTACTAGAGAAAAATGAGTGATAGTAAAAGAAAAACTTTAACTCCTTTAATTTATAATTGGTCTAACAGATTTGTTAAAAATAGTAATAGGGACAATGTATATGATGATTATAGCTTATGGGTAAGTGAAATGGAAGCCAAAAATAAAGGGATGAAAGCAAGAATTACTACTGGTGAAATGGTATAATGTTATTTGAAAGTGGACTCTGATTAGTTCTAAAGTTAAAGAGAGAAAAAGAATTTATATGCTAAAAAGGAGAGAAAATAGAATTAAATAAAATGCTCAACTAAAACCACAGAAGACAAAAAAATATTAGAAGACAAAAGTAAGTGTCGCAAGTTCGATTCCCAGTCAGGGTATATGCCTGGGTTGTAGGCCATGACCCCCAGCAACCGCACATTGATGTTTCTCTCCCTCTCTCTTTCTACCTCCCTTTCCTCTCTAAAAATAAATAAATAAAATCTTTAAAAAAGGAACCATTTAAAAAAAAAGAAGACAAAAGTAGGAGTAAAGAATGAGGACAATGAATAGAAAACAGCAACAAATATAGTAGATATTAATCCAACTCTATCAATTACCATTTCAAATGTCTGTGGTATAGTAGCTTTATTCATAATTGCCAAAACTTGGGAGCAACCAAAATGTTCCTCAGTACCTCTAGATGATGGAATACTATTCAGCATTAAAAAGGAATAAGCTATCAAGCCATGAAAAGACATGGAGGAAACTTAAATGTATATTGCTAAGTTAAAGAAGCCAATATGGAGACTTCTGGGCAAGATGGAGGCATAGGTAGACACACGTCACCTCCTCGTGCAACCACAAAAAGAATTACAACCAATCTCAAAACAAATAGCACCCAGAACTGTCAGAAAATCAAACTGTATGTAAGTCCGACAACCAAGAATTTAAAGAAGCCACATTCATCTAGACAGGTAGGAGGGGCAGAGAGGTGAGGAAATGCAGGGTAGTGCAGACAGGCAGTGGGGGCAGAATGGGCACAGGCAGTCCCACATGCACATGTGGTGGATAAAAATTGGGAGGATTACCTTGGAAGAGAGCCATCCCAGCCCCAGGCCAGAGCGCACAGCCCAGGGTTCCAGTGCTAGCAGGATAAAGCCCCATAACTTCTGGCTGTAAAAACCAGTGGGGGTTTGGGCAGCAGAAGAAACTGCCAGATTTTCAGGAAACTCCACTTAAGGGACCCATGTGGTCTTAAAACATATGCAAACCCACAAGGGCAATAGCTGGAAGGGCACCAATCACATACAGGGAGTGGGTGAAGTGAATGGAAATGGAGTGAGTGCCAGGCAAACCCCCACCACCCAGGTAGCAGCACAGTTCCCTCTCCAAGCCCTTCCCCCACACAGAGCCAAAGAGCAGTGAAGCAGACTGCCTCACCCTGGTGATTATCTAAGGCTGCATCCATACAATTTACAGGTGCCTTTTACAGGGTGTCAAAACAGCTCTACCTAACACACAGAAACAAACACAAGGAGGCTACCAAATTGAGGAGACAAAGAAATATGGGCCAAATAAAAGAACAGAACAAAACCCCAGAAATAGAACTAAATGAAATAGAGATAGCCAACCTATCAGATGCAGAGTTCAAAACACTGGTGATCAGGTTGCTCAAAGAACTCCTTGAGTATGGCAACAACATAAAGGAAGAAATGAAGTTGACACTAAGTGAAATAAAAAAAATCTACAGGGAAACAACAGTGAAGGGAAGGAAGTCAGGATTCAAATCAATCATTTGGAACATAAGGAAGAAATAAACATTCAACCAGAACAGAAAGAAGAAATAAGAATTTTTTTTTAAATGAGGATAGTATAAGAAGACTTTGGGACAGCTCCAAACATCAACATCTGATGCCAGAAAGAGAAGAGGAAAAGCAAGAAATTGAAAACTTAATTGAAAAAAAAAATGAAAAAAACTTCCCGAATTTGGCAAAGGAAATAGACATACAAGCTAGGAAGCACAGAGAGTCCCAAACAAGTTGGACCCAAAAAGGACCACACTAAGACATCATAATTAAAATGCAAAAGGCTAAAGATAAAGAGAGAATCTTAAAAGCAATGAGAGAAGCAGAAGTTACCTACAAAGGAGTTCCTATAGATCTATCACCTTTTGATTTCTCAAAAGAAATTTTGCAGGCAAGAAGCAACTGGCAAGAAGTATTTAAAGTGATGAAAAGCAAGGACCTACAACCTAGATTACTCTATCCAGCAAAGCTATCATTTAGAATGTGAGGGCAGACAAAGTGCTTCCCAGACAAGGCAAAACTAAAGGAGTTCATTATCATCAAGCCATTATTATATGAAATGTTAGAGGGACTTATTTAAGAAAAAATATCAAAACTATGAACATTAAAAAGGCAATAAATTCATAACTATGAACAACTGGATCTAAAAACAACAACAAACTAAGAAAACAACTAGAACAACAGTAACAGAATCATAAGTATGGAGATCACTTGGAGGGTTATCAGCTGGGAGGAGAAGTGGGGAGAATGAAGGAAAAGGTGCAGGGATTAAAAAGCACAATTGGTAGGTAGAAAATAGATAGGGGGAAGTTAAGAGTAGTATAGGAAATGGAGAATCAAAGAACTTATATGTACAACCCATGGACATGAACTACAGTAGGGCTAGAGGGATGGTGGTACTGGGCAGAGAGGGATTGGGGTAAAAATTGGGACAACTGTAATAACATAATCAATAAAATATGCTTTAAAAACAGGAAGTCAACATGAAAAGACTGCATATATACCGTATGATTCTGGAAAGGCAAAACCACGGAGACAGTAAATAAAATCAGTGATTGGAGGGCAAAGTTGGAGATCTCACGCCACCTCATTTCCAAAGTTACTACAAAGCTATGGTATCAAAATAATGTGGTACCTGCATAAAGACAGACATGCGGACCAATGGAAGGGAATAGAGAGTCCAGAAATAAACCCTCACATATATGTCAAATAATTTTTGACATGGATGTCACGACCACTCAATGGGGAAAAGATAGTTTTTTCAACAAATGGTGCTGGGAAAACTGGATATTCACATGCGAAAGAATGAAATTGGAGCCTTACTTTATACCTTACATGTTTAAAAATTAACTCAAAATGGATTAAAGATCTAAATGTAAGAGCTGTCCTGGCTGGTGTGGCTCAGTGGATTGAGCGCATGCCTGAGAACCAAAAGGTCTCTGGTTCAATTCCCAGTCAGGACACATGCCCAGGTTTCAGGCCAGGTCCCCGGTTGGGGGCGTGTGAGAGGCAACCACACATTCATGTTTCTCTTCCTTTCTCCCTCTCTTCCCCTCTCTCTAAGAATAAAAGAAATATAATCTTTACATAAATAAACGTAAGAGCTAAAATTATAAAATTCTTTAAAGAAAGACTCACGGCATTGTGTTTGGCATTAACTTCTTGGATATAACACTAAAAGCACAGATGATAAAACAAAAAGTAAGTGAATTGGACTATATCAGAATGAAAACCTTCTGTGCATCAAAGGACACAATCAACAGAGTGAAAGCCAGGAAATATTTGCAATCCATACGTCTGATAAAGTGTTAACAGCAAGAATGTATAAAGAACTCCTACAACTCAACCACAACAAACAACTTGATCAAAAACAGGCAAAGGACTTTGTGACGTCGTGATATGCTAGGAAATATTTTCTATTTGGTCTTCATCTCTGGTCCTGACAGAAGAGTTTCAAAGACCTTGTGCTCTGCAGGATACAGTGTCTTTTCTACGCTGCTGGGAGGAGATTAGGGGGCTTGACAGCTGCAGGGCAGGGGCTGGTGACCTGAGGAACCAAACTTTCAGCCTCACCGCCAACCTGTAGTGTGGGAAGAAGGTCTGGAGAGTCAGTTAATCTTCAATGGCCAATAATTTAATCAACCTTGCCTTGATAATGGAACCTCCAAAACCCTTAAATTAACAGGGTTCAGAAAGCTTGTGAGTGGAACACATCCATGGACCAGGGTGGGGGTGGGGCACCCCAACTCCTTGGGGACAGAAGCTCCTGCACTCAGGACCCTTCCAGACCTTGTCCAGGTGCCTCTCCCTCTGGGTGTTCATCTGTATCCTTCACAATATCCTTAATAACAAACCAGTAAATGTTTTCCTGGGTCTTGTGAGCTGCTCCAGTGAATTTGGAACGTAAGGGTTGGGGTGGGTGGGTCTTGGGAGCACTTGATTTTGTCACCACGTCAGCCAAAGAGTGGGTCCCCTGAGGACCCATTGCTTACGACTGGCATTCTGACGGGAGGGAAGCCTTGTGGGACTGAACCTTAACCTGCGGGGTCTGCCACTGATGCCGGGCGGTTGGTGTCAGAATTGAATTAAATGATGGGGCAATCATCTGGTATCCAGAGATTTGCAAAATTGTTTGGTATGGGAGAAAAAAAAGACTCGCACACATTTGGTGTCAGAGTGTTGTAGAGAAACGGTCTTCCTTTAGATTTGAATAGACCTTTCTCCAAAGAGATACAGATAGCCAATAAATACATGGAAAGATACACGAAATCATTCATCATTAGGAAAAAGCAAATCAGAACCACCATAAGATAACACCTAACACCATCAGGTTGGCTACTATTAAAAAAACAGAAAATAATAACTGTTGGCGAGGATGTGGAGAAATTGGGACTGTCACACACTGTTGGTGGGAATGGGTCGTGGTGCAGCCACGATGGAGAATAGTGCGGTGATTTCTCAGCGATGCCACCATTGGGTTTGTTTCCAAAAGAGTTAAAAGTCCTGAAAGAAATAGTTGCACACCCGTGTTCACAGCACCGTTATTCACAACATCCTCACCTTGGAAACAAGTGTCCATCGACAGAAAAAGTATGGTTTATAAGTACAATGGACTATTATTCATTCTGAAAAGGGAAGGAAATTTTGACACATGGTACAATATGGATGAACCTTGAGGACATTATGTTTAGTGAAATAAGCCAGACACTAAAGGACACATGTGCTATGGCTCCACTTATGGGAGGTACTTGCAGGGGTCAGATTTATGGAGACAGAAAGCAGGACGGTGGCTGCCAGGGGCTGGGGAGGGAATAATGGGCAGTTTTATGTTTTATGGGTACAGTTTCAGCTTTGCAAGGTGAAAAGATTTCTGGGGTGGACGGTGGTGGTGGCATCCAACAGTGTGAGTGAACTGGATGCCACTGAACTGCACATTTAGAAATGGTTGAGATGGTGAGTTTTGTTCTATGATTTCACCACAATTGGGAAAGGGAGGTCAGTGGTGGCCAGGGGAGGGTGGGGTGGACAGGTGGGGTGGGACTGTTTGGGGGCAGGGAGACTGGACGATGCTGTGGTGGTGGAGAGGCGTCACCACGCATCGGCCACAGTCCGCAGAAGCACAACACCGAGAGTGAGCCTACTGTAAAGGGTGGACTCCAGTTGACAGCACAGTGCCGGAGCGGACTCAGCAAATGGCCCCCCCGCCCTCCCCATTGAGGCCAAGCGTGGATGGTGGGGAAGGCCAGGGCAGTGGTATCAGGGAACTCTGTGTTTTCCACTCAATTTTGCCAGGAACCTAAAACTGCTTTAAGAAACAAAGTCTATTAATTTCAAAAGAAGATACGAACATACACTGGAGGATCGTCCTCACAGGCATTGTGCACACCAGCAAGATGCCGTTTCCACGCGCCGGCTGAGGGCGCCATCCACGTCAGGATTTCAGCTGGTTTTCAGTGTCTGGGTGTCATTTCTTAAGAAAGAAGTTTTTCTTGAAGTCCGACATGCCAAAAAAAAAAGCACATATCATAAGTGAACACTTTGATAAATTTTCACAAAGTGAATGCGTATAGTAAACAGCACAAGATCAAGGTTATAGAGCATTACCAGAGCACCCAGACCTTCCTTGTCCCCTTTCTGGTCCCTGTCTCCCCTCCGTGTGGTAGTGTGGAACCTGACTCCTGTTGCTGTAGATCAGTTTGCCTATTTTTGCCATTTATAGAAATGGCATCTTATAGTATCTGCTCTTGTGTCCAGCTGCTTTCACTCAACACACCGTTTGGGAGACTCATTCATGTTGTGTGTAGCTGTAGTTCATTTGTTTTCATTAGTGTATAATATTCCACTGAGGGACTATTCTGCAATTTATTTATTCATTCTACCTTTGATGGTCATTTGGGTCATTTCCTGTTTGGAGCTATTACAAATAGTGATGCAATGAACATTCTTGTACATGACCCTGGTGCAATATGCACTTGTAACTCTTGGGTATGTGAGGGGACCCAAAAAACTGGAAGTATCTTCTGGAGAGCAGGCCCCTTGTAGACAGGCTTCCCCCTCTGTGTGAGTGTTCTAGGAACCCATTTATATTAGTTCACCAGCTGGCGTTGTTGTGAGAGGCTGTGTCTGGCTTCAGTGAATTTTTTTGGAAGGCTCTTTCAACACATTTGCCCATATCATGATGGGTGATTTACGAGTGCACCTGCCCACACTGCACTGAGTGGTCAGCAGTTTCTGACCAAAAACAGTATGACTCCCATGCTGAACCCTCCCTATGCACCTGACCTCTCCCCAGGCAACTTATTTCTTTGTTTGCTTCCCAAGGTGAAACAAAGTCCTCAAAGGGAAATGTTTTGCTGATGTGGAAGAGGTGAAGCAAAAAACAGCAGAAGCACTAAAAGGCATCAAAATCGACAAGTTCAAAAATTGTTTTTGAGCAGTGGAAAGAATGTCTTGGAAGGTGTATGGCATCAAATGGAGAGTACTTGGAAGGTGACTGAAATTTAAACATGTAAGAATGAATGCACAATTTTTTAAAAGATTTTATTTATTTATTTTTAGGGAGGGAAGGGAGGGAGATAGAGATAGAGACAGAGACAGAGAGAGGGAGAGAGAGAGAGGGAGAGAGAGAGAGAGAGAGAGGAGAGAGAGAGAGAGAGAGAGAGAGAGAGAGAGAGAGAGAGAGAGAGAGAGAGAGAGACATCAATGTGCGGTTGCTGGGGGTTATGGCCTGCAACCCAGGAATGTACCCTGGCTGGGAATCGAACCTGGGACACTTTGGTTCCCAGCCCGCGCTCAATCCACTGAGCTACGCCAGCCAGGGCGAATGCACAATTTTTTTATAAATAAATTCCAGGGGTCTTGGGTACCCCCTAGTATGGCTAGAAGTGCAGTTGCTGATCATACAATATGCATATTCAGTTTTAGTAGATAATGCCCCCTGGTTTCCCAAAGTGGGTTTCCTAATTTACACTCTCACTGTGATGAGAATTCCAGCAGATCCTTGTCCTTATGAATACTTGTTAATGCCAATCTTTTTAATTTTTATAATAGTTTTCTTACTGTGGTTTTAAGTTATATTTCCAAGATGACTAATTAGACCAATTAGATACTCCCTTTTGTGAAATGCCTGTTCAAGTCTTTTGCTCATTTTTCTATTGTCTTATTTCTTTTCCTAGAGGTGTTGGAATTCTTCCTAAATACTAGACAGAAATCCTTTTCCAGTAATATGTCAGAAAATACCCTCTTCCCCACTGTGAGTTGATTTTCCAGTCTTGATAGTGTTTTTTGAATGAACAGAAGCACTTGATGTGAATGTAGTTGAACTTATCGTGTTTCCCTTGATGTTAGTGCCATTGTATCCTATTCAATAAACCTTTGTCTTCCCCAAAGTTACACAGATATTCTCCCGTGCTTTCTTCTAAGAGCTTCATTTTCTTTCCATCTGGATATCTTGCCGACACTGCTCCATTTATTGAATGGCCATCATTTTCTCACTGCTCTGTGATAGAACCTTTGTAAAAATACAAATCCCTCTAAATATGTGTATATCTGTTTCTGGACTTTATGCTGTCCCACTGGTTTATTGTTTACCCAAATGCCAATATTACACTTTCTTTTTTTTTATTTTTGATATATTTTATTGATTATGCTATTACAGTTATCCCATTTTTTTCTCCCCTTTATTCTCCTCCACTCTGTGCCTCCCCTCCCACCAGCATTCCCCCCGCCCTTAGGGCATGTCCTTGGGTTGTCCATTTCCTACACTATTCTTAACCTCCCCCTGTCTATTTTCTACCTACCATTTGTGCTTCTTATTCCCTGTACTTTCCCCCCATTTCCCCCCTACCCCTCCCTGCTGACAATGCTCCAAGTGATCTCCATTTCTGTAATTCTGTTCCTGTTCTAGTTCTTTGCTTAGTTTGTTTTTGCTTTTGTTTGTTTGTTTGTTTTTAGGTTCATTTGTTGATAGTTTTGAGTTTGTTGTCATTTTACTGTTCATAGTTTTGATCATCTTCTTATTTCTTAGATAAGTCCCTTTAACATTTCATATAATAAGGGCTTGGTGATGATGAACTCCTTTAACTTGACCTTATCTGGAAGCACTTTATCTGCCCTTTCATTCTAAATGATAGCTTTGCTGGGTAGAGTAATCTTGGGTGTAGGTCCTTGCCTTTCATGACTTTGAATACTTCTCTCCAACCCCTTCTTGCCTGTAAGGTTTCTTTTGAGAAATCAGCTGATAGTCTTATGAGAACTCCTTTGTAAGTAACTCTTTCATTTTCTCTGGCTGCTTTTAAGATCCTCTCCTTATCTTTAATCTTGGCTAATTTATTTATGATGTGCCTTCATGTGTGCTTACTTGGGTCCAACTTCTTTGGGACTCTCTGATCTTCCTGGACTTCCTGGAAGTCTATTCCCTTTGTCAGATTGGGGAAGTTCTCCTTCATTATGTTTTCAAACAAGTTTTCAATTTGTTGCTCTTCCTCTTCTCCTTCTGGCACCCCTATGATTAGGATGTTGGAACATTTAAAGTTGTCCCGAAGGTTCCTAAGCCTCTCCTCATTTTTCTGAATTCTTGTTTCTTCATTCTGTTCTTGTTGAATGTTTATTTCTTCCTCCTGCTCCAAACCGTTGATTTGAGTCCCAGTTTCCTTCCCGCCACTGTTGGTTCCCTTTACATTTTCCTTTATTTCACTTTTCATGGACTTCACTTCTTCCTCTATTTTGCAACCATACTCAACCATTTCTGTGAGCATCCTGACCACCAGTGTTTTGAACTCTGCATCTGATAGGTGGCTATCTCTTCATCATTAAGTTCTCTTTTTGGAGCTTTGATCTGTTCTTTCATTTGGGCTATATTTCTTTTTCTCAGCACACCTGTTACAACATAACAGGGGTGGAGCCTTAGGTGTTCACCAGGGCGGGGCAACCCACCTTGCTGTGTTGTGGCACCCTATGTGGGGGAGGGATCACAGAGGGAACAGTGCCACTTGCTGGGCTCTTGATGGGCTTTCAGTCACTTCCCCTGCTACCCACAAGCCAATTGGGCCCTTCTAGTGCTGATTCCCACGTGGGTGGTCTTGTGTGCATTCTAAGACCCCATGAGTCTCTTTAACAAACTCTCCTGTGAGTCTAGGAGTTTCCCCCACCATTCTAACTGCACAGATTTTTGCAGCCTAAGGTTTTGAGATTTTCTTTTCCTGCACTGAAACCCTGGGTTGTACCGTCTGTTTTGTTCCCCATTTGTTCCTCCTGGTTTATCCACATGCAAATGTGCGACTACCTGGTCTACCAGCCGCTGTCTTGCCTGTCTGGTCCACCAGCTGCTGCTTGCCAGGCCTCCTCTCCGTACTATCTGCCCATCTCTGCCCCTCCCACAGGTCTGAATGAATGTTTCTTCTTTGACTCCTTGGTTGTTAGACTTCCATACAGTTTTATTTTCTGGCAGTTGTGGTTATTTTTAAACTTGTTGTCCTTCTTTTAGTTGTGTGAGGAGGCAAAGTGTATCTACCTATACCTCTATCTTAGCTGAAAGTCCCAATATTATACTTTTTTAATGGCAGTACTTTATATTTTAAGTTTTGGTATCTGATAGTATAAATCTTCCCTCTTTATTTTTCTTTAAGAAAAAAAATCTTTAAGATTTTTTTCTTGCAGGCTATTTTTCACCCTTTGCCTTTCAATGTAACATTTAGTACTAGCCTATCGATTTCAGTCAAAACCTACTGAGGTTTAAGAGAAATCTTATTGAATCTATAAGTCAATTCTAGGGAAATTGACACCTTAATAGTATTGAGTCTTTCACTCCATAAACATAATCTCTGTTTAGTTGGGTCACCTTTAATTTCTCTCAATAATGTTTAATAGATCTTAGCATAGACATTTTATTCCTCTTTTGTTAAATTTATCCTAGAAATTTCAATATTATTATATTATAAATGTTACCACTTGTTAAATTTTCATTTAAAATTTTTACTGGTATATAAAAATATCAACCTTGTATCAAGTAGCCTTGCTAAATTCAATTATTAATTCCTGTGGCTCATCTATAGATTCTTGTGGATTTTCTCCAGACACAATTGTGTTATCTGTGAATAATAACAGCTTTAGTTATCCCTTTCAATTCTACTTTTCATGTCCTCTCCTGGCCTCACTGCACTAACTAGTACCTCCAATACAATGTGGAAGAGAAATGGAGAGAGGGGGTGTTCTTGTCTCATCTTATTATCTCAGGCATATTTGACATTCATCATTAATTATGGTACTTCCTATATGTTTCTTGTACACTTTATCATAGTAAGGACGTTTCCATCTTTTCCTGGTGTGCTGAGACATTTTTTAAAATTACAAGTGGATGTTGAATTTTATCAGTTGCTTTTTCTGCATTTATTAAGATGATCACACAATTTTTATCCTCTTGCTATTCTGCTAGTATGGGAAATTATATTGATTTTTTAAAGCCAACCTTGCCTTCCCTGAAAAATCTAACTTAATAGTGATGTATTATTCTGTATTTCTGGATTTGGTTAACTAATAATTGATTTAGGAGCATATGTCCATGAAAGAGATTGGCGTGTTCCTAAAAGAGATTTTCATTTCTTATGCTTTTCCTAATCAAGTTTTTGTATGAAGATTATGCTGGCTCCTAGCTTCTAGAAGACGTTATGTAAGATTGGTAATATCTGTCCCTTACATGTTTGGAACAATTATTCAGTGAAAACATATCAGCCAGGAGTTTTCTTTCTGGGAAGGATTGTAGTTACAGATACAATTTCTTTAACGGACATAAGAATTTTCAGATTTTCTGTCTCTTCTTGTGTCAGTTTTGGTAAGTTGTGTTTATCTAGCAATTCTTCCATGTCATATGTATTTTCAACTCTATCAGTATACAGAACTTTTTATCATTATTCACAAGAGCAGCTGTAATGGTATCCCCTTTTCATGTTTGATATTAATTATTTGTGTCTTATCTTGCTCTCTTCTAAAAATCAGGCTTCCTTAGGGTATATCATTTTCTTAGTCCTTAAAAAATTTACTTTATTGATCCTCTCTATTCTAAATTTGTTTTACATTTTCATTAATTCTACTTTTATTTCTTTCCTTCTACATTTCTTTAAAAGAGAAATATGCTGTTCTTTTTACTCTTACATTAATATTTTCAACCTTTCTTCCTTTTAAACTTTTCCTCACCTAAGGCTGTACATTTCCCCTAAGCATGGCTATAGGTTTTACTATATTGTGTTTTATTATCATTTTATTTAGAATGTTTTTAAATTTTCCTGATTATTTCAGTTTTGAGCCCAGGACATTTAGAAGAATATAATTTCCAAAATTTAGACATTTTCTTTTAAAATTCCAATTTTCATTGTTTTTAGCTTAAGTCCAATATGGCCAGGCATTTCAATATCATGAACTTGGTTGAGACTTGCTTTGAGGCGTGACATGTGGTTCACTTTGCTAAATGCCCCGTGTGTGCGTGAAAAGTATGTGTGTTCTGCAGTCTCAGGGCTCGGTGTATTTCGTAGGTCAGTTAGGTCAAATTTGTGAACTTTGTTAACCGAACATTCTCTGTCCTCACTGACATTTTGGCCTGTTTGTCTTCAGCGTTAGTGAGAGTGGTTTGTTCAAATCACTCCTCACCCCAGTGATAGCTGTGAGTTCAGCCATTTCCCCATTCACCTCTGTTTATTTTTGCTTTATATAGTTTGAGGCTTAATAATCAGGTGCATAAAATATGTGATTATTATTCTTTCCTAGTAGATTTAACCTGTATCATTATGAGTTGTATGTCATTATACTTAGCTAAATATTAGCTTTAAAGCTTCCTTTTTCTGCCCTGGCTGGTATGGCTCGGTGGATTGAGCACAGGCTGCAAACCAAAGCATCGCAGGTTCGGTTCCCGGTCGGGGCACATGCCTGGGTTGCAGGCCGCGGCCCCCAGCAACCACATATTGATGTTTCTCTCTCTCTCTCTCTTTCTTCCTCCCTTCCCTCTATAAAAATAAATAAATAAAATATTTTTTAAAAACTTCCTTTTTCTGACCCTGACGCAACCACTTGACTCGCTATTGTTGTCGGAATTGCCCTGGCATGTCCTTTTCATTCCATAGTCAAGGTTTGTCTCTTGTAAATAACACACTTTTTAAAAATCCAATTCAACAGTATTTGTTGGATTTTAATTGGAATGATTGAAATATTTCATTTTCATTGGAATATTTAGCTCATTTACATTTAATGTGATTGTTTATACAATTGGGTCTAAATCTGCCTTCCTACATTTTTTGTGTGTGCCCCATCTGTCCCTTCCTTTGCATTAATTAAATAGTTATTTTATTTAATTTTCCTTTCCTTTCTCTATTACCTTGTTAGCTTTAGCAATCAGCTTAAAATCTCATCCTTGATGTAATCAAGTCTAATGTACATTAATTTTGTCACTTCCCGGAGTTTTTAGGGGCTTAGGACACTTAATGTTTGTGGGGTTTTCTTTTTACTTTTTTTTACTGTTGCTCAAGTACAGTTTTCTGTGTTCCCCCTTCCCCTCCCCCCGACTCCAGCCCTCCCCACAGGACATTTAATTGAATCACTTCCCTCCCACCTTTATGCTGTTACCGTTTCCAATGTGATTTTCTATTTTAAACCCTAAAAGACATTTTTATTGTTTTATAGAATCGATAATAATTTAATTTTCCTTAATATTTACCTTTTCTGTTGCCCTTCTTTCCTTCCTACATCTCAGCGTCATTTTCTTTCTACCTGAAAAACTCCAGTATTTGCTTCAGGGCATGTCTGCTGGTAATGAATTATCTCACTTTTTGCTGAAAATGCCTTTTCATTACCTGGAGAATATTTTCAGTGGAATTTGAGGTTGGCCGTTATTTTCTTCCAGCACTTTTCAGGATTTGAAATCAAATCTTATTGATTTCAGGGTCTGCTCTTGAGAAGTCAGTTATCAGTCTTAACTTCTGCCCTTTGAAAGTAGTTGGCATTTTATCCGTCTGCTTTTAAGATTTTGCTTTGTCTCTGACTGTCAGGGGTTTACACTGACACGCCGAGGTGTGGTTTTTCCCAGCTCTGCTTGCAGCTTTGACATGTTATCTCCTGTATGTTCTTTTCGGAAAGTTTCCAGCCACTGCATTTTCAAGTATTGTTTCTGCCTGCTCTTCTTCTGCCTTCTTTCCTCTCCCTCCTGGATTCCAAGTACTTCCCACGCTGGCCCCCTTCACCATGACTAGTGCATGTCTCCTAATTAGGGTCTTTCCCGCATTTTCCATTCTGTATTTTTTTTTTTTGTCGTACTTTGATCTGGGATATTTCATTCTGGTCTATCTTACAGTTTCACGGTCTTCCCTTTGGCAGTCTGTAAACCCAATTATTTAGTTCTTGAGTTTAGTTACTGTGTTTTAAAATAATCTTTTCCATTTTACACAGCTGGATTGGGTCATGGCTGATGGATAAAGAATGGCATATGTTCAAAGTGGGCAGGTTGATCAGGTCTGACATATGTGCACACCGGTGGAGCCATAACCGTAAGGAACACGGGGTGGACAAAAGCAGGCTAATAATAATAAATACAATGATTAATTAATAGATGATAATACAAAAATAAACCCTGTTTCTCACGCTCACACCTGAACGCCTACTTCCCCTGCTCTGTGTAATGAGCTCAGCCACCCCCCAGGGTTTCCTTGCACCCTTGTCTGTGCCCTCCCACCCCCTCTTCTGGACAATAACTGGTCGGTTTTCTATCATTGTCAAGAAATTTACATTTTCTAGAATTTTACAGAAATGGAATCATATAGTATATGTTTATTTTTGGTCTGGCTTATTTTTAACCCAGCATGATTATTTGGAGATTCATCCATGTTGTTGTATTAACATGCATCATCCCCCTTTATCAATAGTTTATGCCTTTATGGTGCTGAGAAGTATTCTATTGTGTGGAGATGCTTCAGTGCGTTTATTCATTGCTGGCCTTCAGATTTTTATAGTTGCAGGCTACTACAAATAAAGTCACTACGAATATTCATGCGCGAGTCTTGGTGCAGATACATGCTTTCACTTCTCCTGACAAACCCTTTGCAGGGGAATGGCTGGATTTTATGGTAGTTGTGTGTTTCAGTTTTTAAGAAATGGAAAAATCATTGTCCAAGATAAGTGTACCGACCTCTATGCCCACCAGCAGCACATGAAAGTGCTGCCCGCTGCACACCCTCACCAGCACTTGGTAGGATCAGGGTTCTTCATTTTTGCCACTCTGGTGGGTGTGTGGTGGGGTCTCACTGTGGTTTTAATGTGCATTTCCTTAATGACTAATGTTGTTGAGCATCTTCTCATGTGCTTCTTTGACAACCATGTGTCTTCTATGGTGAAGTGTCTGAATAAATATCTTGCCCATTCTTAAAATTCGGTTGTGTTATTATAAAGTGGTAATAGTTTTTAGTATATTTTAGATACAAGTTATATATATGTATATATAATAATCCTATTATATACAATAATCCTATATATAATAATCTTATATACAATCCTATATAATAATTATATAATTATATATGATCTTATATAATAAAAACAACAGAATCTTATATAACAATAATCCTATATATAATAATCCTATTATGTATAAAAATAGGATTATTATATGTATAGGACTATATATACACACGTAAATAAAAAATAGGATATGTGTGTGCGTGTGTGTGTGTGTGTGTATATATATATATATATATATATATATATAAATTTTCTCCTGGTCTGTGGCTTGCCTTTAATGTTTGTAACACTGTGTTTCCCTCCCACTCTGAACAGTTTTATGAAAGTGTGATTTACATATTGTACAATTCACTCACTGTAAGCGTACAGGTCAATAATTTCTAGTATGTAGTAGAGTTTTCAAACTGTGACCGCAGTCCAGTTTCAGAGCTCTTTCCCCACCCTGAGATCCCCTTGCGCCTGTTCACACTCTCCCCACCCCAGCATGGGCCCCAGCCAGTCACTGGTATCTTTATTCTATCTGTGTTTTTTGCCTTTTCCAGCAATTTCATAAACATAAAAACATCAACATACATTCTTTGCTATCTGGTTTCTTTCACTTGGTAAAATGCTGTGGAGGTGCCTGAATCGTGTTGCATTTATCCATAACTGCCTCCTGTTGTATTGCTGAGTGCTGCGCCATTGTATGGACTCGCCATTTGATGGGCATTTGCATTGTCTCCAGTTGCCGGGCAGATTATGTGTGATGCTGCTATGACTATTCGCATGCCAGCCTTCACATGGACTTTCTGCAGACATAGAATTGCTGGGTCATATGGCATTGAACTTAAGACCCTGGTGGACAGAACACTGTCTTTTGAAGAGCTTTAATCTTGATGAAATCCAATTTATAGATTTTTTTCTTTTATATTTCATTTTTGTGACATATTTAGAAATCTTTACCAAACTCAAGACCACTAATATTTTTCTTCTAGAAGCTTTGTAGTTTTAGTTTTTCCATTTAAATCTATTATACATTTCAAGTTAATTTTTGTGTACAGTGTAAGGTTAAAATGAAGTGGGGTTTGTTGCTGTTGTTGTTGTTTGCATGTGGTTATCCAAGTGTTCCAGCACCATTTGTTGAAAATAATGTCCTTTATTCATTAATTCTACTTCTGGACTCTTGCTCCATTGATGTCTACGTTTATCTTTACTTCAATACTACAATGTCTTTATAAGTCTTAAAATAAGGTAGTGTAAGTTCCCCAAATTACTCTTTTTTCTCAGAATGTTTGGTTGTTCTAGGTCCTTTGTATTTCCATATAAATTTTAGAATCCACTTGTCAAGTTCTACAAAAAATACTGCATTGAATTTATAAATCCATTTGGGGAGAGCTGACGTCTGAGCCACGCTGAGTCTTCTCATCCGTGAACACAATGTATTTCTGTGTATTTATAGCTCCTTGACTCTCTCAGCAACGTGTGGGTCTTGCACATCTCATCCCCTTTTATCATTTTTAGAACTTTCATTTGATTATTTCTGATAGTTCCCAGTTCCTTGTTGAAATTCTCCATCTCCTCATCTAATGTGTTGACTCTATTAATCACACTTATGCCTGAGTCCAGCCCTGACGCCTCGAATATCTGCATGCCCACAGACATGTTTCTAATGTGTGATTTTTCTCTCAACTCTGTGCCATTCTTTTTGTATTCTTGTTTTTCATTGCATGTCAGACATGATAGAGGAACATGGAATAGATCATCTGAGGCTCTGGATGTTGTTATCTTCCTCCAGGAGAATTGACTTAGACTTCTGCCTAACCGGGGAGCACCAGCCCTCACAGGCTGCATTTATCCAATCAGGAGCCGAGATGATTTGAAGGGAGCCTGCTGTCCCTGAGAGCAGGGCTGGTTTAGTTCTGGGTCACTTACCAGTGGGGCATTGCCCTTTGGGGTCTAAAATGAAATGCCTAAGTTATTTACCAATGTTTCTGTATTTCTTAAATCATGGTGAAATATATACAAAAAATTCATCTTAACTATTTTTAAAAATTATATTTTATTGACTATGCTGTTACAGTTCTTCTAATTTTTGTCCCTTCCCCCCTCCTCCAAGCAGCACCCCCGACTCCCTCAGAAAATACCACTGCCATTGTCTATGTTCATGGGTCATGCATATAATTTCTTTGGCTACTCCATTTCCTGTACTTTACATCCTCATGGCTAGTCTGTAACTACCTATTTGTACTTCTGATTCCCCTCGCCTCCTCACCCATTCCCCCACACCTTCCTCCCATATGGCAGCCATCAAAACACTCCCTGTATTCGTGATTCTGTCTCTCTTCTTCTTGTTGCTTAGTTTGTTTTTTCAGATTCAATTGTTGATAGATTTGTATTTTTCCCCAAGTTATTGTTCATAGTTTTGATCTTTTTATTTTTCTAAAATAAGTGCTTTTATCATTTCCTATAATAATGCTTTGGTGATGATGAGCTTTCGTTTTTTCTTGTCTTGGAAGTTCTTTATCTGCCCTTCAGTTCTAAATGATAGCCTTGTTGGGTAGAGCAATCTTGGCTGTAGGTCCCTGCTTTTCATGACTTTGAATATTTCTTGCCAATCCCTTCTAGCCTGCAGTTTCTTTAGAGAAATTAGCTAAGTTTTATGGGAAATCCCCTGCATTTAACTAACTACTTTTCTCTTGCTGCTTTTAAGATTCTCTCTTTCTCTGTAGCCTTTGGTATTTTAATTATGATGTGTCTTGGAGTGGGCCTTTTTGCATCCATCTTGTTTGGGACTCTCTGTGCTTCCTGACTCCCATGTCTATTTCTTTCACCAAATTAGGCAAGTTTTCTTTCATTATTGTTTAAAATAGAGTTCCAATTTCTTGCTCTTTCTCTTCTTCCTCTGGCATCCCTATGATGCCAGTGTTGGAATATTTGAAGTTGTCCCAGAGGCTGCTTATACTATCCTTGTTTTTTTGGATTCTTTTTTCTTCTTGTTATTTGGATTGGTTGGTTTTTGCTTTTTTATATTGCAAATAACTGATTTGATTCTAGGCTTTATCCACCCTACTATTGTTTCCCTGTACATTGTTTTTTATTTCAATTAGTGTATCCTTCCTTTCTGACTGGATTTTTTTTTATGCTACTGAGGTCCTCACTAAGTTCCTTGAGCATCCTTCTAACCAGTGTTTTGAACTCTGCATCTGATAGATTGCTAATCTCCATTTTGTTTAGCTCTTTTTCTGGGGTTTTGATCTATTCTTTCATTTGGGCCACATTTCTTTGTCTCCTCATTTTGCCAGCCTCTCTGTGTTTGTTTCTATGTATTAGGTAGAGCTGCTTTGACTCCGTGTCTTGGTAGCAGGGCCTGATGTAGTAGGTGTCCTATAGGGTCTGCTGGCACAGCCTCCCTATCACCCAAGCTGGGTACTTTAGATGCACCCTTTGTGTGGGATGAGTATACCATTCTTTTGTAGTTGGCCTTGGTTGCTGTTGTCAGATCAATGGGAGGGATTAACCCAGGCCAGTCAGCTGCAAAGGCTGGCTGTGGCCACTAACCAGGAACCTCCACCCTCTGTGGAGGATCAGCTGTGCAGGGGCAGGGTGCTGGTGCTCTAGTGTGGTCTGTAGCTGTCCACTGAGTGTGCTGGCTCTGGGGTTTCCTGGGTGGTGCAGGCCAAGGTCATCCCCCACCTATTTTCTGCCTAAGGTCACCCTGCCTGAGCTATAAAGCAATCTGAGATGGCTGCTTCTTGTGCTGGGCTTGGAGGTTCCCAGGCAAAGCCAATCTGTGACTGTAAGATGGCTGGTTTTAGTGCCAGGCCTGGGGCTCACTGAGGCCAGCTGTTGCTTGTTTGACAGGATTTAGGAAGGTGTGAAGCATGAGCCCAGATCAGCCATTCATAAGGAAAAACAGCTCGGGTGGGCCCATAAGTTGGGTAGGGCAGAGTCTCTGGGGATCTTCAAGGAGAGTCAAACAGTATTAGCCAAGCTGATGGAGTCTCAGATATGGCACCAGCTTGTTGGTTTTATGTGGGGACGGTTTAGAAAAGGGACAATGTCCTCTGCTCACCTCGATACCAGACACTTCAGTCCTTCCCTGTGTACCAGTGGTGTCTTTCTAGCTACTACCCTGGTGCTGGAGCTCAGAGGGAGTGAGTCTGAGTAGATAAGACCATGTGTGTGTTCTTTAAGAGGAACTGCTTGGGCCTCCAGCAGTTTTTCTGCCGACTCAATCCCTGCCGGTCTCTGCAGCCAGAAGTTGTGGGGACTTCTCTACCTGGCCCTGGGGCCCTGGGCTGGAGGGCCTGGTGTGGGGCTGGGACTCCTTGCTTCTGAGATAATTTTCTTTAATTTTTATCCACCACACGTGTGTGAGGGACCAGCCTGTTCCTTGACTGTGCCCCTCTTACCAGTCTAGATAGATGAGATTTCTTTAATTCTGTAGTTATCAGACTTCCATTCAACTTGATTTCTGACAGTTATGCACAATGGTTGTTCTATATTTTAATTGTGATTTTGACATGGTTGTGTAATGAGGCAAGCCATGTCTGTCCACACTGCCATCTTGACCAGAAGTCCTCATCTTAATCACTGTTAAATGTGCAGTTCAGTGGCATTAACTTCATTCACATTATTGTGCAACCACCCCCTCCACCCATCCACAGAGCTCTTTCCAACTTGCAAAACTGAAACTCTCTCCGCATTAAATGACACCCCACTCTCCCCTCCCCTCAGCCCTGGCAACCACCACTCTCCTTTCTGTCTCTGTAAATTTTCCCACTCTAAGTATATCATATAAATGGAATCATACACTATTTGTCATCTGTGACTGGCTATTTCACTCAGCATAATGTCCTCGAGGTTTATCCACATTGTATCATATGTCAGAATTTCCTTCCTTTTTAAGGATGAATAATACAAGGTGTGTCCAGAAAGTATCTAGCCATGTACTATGAAAAACAGAAATATTTGTTGAAGAAGATATAAGATACAAGAAACACTGTACATAGGACAATGACACCTCAGTCACCTTCAAAGTAGGCACATTGGGACCTCACACAGTTCTCCCAATCTCCATCAGCTGCCCCGCTGTATTTTCCTGAATCTCATCAACAGTCTGAAATGTCTTCCCTTTCAAAGGTGATTTTAATTTTGGGAAAAGCCAGAAGTCACAGGGCACCAAAGCTGGGCTGTAGAGGGGCTGAGTCACCTGGGTGATTTGATGTTTTGCCAGAAAACTCTGTACAAGACATGGTGCATGAGCAGACATGCTGTCATGATGAAGCTGCCAGTCACCAGTTGCCCATAACTGCGGTCTTCCGAATCATCCGAATAGTTTCCACAGCGAAACATTCAAGTTTAATGCAAAATTCAATGCAAATTCGTTGCTCTACTCACTCAGTCATTTTGAATGTGACGGCCACACAGTACCCATGCTCACTGAATGGCGTCTACCATCCCCAATGACTAGTACAGTGAAGTCGTCATTGTTCACACATGTGCATTCCAGTCCACTCTCTTTGGCTATCCGGTTACCGCAATGTCATGCAAACTGTTTGCTCTATATTAACAATGGCTGGACTTTTTCTGGACAGGCCTCGTATTCTATTGTGTATATACACCCCATTTTGTTTATTTATTCATCCACTGGACACTCGGATTGTTTCCACCTTTTTGGGCTGTTGTGAATGATGCTGCTATTGACATGGATATGTACAAATAGGGCCCTTCGTTCTTAAGAGACCCCGAACTGCAATTTCTGTCTCCCCAGTCCTCGACGTTGCCAAAGCTCTTCTCGGCCCCTCAGTCCCTGCTTTAGAACTAGAGTGTGCCTCGAGAGGTGGAGACAGCCAGAAACCAGGCCCCTCCCTGAGTTTCCCTTCTCTGTGGGACTTGGGGCCTTGTTAGGACTCCAGTCTCTGCAAACAGTTGGTTTTTGTAAAATTTCTTCCAGTTTTCCTAATTATTCCCAGCAGAATGATTGGTCTGATACAAGCTATTCCATCACAGTTAGAAGCAGATGTGTCCATATAATTTTAATTTGCATCTCTCTTATTATGCATGAGGTTAAGCATCTTTTCTGATATTTAAATGCCATTTGTACTTTCTTTGAAACCCTTTCCCATTTTTCTTTTAATTTTTTAAATATATTTTATTGATTATGCTATTACAGTTGTCCCATTTCCCCCCTTCTCTCCCCTCCACCCTGTATCCCCTCTTCTACCCACGTTCCCCCACTTTAGTTCATGTCCATGTGTCATACTTATGAGTTCTTTAGCTTCTACATTTCCTGTACTATTCTTGCCCTCCCCCTATCTATTTTCAACCTACATTCTATGCTACTTATTTTCTATACCTTTCCCCCCTCTCTCCTCCTCCCACCCCCCCGCTGCTAGCCCTCCATGTGCCCTCCATTTCTGTGGTTCTGTTCCTGTTCTAGTTGTTTACTTAGTTTCTTTTGGTTTTGCTTTAGGTGTGGTTGTTAATAATTGTGAGTTTGCTGTCCTTTTACTATACATGTCTTTTCTTTATCTTCTTTTCTTAGATAAGTCCCTTTAGCATTTGATAAAATAAGGGCTTGGTGATGATGAACTCCTTTAACTTGACCTTATCTGAAAAGCACTTTATCTTCCCTTCCATTCTAAATGAGAGTTTTGCTGGATAGAGCAATCTGGGATGTAGGTCCTTGTCTTTCATGACTTGGAATATTTCTTTCCAGCCCCTTCTTGCCTGTAAGGTCTCTTTGGAGAAATCAGCTGACAGTCTGATGGGAACTCCTTTGTAGGTGACTGTCCCCTTATCTCTTGCTTGCTTCTAGGATTCTCTCCTTCATTTTTACCTTGGCTAATGTAATTATGATGTGTGTTGGTGTGTTTCTTCTTGGGTCCAACTTCTTTGGGGCTCTCTGAGCTTCTTGGATTTCTTGGAAGACTGCTCCCTTTGCCAGATTGGGGAAGTTCTCCTTTATTATTTGTTCAAATACATGCTCAATCTGTTGCTTTTCCCCTTCCCATTCTGGTACCCCTATAATTCGGATGTTGGAACGTTTAAAGATGTCCTGGATACTCTTAAGCTTTTCCTCATTTTTTTGAATTCTTATTTCATCATGCTTTTCTACTTGGTTGATTCTATCTTCCTTCTGGTCTACTGTATTGTTTTGAGACTCAGATTCCTTCCTTTCACTATTGGCTTTCCTCCGTGTATCTGCCTGCATCTCTTTTATGGTAACCTGCATCCTTTCATATAATTTGCGCCCCAAATCAACCAATTCCGTGAGCTTTCTGATCACCAGTGTTTTGAACTGTGCATCTGATAGATTGGCTATTTCTTGGTCGCTCAAAAGGATGAGTCCTGGGGGACTGATCTGTTCTGTTGGAAACATGTCTTATGTCTTTCCCTATATCTCCTTTTTTTTTTTTTTCGGTCTGGTCGCTCTTGTTACGGTGGGGGGCGGAGCCTTAGGTGTTCACCGGGGCTGGGCACCCCAGTTGCTAGATTGTGACGTTATATGTGGGGGTGGGGGTGGGGGTGGGGGTGGGAGCGGGGACGGGAGGGAACAATGGCAGTAGTTCTGTTCTTCTGGGCTCAGACCCTTCTCTGGGTTCCCAGGCTGCGAGCTCTGCCCTGGTCCACAGTCACCGCCTCACTGGGTCCACCAGCCGCAGCTTGCGTACTCAGGGATCACCGCTGCATTCTTGCTCACCCCAGATGGCTGTCATGCCGATTTCGCGCCAAATTTTCCCTGACCTCTGCGCGCCGCCAACCCACGCCAGCCCTGCGCCTGCCCGGCTCGTCGTTTCCTACCAGTCTGGATGTACAGGTCTGCTTCAACTTCTTGGCTGTCCGACTTCCATTCAGATAAATCCTCTATCAGTTCTGAGTGTTATTCTGTCTGTAAATTATTGTTGTTGTAATCTTGGTTGTGCGAGGAGATATGGTGCGTCCACCTATTCCTCCATCTTGCCGGAAGTCCCCCCCATTTTTCTACTGGGTCTTTCTTCTCATTGATTTGTAGGCATCTGTTCCATGTCTGGGAACTTCGTCTTTGCTCTAGAAAGAGCTTTCTGGGGCCAGTTCCATCCTCCCGCAGAATCAAGCTGCTCCCTGGCTCTGCAACTTGGAGCTTCACCTGTGAAACGGGCGAGAGGGCCACCTTCACCACACGGCCTCGATGTCCTCTTGATCAGTCATTCATTCATCTCCCGTGTACACAAAACCAAAATATTGGGGGTGGGGGTCATCAAGACAAAAAAAGTCCTTCCAGCATCCTGCCTCCACATTCCTTTGCAAATGTGCCGCGCACGCTGCTCTGCTCTCGGGCTTCAGAAGCACTGATCGCCGTGACAGGCGGCGGGAGTGGGACACTCGGCGTCTGCGCCCTCCTCAGGCTTCACCCAGGGCTACAGCCGCCAAGCCCACACCGCCCTCCTCAGGCTTCCGTCATCCAGGTGAGCTTTGCATATCATGTCCTTACCTGCTGCCAGTAAGTTGACACACTTATTATTAATTTAAATACCTTTAGCCTCATCCTAAAAATACTGTGTGTGAAATCACAGGTTTGCTGCACTAGGGCATTTTTTTTCAGATACAGATTCACATGAACAAATGACAATGATCATTTAAAACGTTTTTTTTGTGGCCCCCATAGATCTTCTGTGAGCAGCCACAAGCCTGGCGCCCCTGGTCCAGCAGCCACGCGTGCCAGGTGCCACCAGAACACCCAGCGCCTCCCCCCACCGGCAGGAAATCTCTGCCCAAGCATTATTGTCATTACTCATTAGTACCCGGGTACTGCCAACGGACCCCCACGCAGAAGCACAGCCCTTCCTGCTTTGTGGCTGTGGGCTGATTTTGTACTGAAGTGTTGGCAGCCTCTGACGAGAGGTGGACTAAGACGAGCCCCCGCCCCAGACGGAGGCTGCTTGCCACAGCTACCACCTGAGATTCCCCGGAAAGTGTGCTCTGGTCGGCGCCTGTGCTCTCTTTCTGCTTCTGAGGCTGGTTATTGCTTTTAGCCCAGAGCCAGCACAGACTCGGGGAGCAGAGCTGCAGCAGGAGCCCTAAAATAAATTATCAGTCCAAAATGGAATGCGCTTACAGAGCGCTCCGAGTGAAAAATAGGTAACGCTTTAGAGCTGTTTCATAGAAGACACCACCAGCCCGATCTATCATCGGGTCTTTTAAACAGTGCCGTCTGGGTGGGTCTGACTCTGAACTTTAACGTGACCCACGTGCCTCGCACACTCGAGCGGTCGTGTCGTCCCCACGCCAGACAGTAGCCACCTTGCTGCTGCCGGTCCGTGTGGGATGCAAAGACCCTTTATCCGAGGTTTTGCTCTCCACCACTCGCTAACCCTGGCCAATGGTGGTTTGAAAATATTAAATGGAAAATTCCAGAAATAAACAATGCATACGTTTTAAATCAGGTGTCATCTGAGTGGACGGTGAAATCTCACAGGTCCTGCTCTGCCCTACCCAGGACATGACTCAGCCCTTTGCCCAGCACCCCCACGCTGTAGATGCACCCCCACCCCGTCAGTCACTTAGTAGCCCTCTCAGCTGTCACATCGGATGTCATGGAATGGCAGTGCCTGAGTTCCAGTCACCTTCGTTTTACTTAATAATGTCCCCAAAGCACAAGAGTAGCGATGCTGGCAATTCAGCTATGCCTAAGAGAAGGTGGGAAGTGTTTCCTTTCAGTGAAGAGGCGTGCCTGGATAGGAGAAAGTGTAGTGTGCATACGGTTGGGTACTGCCCATGGTTTCAGGTGCCCACTGGGGATCTGGGACCGTGTATCACCTGCAGATGAGCCAGCACCGCTGTACCAGCTTTCTGCCGGGCACTGGGTTCCTACAGACGGCCCCTGGGAATCATGCCGTCTGCAGAGAGCTCAAGGTCTGGTGGGCAAGTTGAAATCACCCCAGGAAACTTCTGGCACAATCTTTGAGACACATGAGGAGCAGATTTGAGGACCTCTGGCCTGGGAGTGTCCAGGAAAGGTTTGCTGGGCCATAGGGCTCGGGACTCTGGGCTGTGCTCTTCGGAACTTTTTCCTCCCCAGTGAGCACCCGGGCCTCGCACTCCTGCAGTAGAGCTCCTGTGGCTGACCGGCACAGCCGCACCACAGGGCCGGAGCCCTGGAGCCACACAACTGTGCAGCGGCTGCATTCCTGAATGACTGCACCCTGCTGCCCTTTCCAGGCCTGTGACTCTGGTATGGACGCCAAAGTGGAGAACCAAGTGTTCTCCCAACCAGAGCCCACCTCTCCCTCTCGATGCACAGGGCGGCCTCTTCACCGGGACCGTGGCGGTGCTGCCGGCTCCGTCGGGAGATTTCTCGCTTGTTCCCACAAGCCCTGGGGCAGGGCACATCTTTCTCTCCAGGCCACCATCTCTCTCAATGTGACCCACACCCCATTCTGGAGGGTGGCCAGGGTCGAGTCCGAGGACAGGCTGTGATTCCCGGTGCTCACACAGCCGTTGCTGCCACCCAGAGCCCTGATGGGGCACAAGCTAACCGCTGACCACTCCTGACCACTGGCAACTACTCGGGGTGACTCGGCTTCCATGTTGTGACGCAGTCCTGCTGGAGGGGGAGAAAAGGAAGGGGTGTGGGGCAAAAGGGAGGCAGGGGCTGCTCCTCCACCCCAAGGTCTCAGCCCCTCCTGCCTCAGCCCAACACGTGTCTCCAGGTTCACCAGCACCTTCCCCTCCTGCTGGGCCTCCCGCAGCCTGGAAGTCTGGCACCACGCCCCATAGCCATGACTCACGCTTGGCTGCGGAGGCTGGGAGAGGAAAGACACCCTCGGGGCAAGGAGAAGAAATTCGGTGACTGCAGAGGTGGGCGAGTAGGAGCCGAACGCACTGATGGAAACTTCAACGTGCGTGAGCTCATTCACCGAGCTGCTTCCACTGCTGAGCCCGGGACGAGCTTGTTGCTCAGATGGGAAATGAGAACTGTCAAGAAATTCCAGAAAGGAGAGGCCCCTTGGAAGGCTTGACCTTGGCCATGAAGGCCACCCAACTGGGTCTGGCTGGGAGATGAAAGCAAGAGGCCAAGTGAGGGCCCGTGGAACTCTCTCCCCAGCAGGGCTGGGGCAGCCTCCCCTTGGGCCAGGCCTGGAGTGGACGGGCTGGAGCCCCGGTGTTCGAGTGTGTCGGGAGATTTCTGAGGTTGACACAAGGAAAAGGGGCTTCCTGGGCAGCTGTCAGGGCCTCCCGAAACCTGAAGGAGGCTGGGGGACTAGGCCTGGGTGGGCCGGAAGTGAGATGAAGAGGCAGGAACCCTAGAAGATGACTTGAAGCCTTGTCAGGGTGGCACCATGGCCACCCCAATGCCAGAGGCTCAGGGAGGCGGACTGAGCCTTCCTGCTGTCCCTGAAACACCTGATCCAGAGTCGCGGTCCCAGGAGAGGGCATCTGATGGCGCTCAGGCCCAGACCTGCCCCCTGGCCACCTCTAGGGAGGGGGAGGGGAAACCCAGTACCTTCACTTCTGCCCTGCCTGAGTCACCTGGATGCAGAGGGGGACCTGGGGGAGAAGTCTCTAGAAGGCTGGTTCTGAGTGCCAAAAGCGACAAGCGGCCACCAGTCAGCAGGCCTGCATTCCCACGTCTTTCCTTTCCTTCGCTCTGCTTGCCTTTTCCATTCAGCAGGGTGAGGAGTAACATGCAAGCTGGGCTCTCCATTGGAGGACCCCCCACCTGCCTCTCCAGCTGCACCAGAGAGGAGGGGGAGCATGAGGAGAGAGGCTGCCCCCCCTGAGCTGTGGGGCAGCAGCCCCGCCAGCCACTGAGGCCTCCTCAGTGGCTGTCGTGGACACCCGTGTGCTGGTGGGCAGCGTCTGTTCCCCCCTCTCTCCGGTGCCCTTCTGGGCTCTGGGGGTGGGCATGATGGGACCCCGGCCAGTCAGTTCATCCCATAGCCCACACACAGGGGCCAGTCTGCACAGGGGTATCTGGTCCAAGTTCGGCCAGTGGCATTCAGGACCAGCCATCTATTCCTTCTGAAGTGACTCCAAGGGGAAGGGTCTCAGAGGGCCCCACACAGAGCTTGAGACTGGAGCCAGCACCATGGAAAGCAGGTCCGAGGGACAAAGAGAGAAACTGGGTCCCTGGATCCAGCTGTGCCTGAAAACCCTCTCCAGCTTTTCAGTTATGAGAACCAACACATTTTTTTTTTCATCAGCCAGTTAGGGTTGGGTTTTCTGTCACCCACAAGCAAAAAGGACATGGCAATAACTGCAGTGGATGGAAAGACACCTTCAGTGCTCCCAAAGACTCAGGCGAGAGGTAGGAGTGTGTGTGTGTGGCCACAAAACGTGTTTTTAAAATGTCAGCCCTACTTAACAAGGTTCAGCCCTAAATGAACCTAGGGAAGCTTTTTATTCTGCTCGAGCCAGAGTTTTAGAGCAAAAAGCCACATCTTAGGAAACTCCCATGGTGATGGGGACAGGACTGTCAGACCCTCCTCCAGGGGAACATGGGGTGCAGCAGGGGCGGCCCCAGCCAGAGCCTCCTGCCTTGCTGCCCCACCCTTCGAGACACCCCCCCCTTCTGCAGCTTTTCTGTTTTCTTTTAATAAGGGACCCGATTCTTTCCTCCAGTACATGATCACATATTTTAAATGCAGCTTGACTCAGCCCTTGGAGTCAACAGATAATACTATAAATACCGAGTATTTGTGCAGCTCTGTCACTGCGGAGCCTCTCCCTTCCTCCGCTCCCCCTTCCCAGTGCCCCACCCCCACCTCCGCGGTGCCAGAGCAGCACCGCTCTCTTTAGCCCGGGCCGGCGGCTCGCCCTCCCTCCGTGGCCTCTGTCCACTGTCCACTCTTCCCGCTCTGTGGGAACCACAGTGACAGCAGCCGGGATGCCGTTCCCAGAATCCCCTGCACTGAGTCATCTCCCAGGTGTTCACACAGCCCTCTCCTCCCCACCACCTACTTACCTTGCCCACCTCTGGGTAAGGCAGTTCTCACTCCATTACCAGCCCCTGCCCAGAACACCCCTCACTCGCACCTCCTCACCTATCTGGTCCTCTGTCCTGCAGTCGCCTCGTGCGGCCTCACTGTGCAGAGCAGTGGCACGCACACCTGAGCTCACTCCCACCTGTGGCCCCAGGGCCCCAGCTGCAGGGCGTGGGAAGGAGTGGTTCTCCTGAACATCACCTCTTCTAGGTCACTGCCCCTTGCACACACCGTGCATAGGCACACACACATCCATTCTTTCACAAGTCCCTGCCCACACCTGCAGGTGTCTCCCTGCACACCCAACCACCGGCCCGGCCTCGACACACACACTCCTCGTTTCCCCCCCTCAGATGTGCACCCACACACCCCTAAGGTGGAACGAGAGGAAATTTTGTCTTCTGTAAGTTTTTACCTGCAGATAGGTGGGCTGGGGAGGGGAGATCAAATATAGGCTACTTCCAAGGCTGAAGGAACTTACTTTAGTATATCCTACAGACAGCGTCGAGTCCAGGGAGGGGCAGGAAGTCAGAGAGGGGAAGGAGGGGGCAGAGAAATGGCAGAGGGGCCCTAGTCATGGGTAAATCATTGGTCCACCTTGCCATTCACCCATCACCTGGCACCAGGACCTGGAGACCCACTAGCAGTTTAATTCTTTTCCCAGGTGCTTTACAAACACACCTTCAATGTTGGGAAACCAGTGACCAGTGTTTACTCTGGCTGTCAGGCGTGTGTCCTGGTCTCACACGCCCTGGAGCGCCACATGCTATGTTGACTTGAACCTGCACAACCCGAGGGGCCAACACCACCCTAACCCTGTCTCACAGACGAAGAAGCCGAGGCTCTGACTTGCCCAAGGCCTCACGGTGCACGTGGCGGAATGGCAGCTGGGCTCGGCAGCTCTGCTGATGGTTCAGTCCTGATCGTGACCACCAACCCGTAATGCCTGACGCGCCTGTGATTTCCATGAAATCTGAAAATCCCCACTCCTTTGGTCAGAGTAGGTGGCTACAAAACAACTCAGCTGTTCTCCCAGAGGACAAAATCATCTCGTAGGTACGTGCTAATGCTTTGTTGTTCTGAGCCTTCCTTCTAAAATTCACTACATGTGAGCCTCCCATGGCTAGAAATATATCTGCTCCATCCTTCTTTCTCGGTCCTCTGCATAACACTACTTGGCACATATGAAGTACTCAGTGAATGTCCAAAGGAAATGAAATAAAATCCAGGTATTTTGCTCTGGACGTTGTCTCGAATAAACTCATAAATGAGGAGACAGTGGAGATGCAGCAATGACAAAAGTAACACTAAATCAACAATCCCCGAGGAGTCAAAGGCCTACCCACTCTCCAGAGCTCTCTAATGATGCTCATCGCACGGCCCGAGTCTCTGCTCGGGTTAAAGCTAAAGGCTGCACTCGAAGTCCACATGCCAGGCCGCACAGTCTGCAGCCCGGGCAGCGATGAGCCATTTTCCAGGTTCTGAAAACCCACCTGTGCCTTGAGTCTGTCTCCCACAGACCTGTGTCCTGCACCACCACACTTGTGCATATTACACACTTAAATGGATAAAGAAGTCCTTGCACACTCGACAGCGTGCTACAAAGTAGAAGGGTCTGCAGCCTGGACATGAACTTGGTCTGAATCCTGGCACAAGTTCTCTTACCGGGAAACTGAGGCCCCCCCCTCCCCTTGGAGTGTCAACGTGCACACTGGGGTGATACATACAAGATGCTGAGCATGGAGCTGTGCCCAGCAGGCACTGGGGATGGGCAGCTGTTCCCAGCCCCGTCCTTGCACGTTTCTGCCGTGGCTGCTGGTTCCCCCGGGGAAACAGAGGCACTCCCCAAGGCTCAGGGCCCGCCCAGACATTCGCATGTTCTTTACTTGGTCCTGCTCAAGGCTCAGCTCTTTGTAATTTCCCGAAGACGGCTCCCCACCAGGGAGAACCCAGTCTGCCGATTCTCCATTCCCGAAGTGAGTTCCTAGCCACTCCTGCCGTCCCTGCCACGTTCCCATTTCCAATTTGCTCCTTTCCTCGCTCTGGCCCCCACCCGGCCCCCCAGACCTGTGAGAGGCAGCCAGACAATGGAAAATGGAATTCAGTCATACGCATGGGGAAAAAAAGAGATTATGAAAATGGAAAGTAAATAAATATGGATGTTGAGGACCTAATTCTGATAAGCGGATTTTCGAAATTAGCCATTTGCAAGAGTAGATTAAATGCATTTAGTGTGGTGGGCGGAAGGAAGTTGATTAAGATGCACAGCAGACCCAGTTTTGGCGGATTCCGGGGTGAAGGCATTGCAGGCCCCCTTTGCAGCAAGCTTGTTTGCAGGGATAAATGCTGAATGCCTTCTAAGAGCACTAATTTGCCATTGTTGCGCTGGTAAACAGGCCTCCTGGAAAGGGGCCACTCACTGCCTTCTGTACATGAGGCGGATGGGCAGGACCGGGAGGGGACCACTGAGGGGACAGGCTGCAGACAGGCCTACTCTGGGGGTGTGGGGGGACCACTCGCTGTCTTCAGAGATGCAGGAAAGCACCAAGGACAAAAGAAAGACACTGGCTTCCCATCACCTTCCCCAATCACAACCCCCCCAATGGGTCCCCTGCAGTGAGAATTCTGATCCCAGAATACCTTGCAGCTCCTTCCATGGCAACAGCGGTTCTCCCTCCCCACGCTGCTCTGCCTCCTTCCTTCCTGCTCCTTCTTGCCGCAGCCCACTCCTGTCCGCTGAGCCAGGCCTCCAGAGGGGACGGCCGCACCCCTCAGGCAGGTGGCCAGTCCGTCCATCGTGTGAGGAGACCAAGCCCCATCAGGGCTGGAAGCCCTGGATGGCCAGGCCCTGGGCCACCACATTCAAGGACCTGAAAAGTGCCTGAAAAGCTCTGGCTGGACCTTAGGTTTGAGGAAACAAAAGAGAGAAGGAGCATTCTTTCTTTGCTATCACCCTTGACAGAGGCAGAGAGAGACCGGCGATCTAAATAAGCACACCCAGACGTGCTCCGAGGGGTCCCAGCGCCCAGACCTGGGCACAACCTTAGTTCCTTAGACGACTTGAGGTCCCCAGTCACCGTGTGACCTTGTGACAGGCCCTGGAAGACCTCCTCCCTGCTGACCTGTCTGACCCCATGGCCCCCCACCATGGTCCCTCCCGGTCGATGCCCCTGCTGCATCGGCCATCTCCCCACCCCCCTGCAGCCTGCACCCGTTCCTGCCCCCAACCCTCACCCTGCCCTCGCTGTTCTCTCCGCCTCGGAGGCTTCGCCGTTCCTACCAGGCCAGCCCCTTGGCATCCAGGCCCCCAGAGAGTGGCCCCCCACCTTCCGGCTGTCACTCTGCCAGCCCCCTTTTTCTTGCTTTCCCAGCAGTTATCACTCTCTCTCTCTCTCTCTCCTTCTTTTCAGCCATCATTATGATCAGCGCTTTGTTTCACTGATTTGTCTGTGAGTGGGTCGTCTGGGACCTCACCCTGCAAAAGCCGGGCCTTGCTGGTCTGGCAGAGCAGAGTTCCGGCGCCTCCGAGCCGGCACTTGCCCCGGATCACACAGGCGGCAAGTGGTGCGGCCAGGACGGGAAGCCTCATGTGTCTGCCCAGGGCCTTTCGTACCCCTGACAGATCCCACCACCTGGTCCCTGCTGAGGATCAGGGTAGGCCAGGGGCAGGCTCCCACCTGGCACGGCCCTACCTGGCTGTTCTCAGGAAGCCCTAAGACACGATGCTGTCTTCTGCCCCGGGAAAATGGGGCTCAGAGGGAGCGGAGCAGAGCAGGTGCGTACTGCTTCTCTCCCATTTCACAGACGGGGCAGCTGAGGCCAGAGGGTAAAGTGCCCAGCCAAACCTCCCAGCTTATCAGTGGCAAAGATGGGGCTCAAACCCAGGCAGTGTGGGAGGGGAAGGGACGTTTAGGGGATTCTGTTCTCACAGTCATGGTGTGTCCGTCTCCAGCAGTGGGTCTCAGACTTTCTGAAGCAAGAGACTCTGCAGTGGTCACACAAAGGGTCATTGTCACAGCCCTGCCTCAGTGATCCTCACTCCACAGGGTTTCTTAACAGGTGCCCAGGTGGCCTGATATAGGATCCACAGGGACCCCCACACTTTGATGGGGGGTGTCCTGGCCAGAGGAGCCACCACTGCCACAGTCCCTTCAAAACACCATCCTCCTTCCCCTCCCGGTCCAAGCCAATCCCCACATCCCACCCCACGCAATGGCGACCTGGCTACTGTCAGTGAGGGGCTCTGAAAGTTCTCAGGTCACTCGCTGAGAGGCGATAGGGTAGATGAATGGGAGGAAGGAAAGGCATCTGGTCAAATTCTCCCCCGTCATCCCACACCTGGCTGGAATGTGGGATTGGCTTCCCCCACCCCAGCTGGGCCCCATCAGCAGTGACATGTGCAGGGGCTGATCAGGAACCCTGGTGTCAGGGGGCAGGGCTGCCTTCCAACACTCGTCTCAGTTCAGGGGACCCTCCACGAGGCCCCTGGGAAGGCAATGTGCTGGCCCCAGTGCCCCCTCAGGTCTCTGCCTAGTCAGGGCCTCCTGCAGGTAGCCCCAGGCCACCTTCCAACCCAGCCCTGTGCCCACAGGCAGTGGGTGTGGGGTCTGGCTGGGGCCCTGCAGAACCCAGTTGGGGGCCCGGCAGGTGTGTGAGCCAGGCTGCCCCACCTCTGCAGTCACGACCCCAAGGAAGGACACGGTGCTCCGTGTGGGGCTGGCCCCCAAGGCTGTTTGTAGAGAAAGGCCCGGAACAGGGATGGTGGGGGGCTGTGGCCCCCCTGCTCAGTCTGGAGGTACAGATGCTCCTCTGTTTGTTACCACAACTTAGCTCACCACCCGATGGTCACGTGCCTCATGAGATGGGAGCTGGGTGGACGCCAGAGTTGGCTGGGATGCCAGAATTGGCACCGGCACCCTCGAGTAGCAGCCCCAGGCCGGACTCCGGGCCACGTGGTAGGCAGGTGGCCTTCCCCGCCCAGACTTCTGGAGCACCAGGTGCCAAAGTCGCCCCAAGTCTCGGATAGGGAAACAGAGGCCAGCAAGGCCAGCCTCCCCCTTCCTCCAGGCCTTCTCCCAGGCCGTGTCAGTGAGGACAGGAAGCTTCTGGGGAATATGTGCCCAAGTCCAAGTACGGTTGGAGAGGCTCCGAGGATCACCGGGGGCGTGTGCCGGTGGGCACCGGCCACTGAAATACTGAAAGGCACCATCCCAGGCGGTGAACGGCTTTGACCTCGGCTCCTGGTAAGGCCAGCTGCTCTGGCCTGGCCGCTCTGACCTCCTGGGCCTCCGGGGCCCTCTGGCCTCTGCCTGCCCCCTCTCACAGCTGGCTGCCGTTCTGACGGACCAGAGCCTGTCACCGGGGTTTCAGGAGAGGACTTGTCACAGATCTGACCTGAAGTCCTCCATAAGCAACAAAAATCTGTCCCCACAGAGGCTGCCTGCCTGGTTCACCCAAATGGGAGACTCGGACCTTCCTATACACCTGGACCCACATCTGCCTGGAAACCATCGTCTTTCCAAGCCCCAGACTCCTTCTCTATCAAAACCAACAAAACAGACAGGGGAGGTTTAGAATAGCATGGGAAATGGAGAAGCCAGCGAACTCGTGTGTAATACCCTTGGACAGGAACTAAGGGAGGGAATGCTGGTGGGAGGGGGTACAGGGCGGAGGGGAAAAAAAGGGGAGGAAAAATGGGACCACTGTAATAGCATAATCAATAGAATATATTTAATAATAATAATAAATTAAAAATAACCATTAAAAACAAAACCAACAACAAAGGCTCACACTTCCTGACACTTCCTGCCTTCCCCGGCCACCTGGAGGCTCTGGCCGCGCGAGCTCACCACCCCTCCGGGGCCACAGGATTCTCTGTCTCCTTCGGAAGTGGACTCAGCCCCCACCCCCACCCAACCCTCTCCTCCCTGACAACCAGTGTTGCAGAATTAGTCTTCAGTTCTGAACAAAAGCAAAAATCATTAGAATTTTTCTTCAGAGACTTGCTTTCATCTGCATGTGCCAAGCTCCGGGCCGGGGTCTCTGCTGTTCGTTATTTGTGTTTTTCCTTGGTCACTGACGGGCTGTTTTTGAAATCCAGTTGCCGTGTTCCAGGGAAGCACGGGCCTCCCACACGGCGCTCAGACTGGCCTTCTCTGGCTCCCTAGCGGGGCGGGAGGGAATTGAGACTCCAGATGGCTTGGGGAGCCACGGTGGGATGGAGGAGACAGAGGGAGAGATAGGAGGGAGGGGGAGTGTGGAGCGCTGAGGTAAACAAATTTGAGGCCAATTACCCATGGCAACCTTGCCCCCCCTCCCGCCCGCCCCAGGAGGGGAGATGGCTGGAAAAGTACGAAAATAATACGGAACTAACCACGTGAGGGTGGAAGTTGGTGCCCAGCCGGGAATTTGCTGCCGTCCCTCCTCCAGCTCCATCAGAGAGCGGGGAGGCTCACAGAAAACTCCAGAATAGAGCAGGACAGGGAGGTGGGCAGAAGGGTCTGTAAAGCCAACAAGCATAAAACGGCTAAGAGGGAGGGTCTGTGAGTGGGAGCGAGGGGAGAGGGACTGAGAGCAAGATGCCCTGAACCGAGATGCCGTCCACCCCCCACCGTCACCCCGTGGCCCTTCTTGCTGTGCCTGCTGGGAAATGAGGGCGCAGGTCTGCTCCAGACACGGGAGCTCCCTTCCTGCAAGAACATCTTTTTGTCCTTGAGCAGGTGGTGATAGATAGAGAAACCAGCTCTGAGTAGGAAGGTAAGTAGCCCAGGGTCACCGGGAGAATTAATATCATAATTGAGAATAACAGCTAGGCCTCCTATTTACTAGATAAAATAGCGCCAGGGGATGTGCTGAGAGACGGGAAAATAGAATTTGAAATCATTTTTTATTTCTCTGCAAATGTAGCTAGCTGGTGTTGCATTTCTTCCCCTCCTCTCCCTGGGAGAGGCTGGCGCACCACGGCCCCCTTCCTGTCCCTGACAGACGGGGAGACCCTATGTCCCCCTGAATCTCACGCCCTCCCACTCGATGGGGCAGTTTCTCTGAGCAGGAGCTGGGAATGGGCAGAGAACCAGCAGGGGTGGGGACGGCATGGCCACCACACCCAGGCCAAGGCCACCCCACACCAGGAGGTTAGACATGCCCCTGGGGACTGGGACCCACTGCCAGCTCCTCACCCCCACCCCCCATACCAGGAGCTCAGGATGCAGAGGAGGGAGTGGTGGTTCAAACCCCAGCTCTGCCCACAGTAGAGACTCAATTCCCCCTCTCCAAGCAATGAGGCTGCTCTCGAAAGGCTGTGAGGAACATCCAGTGCAGCCAATACACCCGGTGTCTCAGAGGCGGCAGCCGAGACCAGGTGACCGCGCTGCCAGAGACGTCGCTGCCCACGCAACAGTGAAAGGAGAGGGCTTCTAGGGCAACTTATGTGAGAACTTTCAAGAGCTATGAAATTAATTGGAAGGTGTTAACTGTAGGAATAAAGTAAAAGAAGAAAATCACCTCTAAAGAATTAGAACAAAGCAATTAGTGAGGAAGAGGAACGGTCTAGAGGAGAAGACATGACTGTAGCCGTGGCATTGAGTCCCAGGGAGGTGCAGCCCGCCCACCCAGGCACGAGCCACAGGGGCCTCGGGAGCTGCCCAAGGCCACGGAGGGGCGAGCCCCTGAGGCTGGTGAGCAAAGGCAGACCAGGGCCGAAGGGGCAAGACCAGGCTCCCAAGCAGCAGGGCAGCTGGGAGGTGAGTGGCAGTTAGACATGGGCCCTAGCTTCTGTTCTGCATCCAAGGGCGGTGTGGTCTTGAGAGTGTCATGGAAGGAGAGTGAAAGCAATGAACTCTAAGGTCCTTCCATGTCCCCAGTCTGGGAGTCTGAGTGCTCTGGAATGGATGGGGGTGGGGCGGGATGGGGCGGGGGCAGGCTAGGTGAGGAGGGGTCAGAAAGAACTTAGAATAAAATAGAGGCTGGAATCCCTCTGCCTCCATGCTCTCATTTGTCCAACGGGAAGAAGCCTCTTGGCAGCGGCTGCGGTGAGGGGTGAGTGGATGGAGCGTGTGCATGCAGGCTGGCCCGTAGTGATGAGCCGATGTCTGCTTGCTTCTTAGCCAGGTTGACCCCACTCTGGGCCCCCTGCCCTCTACAAGGCTTGGATAGAATTAACACCCTACCCTCCTCTCCTGGCCCCTTTTAAGAGGGCCAACACAGTCAGCATATCTCATCCTCCAGGCCACAGTGATTAGTTTGGGGAATGGGCATGAGACCTAAACCAGACCAATCAAAAAGAATCTCAAGACTTTTGTACCAAATGCCTGGCCCCTAATGAGCTCTACCCCATGTTAAAGAGGAAGCATGTGGTTTCAGGAACTATAGAATGTTCTCACAGGGAATCCTGGATCCAGCCATACCTGAAGATACAGATTGCCACGTGAACCAACATTTTCCCTTGCGTGCTGAAGCCAGCTTGGGTCCTGGATTATTCTCAGCTACTACTTAATAAAACCTGTTCCATCCAACTGAATCACCAGCTTATTGGAAATTGAGAGTCCCTTCTCGTAACTGCCCCCGCAGGGCTCCGGGGTGGGAACGGTCACCTCCAGCAGGTGCCATCATTCCTGCAACAGCAAGCACTGGGTCATCGAATGTGGCCAGTGCTGCCCAGCCCGGCTGCTCCTCCCGCTCGGGAGCTCCACACGCTCACCTCACCATCAAGCATCGGCAGAAGCAGCCTCTCCCTGCTCCAGGCCCCGTTCAGCCGGGCTCGGAGCTGCATTAAATAAAGACAGCAGCCCTGGAACTGTTCGAATGGATCTACATCAACGAGGACAGCGAGGGGACGCCTTTAAATAGATTGCCACCAAGGCCAGCCAGGCAGGCAAAGTTTGCCTGCGGCATTATTCTCTCCCTCACTCGTGTGCATCCCCCCACCGAGTACTTTTAGCTCACCTCTCCCCAAACCCTGTCATAAACTAATTCATACAGTAACAGCTTCAATTTAAGAAAGAAACAGAACACAAGAGTGGGCAACGTTTAACCTGAAGGATAGGCTTGGTGATGCTGAAACCTCGGGCATCCTAAAGCCAGAGCAGAGCTATGAAGTACATGACTCAGGACAAAGCAATGTCTCCACCCCGTCTCGAGCCACAATGCCCAGCCCCTGCTACCCCCATAAGTTCACTGACCGAGACCCTAAATCCTTTCTCCTGGGAGGCTGTATCTCAAAGTCCACTCGGGACAGAGTCTGGTTTGGGTCTGTGAGTCCCCCACCCGGGGGAGGAGGGGAGGGAAGCGGGTGCCTCATTCTCAGGGAGGGTGGCCTGAGGTCAGATTTCTCGCTGGCCCAAGGGCAAGGCCCATCCCCAGCAGCAAGACCTTGAAGGAGAACCTGGGGTGATGTTGGTGGTGGAGGGGCTGATACCAAGGAAGTCAGGGCTTCCCTGGGCGGGGCTGCTACAGACCCCCGGCAGGGCCAGGCACCCCACAGGGGGTTTGCTCACCTTCTGAGCCAGCACCAGGCCCTCCCTGAGGGCCTCCCGCATTATCTCTTCGGATCCTCCAAACTAGACTATGAAGTAGGTACCCTTTTATCTCCATTTCACAGATGGCAGTGGGGGTCAGAGGGGTTGAATTGCCCGGCCAGAGTCACCCAGGCTGGAGCCCCAGAGCTAGGATTCAAGGGCCAGGAATCTGGCTCCAGAGCCCACAGCCCGACGCCTGCCGTCCCTGCCCCCACCGGAGGTCCCCCCCATTAAGTCCTGTTTTTGTGCCTGTCTGCCCCTGCGGCCGTGGTTTAGTGCCCACCCCACGCCAGGTGCTCAGCCAGCAGACTGCAGTGGTCCTTTTTGTCCTCATGACCATCCTGCGGGTTTAGCCAAACCATTCACAGACAGGGACACAGAGGGGGAGAGGACAGACTTGATGGCCTCCAACCCTCAGCTTGCGACTGGCAGTGCTGGGTCTTGAACTCAGGTCTGTTGGTTCCAGATTCACTCAGGCTACCCCCATGATGACACCCTGCCATGGTGACACCTCCCTTGGTGACACCTCCCGAGGTCACACCCTCCATGGTGATGCCCCCATGGTGACACCTCCCTTGGTGACACCCCCTATGGTGCCACCCCCACGGTGACACCCTACAGCACCCCAGTACGACGCCAAGACCAGCAAACTAGCGTTGGGACGATGCATGCAGATCATTCTGCTGCTTCATCCCCAGTGGAGATTCGTGAAGACACCACAGCAGTCAAGACCCAGAGCTGTTCCATCGGAGCTGCCCCTCATGCTGCTCCTTTACTGTCACCTCCGCCCCTTTCAGCGTCCCCAGCCCCTGGCAACCACTAATCTGCTTGCTATCTCTATAACTGCCACTTCAAACATGTTATGTAAATCGAATCTTATGTTAACTCTTGAAAATGGCTTTTTTTTTCACCCACAGAGTTTTAAAATGGTTTTTGAGTATCTACTTCACATCAGGCAGGTAGGTGTTAGCCCCTTTCAGGAATGTGTCACATAAGACTCTCAGCTGCACGTGACAAAATCCACCTCGAGGTGCGCTATGAAAGGGAATGCACTGGCATTGGTAATGGGAAAGCCCAGGGGTGGGGGCTAGCTTCAGGTTTGGCTGGATCTAGGGGCTGGTTAGGCTCGCTCTCGTTCTCCATGTTTGGGACCTCGAGCAGCTCCTGTGCCAGCCTGCGCACCGGGAGCGTGGAGGGGAGCTCCCACTCTCTACTCTCCTCTGGCCCAGCTTCCCTCACTGGCCAGCTTTCACCGCTTGGCAGCTGCCAGAAGCTCTGGCCTTGAATACTCCTTGCTCACAGACCCAGGAGAAAGGAGCACCTCTGTCCTCAGAAAAGTTCCCACACAAGTTCTGCCCCTGATTGGCCCAGCTTGGTGCCTGGAAGACCCGAAACCAATCACTGATCAGTGCCTTGCTTGGCTAATTCTTGGTCATGTGCCCGCCTTCTCCTAGAGCCCAGCCTGATGTCAGCCCTGCCCAAATCACAGAGACCGGGGGGAGGGGTGTAAGGAAAATTTAAGGTGCTGTTGTTAGAGAGGGAGAGCAGGTGTGAGGCCCACGGGATACCTCAGCTCACCTTGTTTGTTTTTCAAATACATGGAGAAAGTCAGGCTTGGAGAGGCTAAGTGACCCAGCCAAATTCCGAGCTCTAAGTCCTGGGGGCTGCCCTGCTGCGGTTTGACTTCCAACCAGAGGGGCCCACCCCCTCACTTTCATGCTCCGATGCTCCGGTACCAAGAAGAGCCTGGGCCTTGCTATGGCCTCTGGACAAGGCCACCCTCTTTGAGACTCACCAAATGGACCCCGTGAGGGCTGAGGCGACCCTCGAGTGGAGGCTGGCCTGAAGTGGGTCCCCCGACTCTTGGCGTGCAGCTAGCAGGGGAGCTGCTCACAGTCCCACCCCCTCAGGCGTGCAGGCCCTGGCACCCACTGCACGCGTGGGCTGCCACGTGGCACCAGGGAAGCCAGGAAGAGACAGCGGCCGCCCCGTAACGAGAACGGGCAGATGGAGCCGGTGACTCAGCACGGAGACCAGCTGCGGCCAGATGAGGAGCACAGACACGCAGGCTGGAGGCCGGGCCTGCCATGGCCCTCAGGGCCGGGCCTGGGGGCAGGGCCAGGCGGGCAGTGACAGACAGACCCGGGTGGGAACAGGGAGATGGATGGCCCCATCCGGCCCAGCAGAGTGAGGAAAGCCAGACAGATGGTCACATTAAAGAAATCAGCCCGAATTTGGGAACAGGGCTCCCTGTGGCAGCGGGGGCACCGAGGTGGGCTCCTCCCTGGCAGGGCTCCTCCGGCCCAGGCGGTTCCAGCTGGGGCTCAGGCCCCTCACTCATTCTCTGTAAGGGGACCACCAGGTGTGGGCACTGCTGGGACCAACGGCTCAGAGCCTCTGGCCACAGCAGAGGCCACGAAGCTCTCGGCCTGATGTCCTGTCTGGACAAGCCCCCGCCCCTCACCAGACTCCTCACGGCCGACAACACCGTTTGCTGAGCACCTGCTACCCAGACACCACGCTGGGCACTGTAGGTGCATTGCCTCCACAGTGTCTGTGCTGTCCCCTGGACCTGGAGCCCTCTCCCCCCAGGTCTCCACACACGGACCATTTCTTAGTGGTCACCTCCTCCCACAGGCCCTCCCTGACCATCCCATCTGAAGCTGCCCCAACATTCTCTTGCCCAGGACACCATTTAGTTGTGTCATGACCTCACTGCCACCTAAACTCATCCTGTCCATTTACTTTCTGGCTTGTCCCCTGCTAAAATGGGAGGTCGTCCAGGACTCCAGCCAGGTCTGTCTCGTGCTTGGCTGTGTCTCACATCCTAGAATAGTGCCTGGCACATAACAGATCCCCAGTGAGCTCGTGTGGACTGAATCTCCGCAGCCCAGGGAGGGGGCCTGGCTGATCCTCCTCTTTCAATCCCTGCTTCCTTTTTTCCTCCTTAGCACTTCCTGCTGACTCTCATTCCAAGTATGTCTTCTTCATCCTCTGTCTCCCAGCTGGGACGGGGCATCATGAGATGCTCTGCTGGTTCAGTGAATGGACCTGGGTAGCTATGGTCATAGGAAGAAGCTGAGAATGGGAAGAAGGGACCTGCCCATGACCTCAGAGAGCACGGCAGCCAGAGTTGGGGCAGCACCAGGTTCCCCCGCTCCAAGTGCACACCCCCCCACCCCACCCCAACACACTTTCCCCGCTCTTCCTGGCTGTTTAGGGAAAACACATGGGCCAGAGCTCATTGCAATGGCAGCGTGGTAGCTGTATAGTGGCCCCCAAAGAAATCCATATCCTAATCCCTGGTACCAGTGAAAATGTGACCTTACAAAGCAAAAGAGACTTTGTAGCTGTGATTAAGTTGTGGATCTTGAGATGGGGAGGCTGTCCTGGATTATCCAGGTGTGCTCAATGCCATCCTAGGGGTCCTGATAAGAAGGCAACAGAGGTTCTGGCCAAGATGGAGGCATAGGTAGACACACTGGGCCTCCACACAATCAAAAAAGGACAATGACAAATTTAAAAACAAAAAACAACCAGAACTGACAGAAAACCAAAATGTATGGAAGTCTGACAACCAAAGAGTTAAAGAAGAAACACTCATCCAGACCTGTAGGAGGGGTGGGGATGGGCAGACGGGGGGAGAGGACTCACAGCAAGGCGACGGCTGGCAGACCCAGCAAGGTGCAGATTGCGGACTGGGTGGTCCCAAATTCAAGTGCAGATAAACCAGGAGGAACAACTGGGGAGCAAGACGGACTATGCAACCCAGGGTCCCAGCGCAGGGAAATAAAGCCTCAAACCTCTGACTGAAAACACCTGTAGGGGTTGAGGTGGCAGCAGGAGAAACTCCCAGCCTTACAGGAGAGTTCCTTGGAGAGACCCACAGGGTCCTAGAATGTACACAAGCCCACCCACTAGGAATCAGCACCAGAAGGGCCCAGTTTGCTTGTGGGTAGAGGGGGAAGTGACTGAAAGCCGGCAGAGAGAGAAGCAAGCACCGTTGTTCCCTCTCAGACTCCCCTCCAACATACAGCATCATGACGCAGCCACGTGGGTTGCCCGCCCTTGTGAACACCTAAGGCTCCACCCCTTACTTCATAAGGTGCAAAAAAATGGCCCAAATGAAAGAATAGATCAAAACTCCAGAAAAAGAATACAACTAAGTGACAAAGAGATAGCCAACCTATCAGGTGCGCAGTTCAAAACACTGGTAATCAGGATGCTCACAGAAATGGTTGAATATGGTCACAAATTAGATGAAGAAATGAAGGCTATGCTAAGTAAATAAAGGAAAATGTACAGGGAACCAACAGTGACAGGAAGGAAACCAGGACTCAAATCAACAGTTTGGACCAGAAGGAAGAAAGAAACATTCAACTAGAACGGAATGAAGAAACAAGAATTCAAAAAAATGAAGCCAGGCTTAGGAACCTCCAGGATAACTTTAAACATTCCAACATCTGAACCATAGGGGTACCAGAAGGGGAAGAAGAAGAGCAAGAAGTTGAAAACTTATTTGAAAAAATAATGAAGGAGAACTTCCCCAATCTGACAAAGGGAATAGACTTCCAGGAAGTCCAGGAAGCTCAGAGAGTCCCAAAGAAGTTGGACCCAAGGAAGCACACACCAAGGCACATCATAATTATATTAGCCAAGATTAAAGATAAGGAGAGAATCTTAAAAGCAGCAAGAGGAAAGGAGAGAGTTACCTACAAAGGAGTTCCCATCAGACTATCAGCTGATTTCTCAAAAGAAACCTTGCAGGCAAGAAGGGGCTGGAGAGAAGTATTCCAGCTCATGAAAGACAAGGACCTACACCCAAGACTGCTCTATCCAGCAAAGCTTTCATTTAGAATGGAAGAGCAGATCAAGTGCTTCCCAGATAGGGTCAAGTTAAAGGAGTTCATCATCATGGAGCCCTTATTATATGAAATATTAAAGGGACTTATCTAAGAAAAAGAGGATAAAAAATATGAACACTAAAATGACAACAAACTCAGTTATTAACAACCAAACCTAAATTAAAAGCAAACTAAGCAAAGAACCAGAACAGGAACAGAATCACAGAAATGGAGATCATATGGAGGGTTATCAGTGGGGAGGGGGAGGGGGAAAGGGGGGGAAAGGTGCGGGGAATAAGAAGCATAAGTGGTAGGTACAAAATAGACAGGGGGAGGTTAAGAATAGTATATGAAATGTGGAAGCCAAAGAACTGACATGTACGACCCATGGACATGAACTACAGGGGGGGAATGCGGGTGGGAGGGTGTGTGCAGGGCAGAGGGGAATAAAGAAGGGAAAATGGGACAACTGTAATAGCATAATCAAAATATATTTTTTTAAAAAAGAAGGCAACAGAGGGAGACACGGAGGCGGGAGATGGAGACGCAGACACAGACATGAGGAAGGGGTGCAAGCCACGGAGGGCAGGCGCCCCCAGAAGCCGGAAAAAGCAAGGAAACATTCTTCCCTAGACCTCCAGAAGGAGCCAGCCCCACCCACACCTTGATGTTAGCCCAGTGAGACTGACTTTGGACTTCTGGCCTCCACGACTGAGAGCGAAGAAATGTGTGTTGTTTTAAAAGTCACCAAGAGACAGTGCCGGTGTTGCCAGATGAGAGCCGTCTGCAGATCTGTTTCAGCCGTGTGGGGACACCTTCACCACTGCACGCGCCCTTTAAAATGGCTAAGATGGCAAATTTTAGGGTCTGTGTTTTTTACCACAATAAAAATAATGAAGAAATAAAAGTCACTATGCCTGTGATAATTTGCTACAGCGGCCACAGGCAGTGAGAATGGCCAGCCTGCACCTGGCCTGATCCAGGATGCAGAGCTGGGGACAACTCAGGGAGGCCAATCCCCGCCCTTCCCTGGTGAGCCGCCTGCAGTGGCAGGGAGGGGCACGCCAGGGGCTTGACCCAAGGGGAGTGAGAGCCACAGGGCGGGCATTGCTGCCTCCTTCCTGAGGCTACGTGCCGGCAGCAAGCCTCACTTCCTCCCATCCACATCCCTGTGAAGTGGTTTCTGCGATGAACCCCAACTTCCCCACAAGGAAACAGCCGCTCAGAGAGGGGGGGTGACTTGCCCAAGGTCACACACCACATAGCAGAGCTCAGTTCTTAATTTTCACGTTTTGCCTCCTTCAAGGTTGATTCAGGCAGTGTCCCATGACTGGGGCCCCTGGCTCTTAAATGCCTTAACGTTGCTTTTCAGCAGCTTTTAAGAAAGCCATAGTATTGCCTCCTTTCTCTGTTTGTAACTGGCATTCTCTTTTAGTTAATCATAGACCAGAGAGTCTCATTCTGTCCTGATACGCCCACAAGTGTATGAGACTGCCTGGAAAAATGCAAGAGAGAGAGAGGCAGCGGGGGGGACTTAGCTCCTGTTGTATATACAGTGCCCAAAGGCGCTGCAGCAGAGCCTGAGAGGGCAGGTGACAAAGGTGACAAAGCAGTGCCAGGAGGCCACTCCTGGCCCACAGAGGGATTTGGTTTGGCCTGTACTAGGCTGGGTATTATTTTTCATTGGTGCCCAACACATGACCTCAGAGGGCTCTCTTCCCAGTCAGAAGTAGGTCAGGACAGGCTGAGCTCTGCTGAAGTAACAAACACCTCCGCTCTCGGGGCTTCCTTCTTTCTCACACCGCACGTCCAGTGCGGGCAGGCCGGGGCTCTGCTCCACACAGTCTCGTAGGGACCCGGGTTGACGCCACCCCCCTTCAGTGGCGTGTGAGACACACAGCCTTGTCAGTTGCTGCTTCAGAGGAAGAAGAGACAGGAAGAGAGCACAGGGATGTGGCACAGCCTCAGCATGGGACACACATCTGGCTTTTGTCTGTTCATGTGTCATTGACTGGATGTAGCCATGTGGCCCGCCCCGTTCCAAGTGGTCTGGGAGTACAGTCTTCTGTGAACACTATTCTACCACACCTTCCCGCTTGGCAGAGTCACTGGAGTGGCATGTGCATGCGCCTCTCAGGGCTGCCGGGGACAGGTGTTCAGGGTGGCCCGGAGTAGCACCAGAAAGCAGGATCCATGCTGTAGTCACTCGGCTAGGTGACTCAGCAGGTGTGCAGCGCTGAATCTACGGAACTGGCCTTGGCAGCCCTTCCCTGCTCAGACAGGTGCCCGTACTCCAGGCTGCCCCAATGGGAGGCCAACCTCCCCAGTGAAGTCTCCGAGCATCCTGATTGTGGCCCCTGTCTGGGACTCACTAATGTGGACCCACATCAAGTGCACACCCCTCATTCAGATCAGCTTCCTCTAAGATAAAGTCAAAGCTGCTTTGCAAGGCACTACAAGAATGAACATGGGCCTCAGCTTCCTTGCGGCAGCACCCCTGCTCCTTCTGCCCTCCCCTCCCTGACCCCAGCCCCCTCCCATGGCTGCCATGCACCCCTAAGCTCTGGCCCCTAATTCCCAAGGTGAGTTAGTTGAGCCCCTGGGCCCTCAGGGTGGTGCAGGAAGCAAATGAGTTTGAGAAATAAATGGGGTGCTCTGTACCCCATCCTGGAGAGTCAGGGTGGACACTGTGTTCAGTGTTACTGACTCAGGCCCTTTCTCACACAGAACCCGTGACGTCCTGGGAGGAAGACCCTCTGCCCGTGCATTCGTGCTCTTTTCCTCACAGCTCCTCTCCGCCGGTCAGCGGAGCAGCTCCTACTCATTCTGCAACGGCCCTTCCGAAGACGCCCGAAGATGGCCTGTGTCCCACAGAACAGCTGGTTCTGTGTCAGGGTCCCCCGGACCAGGACTCCTGTAGGACAGAACCCTGCCCTCCACCAGGGCCACAGACGCTGCTGCCTCCTGGGTGTGCCTCACAGCCGCCTCCGCGCCGGTCCTGGCAGGGGACCTCCTTGGCCCCAGCACACACCCCGCTGGGCTCAGTCTTTCTCTTTCCCTGGGGTGGGCAAGAGCCCTGGACTCAGGCACCCACAGCCGCGCTCATCCTCGGAGGCTCTCAGAGGGCAGGGGAGTCTTTGGTGAACGCTACTTTTTGAGTTCTCGTTTGTTAGAAATACAAGAAGTGGAGAAACAAGCGTGTGAAATGTCAGGTGGCAATAAGGACTGTGAGGAAAACCAGAGCAGGGGGTGGGGAGGTCGGGAAGGAGGGCTGCCCTCCTCTGTGGGTGGTTCGGGAAGGTGACATTGGATGAGGTGACATCTGAGTGGAGATCCAAGGAAGAAAGAAAGTGTGGCCCATGGAGCTCTATGGGGAGAACCTTCCAGATGCAGAGAGCCGTGGAGGCAGAGGCCCCGAGGGGACAGTGCCTGCAAGGGGGCCGGTGGCTGGAGCAGAGCAGTGAGCGAGAAGGACTTGGTGCCCCGCGTTCCCCTCTGTGGGGTCACAGCAGAGGGGGCGGCAGGGTGGGTGCGGGCAGATCCTGAGGGCAGAGTTCACAGGGACTGCCGGGAGGGCCCAGGGAGTGGGTGTGGGGAGCAGTAGGGTGAGAGCCAGGGAGGGTGACAGCAGCTAACACTGAGTGACTAACCACCGCTCCTCTTGTCCACCCTCCTCTGGCAGAGTCTACGCACTACCTCGTCTGGGGTCTGAACCTGAGGCCTGGTAACCCTGGGCCCTGGGCATTGGGCTGCCTGCACCCCCTTCCTTCCCTGTCAAAATGCCAGTCCCCAAAGTCCCTCTTTATGCCCTGGGGCAAGCTGCAAGGTAGAGGTTCGTTGCCCCTGTTTTACAGGCTAGGAAATGGGGACCGATGAAGGATAGAACCCATCAGAGACCAGCAAGGCCCTGAGCCCTGAGGCAGGGAGTTCTGCTTCTGGAACCCTGCCCAGGCGACTGCGTCTGGGAGGGGAGAGGGCCGAGAGCCAAGCTGTCTGCTGCCCCCGGCACTTCAAGACAGACAAAAGACCCAAGGGGCCAGGGGGCGGGCCCACTGAGGAGGGTGTGGCTGCCCTGGGCTTTCCTTGTCTGGGGTTCATCCTCTTCCAATCCCCTGGACAGAGAGGGGTTTCAGGGGAGGGCGTGCGCATGCCGGAGGCAAGGAGGGAAAGCCTGCCTCCAGCAACAGCACTTTTGGGGAAGGGGGAGTTCCTGGAGTCTAAGGGCTCCAGAGGGAAATGGGACCTCCAGTCAGCGGTGCCCCGAGCATGCCCCCTGACCTCTCCAGACCTCAGGGCCTCCGCACAGGAGCCTTTGGTGGGTGCGCAAACCGAGTGCCTCCCCTTCCACCACCACAGCACGGCCCCCAACCCCACCCCACCCCCACCACCACCGGGGCTGGGTGCTCCGAGCCCTGATCATGATCACATGTAGAGAGCTGCTCCATGGACATTCGGGGTGGCTCTGGAGCCACGAGTGACCAGCAGTGCCGAAGAAGCAGGACAGGTCCCAGTCTAGAAGTCCAGGTTTCCAGTTCTTCAAAACGTAGCAGGCTGCACGCTGGGCCTGCCTGGCATGTGCCTCCCTCAGGTGGAGCCCGCAGGCCCTGCCCCTGCAACACCCCTCTCTGTGGGCTTGGGGGCTGCCATGGGGGTGTGCAAGCCCTTCCCTAACCTGAGGGAGGGCTCCAGCAGGGGTCTCACCTCTGCCACCCCTACAGCTAACGGATGACACTTCTCCCGCAGGTCCCAGAACAGAGTCACTCATACTGTGACATGACTGTCCCCAAGGGCAAGCTACCCCTCCACCCCCACCAGCCACGGGATGGGTGGGATTGGAGTGGGCAGGCACAGCCAGGATTCACCCCACTTACCGTGCCATTCTGCCCTTCTGGGCAGAGAAGGGGACTGGAGGGGCTGAGGGGGAGGCAGCCATGTGGATGGTTCCAGAATCCTGGTGGGTAGGGGTTGGGGAGTTTCCGTCAGCCTCCATGCTGGGAGGAGCCAAGGACAGCCATCCCCCTGCAGGTGCGGGAGCTCCTCCCACTGACCATGCCTCCCAGACCAAGGGTGAAGGGCCCATGGCCACTGGGGGGAGACGGCAGTCAGGCAGGCAGCCCCAAGACCTGCATTTTCAACCTGGAGGTGTGTGACACCTTTGTGTGACACCAGGGGAATCTCTGAGCCTGTCTGGGCATCACTTTGGGGTGGTGAGAAAGAGGGGGTGGCCTGGATGGTCTCTCAGGACCCATTGGACTCTGAAATTTTCCATCTCCATCTCGCAGTGCTTGTCTGTAAATGCTTGTGTTTATAAACAGCCCCACACCAGGCACTGCACAGCCTGGTGACACAGTGCCCCCCTCCCCTGTGCCAGGGTGTAGAGTGCTTAGGCCACGCCCAGAGAGTTCCATGTGAGCAGGACACTGTTCCCGCAGCGCTGCTCCCACTGTGCCCATGTGGAGCCAGCTCCTAGAGAGGCTCGACCCTGAGCCACAGAGGCCACCATGTTGCCTGCAGGGACAGGCTCCCCTGGAGTGTGCCACTGTGGCATAGTCACCTGGGGAGAGAGGGACAGGCCAGAGCTCCACAGACCTTCCCTGTCACACCCCCAGAGTCGGCCACACCAGCCTCTCCCTGCTGCAGGCTGCACCCTGCCCCTTAAGCAGAAGAGATCTGGTTCAATTTGCCACGTTCGGGCCACTCAGTGGTCCTGTACCCTCCCCAGGAGCTGTGGGGTCACCCCACCTTCGCACCTGCTCACAGCATCACCCACTAGCCCGACCTCCTATAGGCACCGTAGGGTTACCAAAGAGAAGCAGGCAGGCATCAGCGGGGCCGAGCAGGTAGACGCATTATAAACACTTAGGCCTGTTGGAAGGAGGCTTGCACCTGTCCTCGGGGCCACCGCCCTGAGTGAGGTGGAGGAGGAAGCCACTGAGACCCCCTTTACACCAGTGTCCTCCTCTGCAGCACTCAGGTCCTGGTGGAAATCCGCCCCCACCCCCACCCCAAAGCAGATGCCAGCCTCCTGTGTATTCATCTTGGGGACCCTGAGAAAGGCCAAGTACATCACTTGGGGGTATCTTTCTTACCAGCCCCAAATGCCTGCTGTTCATTATGCTTGAAGGCACTTTTAGGAAAAAGGTTTTACGGCTGCCGAGGAAAGAGTAAGTAATGCAAGATGGGAAAAAGCACATTCAAGGAGTCCTTTCTGCAAATGCTGTGCACTGTCAGAAGCAGATAGATGACCCGCAATTACATGCCTGGATCCCCCCCAGCCTCGCCCCGTCCCTCCCGCCTGGTCTCCAAGCAATTTCAGACTTTTTGTACATCGAAAGCAGAGATTGTATACGATTTCTCTCTCCGGCAGAAGAGACTTTCCGGTGGGGGAGGAGGCCACGGTGTGTTTATTCTGGAACAAAGGCAGTGGGAGACAGCTCAGGTGCAGGGCCCTCCCCCACCGCCCGCTGCAGCTCCCTCCCCAAACTCCAAGGCCCTCCTTCTGGCTGCAGAGGGGAGGTGTGAAGGGGTGAGCCCAGCTCAGCCTGCACACGGGGCCAGGCCCCGGGACACAGGTGTGGGGTGCTGTCTGGGTTTCCGTGCAGCTGCACAGAAAGGAACAGGCGGTGTCTATTAGTATGGGGACCGGGCCAACTGGGGCAGTCATGGGGTGGTCCCTTGGCAGTCCCTTGACCCTGCAGGGCTCTCTGGTGTCTTCTCTCTTGGGAAAGAAGCTGGATTTAAGGTTTCCCATTTCAGAGAGCTCCCCTCATCAGCACCCCAGGACGTGGCAGAGGAGAAACAGGATCAGACGGGCGGTGGACGGGATCAGAGCTGCAGGCAGTTGTGTGCATACCGGGCCAGCGGCCGCACCTGCGGGGGACACCCCCATGCTGTCCCCAGCTCCCTCCCTGCCGGCTGCTGTGGGTGAAGGAGCAGTCTGGGCATTACAGACAGCCCAGAGCCGCAGGCCTGTCTGGTATCAGTTTTGTTGTCTGTCCTTCCCGAGGATCTTTATGGAACATAACAAATATAAAGACATATTCTTATTTTCCCTTTTTCTGTACAAACCATAACACGTCCAACAGCCCATTCTCTACCTTACTTTCTCACTGGACACCTGGCACAGGTGTACGTGTGTTGCACGTATGAGACAGCACATGTGCAATGGCACTCGCTGAGGCGCCACAGCAGAAGAAGGAAAGCAGCCAAGGTGTCCACCGATAGGGGGCTGGCTCACTGAGTCAGGCCCTGCGTCTACACAATGGAATACCCACTGTAAAGTAAAAAAAAAAAAAGATAGGAGGGGCAGGGAGATGAGGAAGCTTTCCAGGTCCCGGCTAGGAAACGACAGCTCTCCTCCAGGCCCCAGTAACAGATTAGGATAGGTACAGGATAAATTCCCAGAAGTGGGGTTGTCGGGTCACAGGATACAGGCATTTGCAATTTTGATAGCTATTGTCAGATCTTTTGTAGCTTCTGGATTTTTAAGTCACACTTTGAAAGATCTTTTCATTTACCTAATGTCTTGCTTGATATCAATACACGTTTGTACTTAACAAATGTATTTTAAAAATAGATATTAGTTATTAGTTACAATTAGATATTACTAGAATAAGTGGAAAACAAATGGAGAAAGGTAACAGACAAGTCAGGGCCTTCCAGTGCAAGGGAACTGAGTGCACTTCAAAGCAACAGAAATGTATTTTGTCTGATGTGAGCAGAAAGGGTGCTTATAAAGGGTATTCGAACCCCAGACACCTTCTGGGAGGCCCAAGAAGCATTCTTAGAGTCTGAGCATCCAAGAAAAAGCCACCAAGACGCCTGTGCTTGCCCTTGGCTTTGACATCCCAACCTGCCCGGCTGGGGCCCTGGCTCGTGTCCCTACTGCCTCTGGAAGCCCGAGGAGACTGCTGCTGCCATTGCCCCTTGTGATGATGGGATCCTGGGGTTCGGGGAGGTCTGCGGCTCCTCTGTGACCCTGGCTAGTTGGGGTGGGTGTGGCCGATGGGCGGTCCTGGCGGTCAGGGAGGCCTGCAGATCAAATGTCCGGCATTTCAGTTCATACAGAGAAAGGCTGGCTCTTCCTTGTCATGAAGAAGGTTCCAGTATGGATGTCCAGAAAGAATGATGCGAGTCCACACCCAGAAGGACAGACCACATCCCCAAAGAGACAATACTGCACAGGGGTGGGGGGGAGGGCAGATGTGACAAAGCTGCACAGAGAGGAGGGTCTGGAGCTGTGGTCCCACTGAAGACCCCGTGTACCGGCCGGTTATAGAAATACATGGGGCAGCCAACCCAGAGGCCTGGGAGTGCTGGGAGGTGGGGGAAGACTCGGCAGAAGGGCAGGAAGAGGGTCTGAGGTCAGGGTGGTGGGACGGGGAGGCTGGGAGGAGACTGAGAAGGATGGAGGGTTGTCTCTGGGACCTGAGAGCAGGACAAAGGTACACAGGGAAAGGCACTGAGCCTTAAGGAAAGGCAAGCCAAGGACCCTAAGCAGAGAGGTGGGGGGGCACAGAGTTGGTCAGGCCAAGGTAGATGCCCAGGAGAAGGGGCACAGAGTGCGCACCCCACACTAGGCTGCAGGAGTGCCTTGCCGAGCGCAGCAGAGAAGGTGAGCCTGTCAGTAGGGTCCAACACGAGACCTCTGTGTCCTCTGCATTTCCCCTGAATCCCTAGGGTACCTGGCCCCACTCTGGGAAACTAGGGTTGCATTTTCCCAGCACTGGAGCTTCTGCCACACCCATGAGGCAACAGCAGCAACACAGAATCGCAGCAGCTGAGGGCCTCAACTCCATCCTCTTCCTCTTCGCTGCTCTTTCTGCCTCTGCTGGTGCTGCCTGTAGGGCGGCACCCCACCTACTTCTTCATGGCAAGGCGGTGTCTTCAATAAGGTGGGGACCCCTCTTCTCCTGTGCCCCCAACAGCCATGAGCCCCGAGCTGTGTGTAAATTCTGTGTATGAATTCTGCAGCAGCTACTACCCCTGACTTGGGGCTCTCAGATGTTGGTAGAACACACAGATCTGGGCTGGACCCGGCACAGTTTCTCTGTAACTCCCAGCTCTCTCTGCCCCTCACAATGTCTTTGCATTTGATAGCCTGCAAATTTGCCTTTTTTTTCTTCAGACAGAATCATATTGCCAGGAGCTCCTGATGGTCCTTCATAGCACAGACTGTTGAGGAAATTCTCTTTAAATAAAAAATAAATAAAAATGTCCCCAGAGCAATAAACCAGGCACCTGTAGGTGGAAATGTCCAAAGCACATGAGACAACAGTTCAGAGCAGAGAACAAAGCAGCCAATCCGGGGCACGGGGATGAGCGCAGGAAGAGAGGCGAGGCCGTCCAGATGTCCTCCCCGAGTTTCACGGTTCAGGCTTGAAAAGTGGTTGGCGATAAGCCCCAGTGCTGACAAGGCTGCACAGCACCGACTACTGAGGCCTCGCTGGGGGTCACATCCACTTCCAGAGACTTCTGGTCCTGTGTGTTCTCTTACCTATTCGATCACCCAACAACAACGATTGCATCGGGCCCTGGGAGCCAGTGGCAGAGAATCCCGTTCAAACTTGGTCCGGATGGGGCAACTGTTGACTCCTGGAACCGAAAAGTCAGGGGTAGTAGCTGCTGCAGTTACTCCTGCATCTGGGGGTTCGAAAATGTCCTCAAAATCTGTGTGTCCATTAGGCTATACGCATCAAAGTGGTCAGGGTGGTAAAGTTTGTGTTATGTGTGTTTCACAACAATTTTAATTTATTTCTTTAGATGGAGGGGAAGGAAGAGAGAAACAGAGGGAGAGAAACATCAGTCGGTTGCCTCTTACACGCCCCCAACGTGGAACCTGGCTGGGAACCCAGGCACGTACCCTGGCTGAAAATTGAACCAGCAACCTTTCACTTTGCAGGGTGATGCCCCACCCAGTGAGCCACACCAGTCAGAGCAATTTTTATTTAATTAAAAAACAAACAAACAAAGAAAAACACCTGTGCACCATGCCTCTTCCCACCTCGGTGGAGCCGGTGGGTGGTTACCTCACCGGGAACACCAGCCCCTCACATGGTTCAAGGCCCCGCTCCAGCACCAGCGTCTCGGACAGCCGCCCCTCCGCTGCCCGAGGGCCGATGCAAAGCGGTCGCCTTCCTTAGACCAATTGCTCTCACTCTTCAAAGCATTTGCCACTTCTGGAAACTATCCTGTTTATGCGCCAGTTTACATATATGCTGAAACGTTTTTGAGACGGCTCCCCACCACGGCCACTTGCCCAGGACCGGGGTGCAGCTGAACAAACAGACGTGGAAGAAATATTGGAAGGAGTTCTCTCTTGCTTCTCTCAATTCTACTCTCTTGCACTAGCTCCACTCTCAGGCAGGAACTCCCTGCACAGTGGGAAAATGGCTGCAGGCATCTCCAATGTCCTACCCTCAGTATTACCTCTTGCTCGATATTCCATCTTCCAATAGGACATCATCAGTGCTGCACGGCCTCTCAGCCCCGTGTTCGGCGCACAGAAAAGGCCTCTCAGACGTCCCAATACCACAATTCATTGGCTCTGGCTGGGTCACGTGGCCTTCCCTGAGCCAATCCCTGCGAGCAGGGTTGCAGTGCTCTGATTGGCCAGGCCCAAAGCCCAGGTACAGGGCTGCGTCGAATGCAGCGGCGTCAGTACTGCTCCTGCCTGCTGAGGGGCGTGGTTCCTCCTGGGAAAATCAGTGAGCTGATGCCGCAGGGGGCAGGGGCACAGGTATGGGGCAGGCCCACGCCTCAGGCTGCAAGCACCTCGGACAGGTCAGCTTTTATACCAGGCTCCAGAGAGTACAGCATAAATAGCACTTTAATAACCATTTGCTGAAAGAGAGCATGGGACACGGATCCCGTGGTCATAGGAAGTATTTATGCTGAAGGATAACGGGGCTGTGGGGTCACCTGTGTCCCTGCTGCAAGCTGAGACTGGGCAAGTCGGTTGTTGACAGGTTGAAATGGGCTTCAAGGTTGCGGACATGCTTGACATGGAGATTCCATGAATGTATTCAAAAGGAGAAATAAACTATATTGCGCAAGAATGGTTTTGCACTGCTTTTTATTTGTGTGACAGGAAAAAAAAAAAAAAAACCTAGAAACAACCCAAATGTTCCCCAATAGGGAGCTGGTTAACTAAATTGTAAAACATCCACTTGACGAAATATTCTAGACCCGTTAAAAATGATCGTTATGAGAACCACAGAGCGACAGGGGGAAAGACATCTGTTCTTATGCTCAGTGAGCGAGAGCACAGACCTCAGAACGGGGCGCTGTGGGTGGGACCCAGACTCACAGGAGGCAGCTGCTGCCCCCACCCCACGCTCCTGGTCCCATCGCTGGGAGACTTGGAAAAACAAGTCATAACTCTCCTAAGTCTCCAGTGAGAAAGACCATGACGGGGTGGTGGGGGAGGAGAGGAGGGGGCGGAGGAATGACTGGGGGCGGAGCAGCTGCCCTGGGAAGTGGTCTTTGAGCTGGTTTTCCGGGGAGCGAGCGCGAAGACTGGAGCTGCGTGGACACGCGGATACTTACAGAAGAGGCTCAAAGGCAACACACGCAAAATGAAGGCAGCCGTGCCAGGTAGAAGTGTGGGTGATTTTCCCTCTCCCTTTTCCCAAATTTCTTTCCTGTTATATTGTTTTTACAACAAAAGCCTGCAGAAAACTAAGCTCAGATAAGAGAGAATAATTTTCACTACCAACATTCGAGTCTATAAATCATACATGAGTTCATAAGTACTTTATTTCCTCCACGGAGGAGGGAAATGGGGACACATTTGTTGAAGGTTTTGCTGCTGGCCCTGTGCTCTCGGTGTAGGGATGAGACATACTTCCAGCGAGGAAAAACAAGGTTTAAACCTACGAAATACTACATACTTTTAAGATTTAAGTAGTGGTTTGAGAAGCCTTTGGTGGCCCAGGGCCTGCGCACTGCGCTGCGGGTGTCAGGGAGCATGAACCTGGCTGAAACAGAGAACATGTGGCCAGAGCAGAGGGAGGTCTACAGCCAGACAGGCAGCTTTGGAGGTGGAGACGCTGACGGCCTCAGAGTGGAGCTTGCCTTCCAATAAGGAACAGGAAGAGGTCGAGGGTCAAGACCTGGGAGGGTGAGGAGCCGGTCAGGCAAGAGACTGAGGTGGTGAAAACTTTGCAGGTAGGGAAGCTTCCCTTGGGGGCACTTCAGATGCAGCCACAGAGGGGATGAGTAGATCTGACATCGGGGTGGGGGGGCACAGTGTCACGTCAGAGACCTCAGCCTTGACCACAAGCCCACCACACTTCTGTGTAGCACTCAGCGTGCTTAGCTTACCAGGGTGCGAATCCTGCTAAGATTGGGGCCAGTGAGGACAACGCTGCCAGCACCCTGGCTGTGGCCACCAGGGCTTGCCGGGACACAGCACAGCCCCTGCCACTGCCCCATCCAGAAGATCCTCCCCAGCCCTGCTTCTTTGCTCACTAGCTCCTGACCCAGGCCAGGGCGAGGAGCATCCCTTTGGCTGGGCTTGGGACTCAGCCATGCTGCGAGTGTGGACAGGACTGTGTGTCTGGCACTTTCAGTGTCCACGTGGCAGGAGAGCCCAGGAAGTGAGGGTCTCCGGAAGCACAGAGGGGTTCAGATGTGCTGCTGCTGCTCATCTGCATAGGAAGCCCAACTCTCACCCCCCTCATTTGTGAGACAGTGGCGGGGGGACTAAATGGCAGACTGAACACCCTACCTAATTGCACTCCCCACCAGCCCCCACTAAAGCTGCAGAAGATGATTTTTTAAAAGATATCACTGAAAAGGAAGAATAAAAAAGGAGGAGATGGCAGCAACATGATTCTGGAAGCTGGACTCGGAGGGAGGAGGGATGCCCGGCTGAGAGAACCCAGATAGATGGAGCAGGTCTGTTTGGTTCTCCCAAGGAGACGCAAGTCTGTTCTCACCCCAGAGCCCACAGGGCCTCAGGAACAGGCAGCCCCGGGGATGCCTGGAAATGGGAATGAGTGACAGTCAGATCAAGAGACAGCAGGGCAAAACCTTTTGACAACCTGTGAGAATTTCACCCCCAGCCTCACTCCAAGTTGTTGGGTAACGCCCCTCCCTTCCCCATCCAGAGTCCAGGGCCCTCTGGGCTGGAGGCGGCAAGGCACAGCTAAGAGCATAGCTGCCATCCTGAGAAGAGGGGGTGAAGAATGCTTCTACCCCCAACATGGTTCCTTCCCTGCTCAGCTCCGGAAGCCACAAGGCCAGACATCTTGCCTGGTAGAAGACTGAAAAGGTTTCCCTGGGGAATCTGCCCAACCCCAAATGAAAGACCTCAAGGTACCGACACCGGTGGACGCCCCCCACCCCCACCAGTGATCCACCGAGGTCTCGGAGTTTCTCATCAGCCATTCAGTGATCTATCTGGTGAACCACGGGTCACCAGACATCTGAGGGACACCTGTCTCATGAAACAAAGACAGCAAAGCAGACAAAGAGAAAAAGTGTGTGAGAAACAGAAACCTCGCAGGTGAAGAAAACCTTTCCAGACTATTATTAATACCCTCGGGAAGATAAGAGATTACATCCATTAGGCTCTAATAACAGGGGCATTCAGAGAATAGAGAATTAAAAGAGACTTCTTGGAAATTAAAAGCGGAAAGAAGTGATTAAAGAGCACATGGATCAGCAGGCCAATGTGAGGAAATTTCCCAGGAAACAGAGCAAAAAGACAAAGAAATGGAAGTGGGGAGGAAAGGCAAGAGCACTGAAAGATCAACTCGAGAGATTCAGTATCTGAATAATGGGACTTAGAGAAAGGAGATAGAGAGACAGTAATGAAATACTTCCAAAAAATCTCTCAGGAAGGGAGGACGTGCGTCTTCGGATGGAAATGTCCCAAACTGTGGGCTATGGTGGATGGAAAGGCCAAAGCACGTTGCCACAACGTTTCAGAAGCCTGAGGACAGAAGAGTCTATAAGTTTCCAGAGACACTAGGGGACATGGAGTAACGCTCTCAAAATCCTGGGAGAAAATTATTTTCAAACTGGATTCTATACCCAGATAAACTCTTTCTCAAAGGAGAGGAGGGGAAAGACTTCTGCAGGCACTCGAGACCGCAGACAATCAAACCTTCCTCTGCTCTTTCTCAGGGAGCCCCTGGAGCTCATGCTCTGGGACAAGGGGTTGGGGGTATCTGGGTTCAGAAACGGTCAAAGAAAGAAAATGAGCTGAGACACGGGGATCAGGAGACCTGACCCAGAAAGAGGGCAAAGGAATCCCTAGGCTGATGGAGACAAGGGACCCCCAAGTACCTGCTGAGCCCTGGGGCAGAGACTGGTGATAGCTTGAACACCTGAGGCCGTGCACAACCCAGAGCCCCAACGGCACAATTGCCCTTCCTCACAAACACACAGGCGGGCACCAGCTTCTACAAGGAAGCTAGGGTGTGGCCAACTCAGAGTGAGCTGGCAACTGAGTGTGTTCCCAACAAGAATGGCCACACTGGAGCTGGCCCCCCTTGGCAAGAGCCTTCTTACATCTGACCCCGTAGGCCACCACACAAGAAAATGCAAATTAAGGATTATCCTCTATCTACACATATACCTGTGAAATAACAAGCGGTGTGCAGAGCAGTGAGCAAACGTGAGTCTCCCTCCTCGTGTGGAGCATAAGCATAAAGCATATGAGTTCCGACTGTTCAAGGGCTTTGGAACAAATAAGCCAGGTTCAGGGGGTTGAGAGTGCCTGTGGTGGAGAGGTCAGGGCAGACCTCTCTGAGGAGGTGATTTTTGAGCTAAGACCTGCAAGATGCAGTAAGCTGGTTGTGCAAAGATTTTGAGGGAAAGGCAGGGGAACAGCAAGTGCAAAGGCCCTGTGGTGGGAATGAACTTGACATGTTGAAGACAAGAGAGAGGGAGGAGGAGAGCAATAGGAGAGGACTGAGGTGGGGGGAACACGGGCTAGATCAGTAGGGCTGTGGGAGCCAGGGTAAATGGGGTTTTAAGCAGGGGGAGGCCTTGACCTTGTTTACATGGTGTCACTATTAATATTCTAGGATGGAGATGACTAACTGCCTTCTGACCTCCATTCCCCTTTCTGTCTCACTAGAGTCCCAGGCAAAGCACTCAGCTTCAAAAACAAACTACATTTCCCAGCCTACCTTGCAGGTGGGTGTGGTCAATGCACCACATTCTGAAATGTAAGCAAATGCAAGCTCTTTGCTCCTCCACTTTTCTCCTTCCAGCCAGACATTATGACTGGAGATCCAGCAGCCACGAAGTGACCTTAGGGTAGAAGTCACATGCGAGGCAGGGCCATCAGACAAACAGAAGGAACCTAGGTCCTCGAGGACCGCAGGTGCTCTCGGCAGCCTGAGTCAGCCAACCTCCAGCCTTGCTTTGTGTGAGAAAATGAGCTTTGCAAGGGCTGGCTGCCATCTTTCAGCTCCCCTCGATGCCCCAGTCACCTCCAGGCAGGGCCGAGCTCTCACTCTCGTGTGGATGGGGCCCTTGGAACCGTGGATATTTGGAGGTGTTGGCCTCTCATCTGACCATTCCCCTCACTCACACTCAGGCAGCAGGCACCTTGAAGGTCCCCACAGCTTCTGAATCTCAGAGTGCAAGAAGAGAAGGGGGCCTCTGGGCAGGCAGGGCTCTGGGGACAGGGCGCTCACACCCTTGCTGAGGGAGGGGTCTCTGCAGGGGTCATAGGGAGAGAGTCGTAATGAGTGGGGAAGATAAGAGGATTTTTATGTTTAAACTTTTGTGTCCTGGTCTCTTATTTGGCAACCAAAAGCCTCGGGCTATGGTTTTCATCCACAGAGTTCAGCCTCTAGAGCTGCAATTTGAGGGCTCAGAGTTTCACCAGAATCACATGGGGGGGGTGGTCTCTGGCTCATTGGAAATGCAAGTTTCCAGGTGCAGGCCCCTGAATCAGGAGTCCAGCAGCCTCCCTGCTTTCCTCCCCTACGTTTCCGCCTCCGGGACTGGCTCAGGCTCCTGAGGCCCACATCCAGCCCCTTCCTGCATGCACAATCCGCAATCCATGAACAGATGCTGCTGGCTCCACCCCCACCCACCCAGGACCCATCCAGACTGTCCTCTCCCTCCTCCAAGACCACCACCTCCTGGCCCCCACACCCTCCCCTCTCAGTCTCCTGAGTTGTTGTTTTTTTTAATCACTTCCTACCAGTTCTCTCCATTCGAAAAGAGCACCTGGGTGGGTTTTTATAATGAGAATGAGCAATTCCCCATTTCCACTCACACCCTTGCTTCCTCTGCTTCAGTCACTTCCTTTCTCTCCATCTCCAGAATGTTCTATGACGGCTCCCACCTCAGGACCCCTGCCCCTGCTGTTCCCTCTGTCTGGCCTGCTCTTTCCCTCTGTCTGGCCTGCTCTTTCCCCAGGTTCTCATCGTCTCTCAGGTCCCAGCTTAAATGCCACCCCTTTGCTTCCCCCGGGCAGTTTCCACACTTCTCTCTGTTTTATATTCTACACAGCATCTTTTCACGTGTCACTTAACTGTCTATTGTCCTCTTCACTTCTCATGTGAGCGGAGACCTTAGTTGGCATGTCCACCAAAATTTCCACACACACAGTGTCCAAGTGACAGCTGGCACATAGTAAGCACTTCCTACATGCATGTTGAATGGATGAGCATGTGTGTGCAGCACGTGCCTACTCAGTGTAACCCCTGCAGCTCAGGAAGACACAGGCCGGAGGTGAGTGTCCAGCTGACCAGGTGGCTGGGCCACAACCCAGACAGTGTTCCCACCCAGGCTCTGAGGCTCACCCATCTACCAGCTCACCTCAAGCTCATTGGTGGGGAGTAGGGAGAACCTGTGTGTTTTGGTTTCCCTCCCTTCTTGAGCTCCCAACACTGGGCTGGTGGCTGCTTCCCTGCCTTCCTTCCCAAGGAGGCTGTGCCTGATGTTCCTGGCTCCTCCCAGTGTGGATGGATCCAAACTCTCCAACAGTAGAAGGTTCTGTGAGCTGCTGCCAGGTGGGGGATCTGCCTGCCCCCTCTATGCAGATGTTTCTCCAACTCCTCCTGGTGCTAAATCATCCCTCCAAATTAGCAGGAACGCTAATTACCAGTACCCCTCACCACCCAGCAGGCAGGAAATGTGGCTCCTGCAGAAGCTCCCCCAGACCCCAGGTCATCCCTCCTCACTCCTGGATGGAGGTGAGGGGGGCCTCCAGGGCACCTCACGATGGCCGCAGGTTCCCGTTCTGTGTCCTCACTCCTCCGGCCCTTGCCACCCCAGTTGGAAGGGCACACACACAGGCCCCAAGGGTTCGTGATCCTGCCTCTGCCGCAGGTGTGTGTGCGCTGCTGGCTTTTAAAGAAGACTTTAGGGCAGGAGCATTTGTAAAGCAGTGAGAGCCAGAAATCCTTTACTTAAAGTTCAGTCCTTCCACGTTTTATAAGTTGATGAGAGCTTTTAAAATAGCCTGTGGGTGCTCTTGGCCCCTGCTCATTCCCAGGCCTCCAGGGCTCATGGCTGCCCAGCCTGGGACCTGGAAACCACCTTGAATCTCAACCTCCCGACAAGATGTGCTGGAAGGCTCCAGCTCACTGTGGGTTTTTGCAGGCTGCTCACAAGACTGCCTTCAGGGAACGGGAAACTGATAAAACCAGGCATGAAATGTCTCGTCCTACACGACCTGGATAATAAATACTAGCTAACAACAATGGCAGTAATAATAATTTTGCTTACACCTTCCACATTGTCTAAGGAAGTGTCAGATGCACAATTATAAACTGGTGGAAAAGCAACATTTGGCTGCTTGAAAACAGCCTCCTTTGGTTCATCAGGGGGGCGCGTGCCCGAGGGCAGTGCACGTTCATTCAACTCTGGAATTTTTATCACAGCAGCACTTCTCGTGCGTGCTGAATTCAGGCCCATTTCCTGAGACCTTTCTCCTGAGCACCAGGGGAGCCCTGGGCATCACAGTGTGGGCAAAGCTCACTATTCGTGTATCCAGTGCATACTGATTGAGCTCCTACTACGTTCAGGCACCGTTCCTGATGCTGTGATACTCAGCAGGTTAAAAAACCCAGCACACCCCTGCCTTTATGTGGTTTATTTAGTCTGCTGGTTGTGGAGATGGACAAGCAAACAAACAAAAGCCAAAAAAATAATCAAAGATAAGTGCTATGAGAAAAAGAAAGAAAGAAATACAGCCAAGCAGAGCGTTGTCATGGAGAAAGGCAGAGTGGGGGACAGCAGGTGACTTCAACTAGAGGGGTCCTCACGGGCCTCACACTGTCCAAGGCCATCTGAACGAGCAGCCTCAGCATCCTTGCGAACTTGTTAGGAGTGCTAATTCCTAAGCCCCTCCAGGACCTGCTGGACCAGCTTTTGAGGGGTGCCCAGCGATGAGGGGTCGGCAAGCCCTCCTGTGATTGTGATGTACTGGAATGACAGAAAGTGATGAGCCTGGGGTACCAGGAAGAGGGCCTGTGAGAGGGACAGCAGAGCCATAGAGTCAGTAAGCTCGGGCCCAGCGTGCAGGAAGTGACCTAGGGGAGCAGCTGGCAGGGGCTCCATGGGCCTCTGTAAGACATTTGCATTCGGTTCCAGATGAGACACTGCCCTCCAGCCGCCCTCCCCACCTCCTCCACTGTGGTGTGGATGCTCTGGATCTCACCTGCCCCTTCCCTGCGCCAGGGGCAGAACTGGCCTCTAACTCAGGCCCCGCCTCTCTGGAGTTTCCGGGTTTGATCCTGAGCCCAGATGGACTGACTGATCCTTTCTCTCCTCCCATCTAGGATGGCAGAGAGGGTCAGAGGAGAGTCTCTACTATTCCTAAAAATAGAGAAATGAGTGTGGAGGTGAGAAAAGCAATACTTTCTAAAGGACAGTCTGGGAGGGCCCAAGAAGAGCAAGCCATGTGGGTGGAGGGGGGCCTTGGTCAGGGGCCCAGGCATAACTCAGGAGAGATTCGTGTGCCCTCACTCTCTTCCATCTTCCAGCACCAGCCAGGAGACTCGAGGGGCCCCAGAGCCACAGATCAAGACATCTGGATGGTGGAGATGAAGTGCCAAGTCCCCCACATGCCTCAGGGACCATGTGAAGAGCAGCGCAATGGGCAGCCACTTACCAAACCTGTCACAAGCTGCCTTGCAGGCCACACTGCTGATGTGCAACCCAGAGGGACCAACAGACAAGCTCTTGGGGACCCACTGGGGCATTTCTCTTGCAAGTCAGCACATGAGCCCTCCCGGGGGACCCTGCCTCAGCATACAGGTCAGACCAGATTGCAAAAAAACCTCCTGCTGTGGTGGGTGCTCTGGTAGCTCAGCCCCAAGACTGAAGGCCCGGTGACCAGCCAGACCACCAAGTGCAGGTCCCAGCCCAGAAGGCAGGACCTACAGGAGACAGGCCTGACAAGCAGAAATCAGAATGGAGCGTGCGAACTCCGTGAGGCCATTCACTCTTCCCACTGTCCAAGTCTTTCCCAAGCACCTACTGTGTACTGGACACTGTTCTCAGCCCCGAGGGCCCTGCATCCAAAAACAAGGCAGACACAGCTTCTGCTCCTCGGAACCGACTGTCCGAGAGGGATGGCACTGTGAAGACCAAGTTAGTAAGCAGGGACTCCAGACTGCAAGCCTCACTGGGACAGGCGGTGCTGTTCAGGCGGGGCTGCTTGGGGTGCCTCTCAGAGGGCCTGGGAGGAGCTGGGAGAATTGCAGGAAGAGTGTTCCGGGCAGAGGGAGGGAACAGCATGTGCAAAGACCCTCACAGCGTGGAAACCAGGGCCCCTCACAGTAGTGGGGGTGCACATCGGAGGAGGTGGCACAGGTTCTCTTCCCCCCAGAACCAGCCCTGGTGCTCACGTTGGTGGGGTTTCTCCACACCCCAAGGGCTGGCAAGAAAAGAGACCAAATAACATCAGGCTGATATTTGCAGGCCTCTGGAGCTCATGTTTGGGGGAGGATGTGTGTGTACATGTGCGCGCATGTGTAAAGCCAGGGGCTGTCCAGCCAGTCATGGGTGAGGGCCCCAGCTCCTCCCTCACCAGCTCCGTGACCTGGGAACATTGCCTCACTTCTCTGAGCCTTCATTTCCTCGCCCCCTATCTTGTTTAAATGTACATAATTCCTGAAAATACTATTTGGGAAGCACTGGCGTAGGTAGCTGATCCATCCACAGTAGCTGTGGTTGCAACATCCAATTTCTAGTCACACCTTTTGCTCTGCAGGATTTGTTAAGCACCTACTAACCACAGAGGGAAGATACCATGATTGCCATCCCCTAGTTCTACACGCGCAGGGGTAGGTGTGTCTGGAGAATGGCAGTGCAGAGCAACACGGGGCCAGCACCGTCACTACAGACTGCTGTCCTGCCTGCCCAGCTCCCACACCTCCTCTCTCTTCTGGAAACAGCACTGGGACGTTCTGTCCATCCCTGTGGGTCAGGTGGCACCCCACTCCCCTAGCTGCAGAGGCACAGGGACCCAGGCCCTGGCATTCAAGGGGGGGGATGCCCCACTTCAGTGATTGGTCAGAGATGGGCCAATAAGAATCATCTGGGACTTTGCCTGAACACTGGACAAACCCAAAGCAAGAGGGACTGGACTGTTGGGGCCATCCTGCCACTCCCTGAGAAGCACCTGCTGGGAGTGAAGTCACAAAGAGGAGAACAGATCTGAGAGATGGAGCGAGACCAAATACTGATGGCAGTTAGAGTCCCTGGAACCACTGGGCCTAATGCCAGCAGCACTATCTCTGGACTTTGCAATTATGTGAGACAATTCTGTTTTGGCTCATGCCAATTTTAACTGGGTTTCTGTCACTTGCAACCAAATAGTCCTGGCCGGTACAGGAGGTTTCTGTGGACAGACAGAGCCTGGGCTTCTGCAAATGGTTTTGGATCAATGATTGGGGGGAGATAAGGGTGTGTATTGAAGAAAGGTGAGACAGGAGGCCGAGGGGTGGTGTGAAAGCTGTGGTTTCTCCAGTGTCTACTCCCTCCCCCCACTTACTCAGAAAATCCCAAATTCCCCAGCATTTAAGTAGAAACAAGCCCACGTGCAGCTGTGTGGTGAGCCCAGGGTAGCTTAGCCGATCTGCATTTCCCATTGCATAATGACAGGTCAATTAATAAAGGAGCATATGACCCACATCAACGGGGTCGGGGCCCATGAAATTCGGTTCTGGGAATCTTGCCCACTGGACATGAATAAGGAAGCAGGTGGCCTTGGGAGAGAGCCTGCAGAGAGGAGAGTGGGGCCCGTTCCCAGGTGGACCCAAGAGGCAGACAGACCGGGCACCGTGGTGGAGGCCTGGACTGAGCCGCACCTGAAGAGGCAGCCAGTGAAGGCCCTCTGGGATTAAGCCCATTTGGTTCGATGTGAAAAAGAATCTTCTCTGCCCCAGTGGGGCTCCTCTCCTGCCCTCGACATCCCCCCCGTCCTCCCTTTTGGCACCTTTTGGCCACCAGGAAAGTACTCGGTTTCTCTCAGGCTCTCAGACCCCCGGGGTGCAAGGGCATCTCTGGGGCCCTGGAACTGAGATTCCTGAAGGGGCAGGGTGGGCGGAAGCCTGTCTGCCATGCCAGGCCCCAGCTCTCAGGGAAAGGGAATCTCAGTTCTTCCAGCCCAGTCTGGGCAAGGGCGGCCATCAATCCCACTTACCGGGCATCTTATTCTATTCTTTATCTGGCTGTCTGTGGTGCCATGCCACACCCTTAACATAGAGTTACGAGAGATTGCGTGTTCAGGCTGGGGCCTGCTGAGGGATTCACGGGTCCGAAGCTGCCCATTCATCAGGGACCAATATCAGTGGCTTGGGGGGTGGGGTAGAATGTGATTGAGTGGGCCTGCGGGGGGTGGCTTTGCTGCCAGCAACCAGAAATATCAAAACCACAAAGAAGAAGGTGGCGTTCTTCACGAAGAAAAAGAATGGTGACATCTGGTAAAAAGACCCCCACGTTCCTGGGAAGATAGGCCTACGCCTCCCGGCTGCGAGGAGGACCAGGTCCGGGATCTGTAGCTACACTTTGCAGCCGAGCACGCAGCTCACTCAGTAACTGTGCGGCTCTCTGGGCTGAGCGGCCCTGAAAGGTAAGGAGCCCAACTTGCTCCAAAGCAATCCAAAAACGAGTTTGAAACTTGTATCAAACCATGTCTCACCCTGCTTAAAGTCCCCCAAACAGCTCTCCATTATAGTTAAAATAAAATCCCAGCTTCTGACCTCTGCTCACAAAACCCTTCTTAATGATGCCCTGGCCCACCTCGCCCCCACCCTCCAGCCCTTCCAGGCTATGCCCGCTCCTCACACTCTCAAGTTTACTCCTGCCTCAGGACCTTTGCACTCACTGTCCCCGCTGCCCGGACGCCCTCCCCACAGTCCTGCATGGCTGGGCCTCCCCAACCCCCTCCTGAGCTTCCCACTGCTGCACAGCCACCTTGTCCTCACAGTGCTCAGCTCTGGCTGAAACTGCCTTGTTCCTTTTCCAGTTCCTCTGAAACTGCCTTGAGGAGAAGCCAATGAGAATTCTAGTCCCTGGGGGCAGGTTCTGTCTGCCTTCTCTGCTGCTGTGTCTCCACTGTTGCTGGGCATCACAGGCCCTCCGTAAATGTATCAGGTTGGCCAAAAAGTTCGTGTGGTTTTCTTCTGTAGAAGACACATTTTTCATTTTCACCAATAACTTTATTGATTTGGATATTTTGAGTATGTCAGCTGTCTCCTGCGTGAAATAATGTTGATCATTCTCAATTAATGTCTTAATTTGATTGCTATCAACTTCAACTGGTGTACCCAACCATGGAGCATAGTCCAGCGAGACATCTCCAGCACGAAACTTCACACACCACTTTTGACACGTTCGATCAGCCACAGCATCTCCACACACTGCACAAATCTTTTCTTGCATTTCAGTTGCATTTTTACCTTTCTTGAGATGATAAAGCACAATATGCTGAGAATGTCGCCTATTTTCTTCCATCATCAATATTAAAATGGCTACACCAAAATTCACCAATTTTGATATTTTTTAATGCAGGTTGGTACGACAGCCGTCACAATACAACCTAACAAAAACATTTCGAGTGAAGTCAGAGACAGCTAAGCACCGCTAGAGCCATCCTATGGGAAAAACAAATGGACTCTTTGGCTGACCCAATACATTAAAGCAAAAGAACCGCCGTTCGGCTGCGCCCTCCAGAACGCAGCCCTAGGACCAGGCAAGTCAGAGAAGGGACCTCCCGGGGCAGTGGTCCTGTGTCCACGGGGCTGAGCGCTACGTGGGGCACGGCTGCTGTGGCTTCTCCAAGAGATAGGGAAGAAGGCTGTCCATTCTGGGAACAGTGACTGTTTTGTGTCGCCAGCAGGTTGCCATGGGAACACCTCGCTGTGCAGGAAAAAAAAGAACACCTTAAAGTTCAAGATATGGCGATATGAAGTGATTGCAGGAGTCGATGAGGTATTGACCAGCTGCTGTGGGGCCCTCGGCCGCGGGCAGGGAAGGACTTTTGGGTCACCCTCACCTGCCCTCGGCTTTGTCTTGCCAGCTTCAGCTGTTTCTGGCCAGTTCCCATCAGGGAGGCCAGAGCACTGGCCCGGGGCCAGGAGAGAGAGAGATGTGCAGAGCTGAAGGAAGCCGCAGTCACGCTGAAGTCACCCAGGCATCTGCACCCAACAGGCCAGCGATCCCAGTAGTCACAGATGAGGCATCGCAGTGCACATGCGCGCCGCGCTTCCCGCACGTACGGCGGACTCAGGACTGAGACGCTGTCCTCACACCCCAGGCCTGGAGGACTGACCCCTCGCGCAGGGAGTGACGGAGGGAGTGGTCATCACGATCTCCATGTTGCAGATGAGGAAATTAAGGCTCAGAGAGGTCACGCAGAATTTTTCGAAATTCCCACCTACTAAGAGGTCATGCCAGGATTTCAACCCAGGGAAACAGGGCATTCAAGCGCTGAACCACACCGCCATCTCAGAAGTCTAAGGACAGCGCAGCAGCTCCCCCCTGTCGGGGGGCTGGGGCGGGCAGACGTTCGTGAAGACAGCAGATCCATTAGAGCAGACTGGGAAGCCAGGCGCTGCAGGGGCAACAGCATTCGCCCAACTTGGCAGAGTTTGGACCTGCATGCCTGTCCAGAGTCCAAGTTCATTCTCCCCACATCAGCAGAGGCCTGGACCTGCAGTGCCCCAGAAGACCCTCCGGTCCAGGAGGGGCTGCTGACACCTGCCCCACCCTGGCCAATCCCAAAGTTTAGGAGAAGGCAATAACCCCTCTGTCTAAACCCCACCATGCCTGGGGCTCAAGGTGGGCACCAAGGTTGCTCGACAACCTGACAGCTACAGATGTCCCCGGAGTGGGACCACACCCCGGAGGAGGGTGGCACTGGTCACCGCTCACCCTTACTGTCTCTGGCCCGGTTCCCCTCATCAGATCCGGGAACTACCCGCCGCCCACTCAGACTCACAGGGGCATTGAGGCTCTGCGTGACAGCGCCCCCTAACCAGCTGCATGCCCCATGAGCATGGAGGCTGCAGGACAGGTGGGCCCGCCAGGTAGATCAGAGTCAATGCTAGCCACTGTGAGGCTTCCTCTTCATCACCCTCCGACTGGGTTCTCTTACAGGCATTTCAAATGGATATTAAATTATAACATTTTAATTTAAATGCTACTTTCTAGGGATATGAGAACTGCTCTCATGGCTTAGAGCCGAACAGCGATGCCAGGGTCCAAATGGCCCAGACCAGTGGTCGCTGAGCTTGCCATGAGGACACGATCCCCCAAGCTCTGTCTTTGCCCACCACCAGGGGACAAGTGGCAGAGCTGGGGACACTGGTGGGCTGAGCTGAGGACCCAGTGTCCTTTTAGGCCATGTTCCGGCATCTTCCCTCCCCAAACTGCCTCTTTTTCCCAGGCACCCTGGCACAGAAGGGGGGCCAGGCAGCCTTCCAGACCCCAGGGAACAAAGGAGACCTTTCTGGGAGACCCCCGCCCCTCTCACTGATGATGCCGCCCTCACCCTGCACATCCCGACCGTCAGACTCCAACTAACCCGCCACCTCTTTGTGTCAACATCAGTCAGCTATTGCTGCAATAATGCCGCGTGGCAAATAACCCTAAAGTCTCAGTGACTGAAAACCAAAAGCTTTCTGTCTTTATTTTTCTTGTCCAGACTCAGGGTCAGCAGGGTGGCTCTGTTTCTGGGACCAGCAGCTCCCCAGGGTCTGTTCTTCTCATGGTGCTGGAAGAAGTGTGAGAGGCCAATGCAAATCACACTCCCAGATGCAGAGCCTCTGTTCATGTCCTTTCCCCTAACGGTCCATGGTCAAGGTGAGTCATGCAGCCAAGGCCTACATCCATGTCCTCCACCCATTCAAGTGGGAGCCACTGCAAAGTCAGCGTCACCCTAAAGTCTACACCTCTCTGTTAAATAAACAGCAAAAGAACCAAAACCACAGCCACATGGCAGAGGGTGGGGCTGTGTGACTGCATTGCAGGGAGGGAGTGGTGACAAATAGGATGGACAGTTTAGGTTGGTCACCGCCTTCAGTCCACTTTCCTTCGGGAGGATCCACCCCTCCCCATTGGGAGCAGTTTGAGCAGGACTGAGCCCACTATTAGCTCTGGCGGACAGCCCGACAGCCCATCCTGTCAAAGATAAACACGTGACTGAACTCAGGCCAGTGGAAGTCGCTGTGTCCCAGAAGAGAACCCAGAAAGCTCCTTCCTTTCTCACTGGAAAGAACAAAGAAATGGAGTTTGAAGAGGTCCTGGCCACCAACTTGTGGTCCTAAGGGACCCAGCCGTAGGATGACGCTGTGAAAAATGGAGTAGACAGCAGGACAGAAATCAGATCCCAGGGAGTTGTAACTATGCTGGATCAAGCATAACCTGAAACCTGCACTACCACTTGACTTTTGACTTACAGGAGCATATACACTCCCATTTTTGTTTAAACCAGTTTGAGTCTTGTCCTCCATCATTTGCAACTCAAAGATTCCTAAGTGATAAAGATGATATTGCAGAGGAGACAGAAGGAGAGGACTGAGGTTCCCATCACTCCGAAGGAGCCTGAGACACTGGGCCTGAGAGCACCATGGGGTTGCGTCAGCTCCACTCAGAACATTCAGAGCCAGCCTGTCCCCCGGCACCTCACTGCACCTGCCGTGGGCCTCCGGCACCTAAATCCACCCTCCTCATCCAGACCTACTCACTTTCCTGACGTGGCCTCTAGTCTCCGGTCCCAAAGCCCTGGGAGACTGGAGCTGCTGCCTCATACATCAAAGATGCTTTTGCCTGGAGGGGAAAATGTAGGTCATTTTTTAATGTGTGTGGCTATCTTTGAGCAACACTGAATGCCAGGCGTGGAGCTGGGGAGGCAGGACTAGATAAATGAGATTGGTCTCAGAAGGAGCGGCCTGCACCTGCCTACTCCCCCTACCCAAGGTGGGAGAGATGGGCGGGGGGCGGGGGTCTGGGAAAGGGACTGTGAGGGGTGCTCCCACCCTCTACCCATGATAAACAGGGACAAGCTTGTGCCTCTTGGACCCCAAAGCATTGTCCCTAACCCTTAGCCACTAAGAGGGGAGAAAACTCTCCTTGTTATTGTTGTCATTTTAAAATCTTGTTTTGTGAACTAGGAGAAGAAAAGAGGCAAATCCACTGAGTCATTTATCCCTAACACTCCAGCAATCACCGGCTGCTGGGGCTTGAAGAAAAATCAAGAAAATTAGTGCTCGTGGAGGGGAAAAGCGGCCGTGCTGGCCCCACACAGCCCCTCCCTGCTCAGCCTCCTCTTGAAGCCCACTCAGTGTCCCATCCTCGCCCAGTTCCCATTCCTTGCCCTGCCTACCTCCTCCCTGCCACCCACCCTTCCCAGGGCCAGGCGGGTTCCCTCCTGCCCACCCCGCTGCAAAGCCAAGCTCTGCCCTCCGTCAGCTCCACAGCCTGAATGGACAACGCCCCCCTCAGGCTTCACTTGGTCCTGGGCTGTCGCAGCCCACGTGACAAACACCCGTGGGGGCTCTGGAGGAGGACACAGGCAAACCTTTACTGGTGACCCCAATTCCAGATTCGAACCCCTGTCTCCAGAGGTGACTGTGAAGAAAATGGCTAAATTAAAATGCTAATTACTGTCTTCGGCAACTCGGTACCAGACAGTCCCTTGTATCTATTATTAACAGCTGCCTGCTACAGCCTCAGCTCTCTAAGAAACACAGATGAGTTACAAATTCAGTTGCAAGAGAAAATAACAGAAAACCGTGTCTGCGCTGTGATGCTCAGCCTGTGGACATGTCACCCCCATGCTGCCCACTCTGTAGAGAGATGACAAGAAGCCCCACTGAGGGTGGCACAATGATGCCACCTCTGGAGGTCACCAGGAACTCCCCCAGGTGGGAACCTGGGAAGTGCTTTGATCTGCCCCATGTACAGATAAACCAAACTCTCGTATTTAAAAATATCTGCAGAGCCCTTTATGGCTCAGAGTGCCTCTACAATTTCATGCTTAAACACTAGGGCTTGGAGAGGGCAGCAGTCTGAGCTCCAATGCCCAGGTAGGAAGAGGCCCAGGTAAGCTGCGGCCCTGGGTGCTACCCAACCCTGCCTGCTCCTGGAGCCTGGAAAGCTTTGCTGCTGGGGAGAGGCGGCCATGAGCCATCAGTTCCCCAGTGGAGCACATGCCGGCTCTTTGGGGAGCCCGGGTGCCGTGCCTGACCCCCACAATCACGCTGGCCTCCAGAAATAAGACAGAGCTTATCTCAAGGGATGCCTTGGGACCTTGGCCATGGCCATGGAGGGTCTTCCGAGGCTGAGGGCTTAGGTGGCCAGGAGAGGCAAGGAATAAAACAGGAGGTGAGATGCAGGACAGAGGAGAATAGCAGAAGGACAGGGCTGAAACAACCCAAGCGTTCATCTTCCTCTGTTCACGGTGGGCAGAGAGGGACTGAGCTGCCCAAGGCCACAAGGAAATGCCCAGGCAGAGCCGGGGTGAATTCAGATCTCCTAGACTCACAGTACAGACGCCAGAGGAATGACGCACAGAGACCTCAAGGCCACGCCCCTCAGACACATGCAGGCACTGTCCCCGAGACTCCATCCCACTCGGAGATGACCCTGTCCCTGATCTGACCTGTGTGCTCACAGAAGCGGGGACGGAGCTTCCCGGTGTCCCTGGAACATGGATCTGGACACATAGAGGGTGCCTGTTATTTCTTAGGAACTGACGGATAATGAAATTCAACGTTGTCCGTAAACACGTCACACACAGGGGCTGGCCCCAGCAGGCCTAGGGCCCGACGGTAAACAGTCAAGGATCTGTGAACGGGCTGTCGAACAATTAGTAGCCTGGAAGCAGCATCAGAGTATTCACACCACTGCAGCCAGCAAAAGCTACCCGTCTCGGCTTCTCTCCCTCCCCCACCCCTGCTCCCAGGCAAACACCAACTGCCAATCTTCTTCATCTGAGTTCATCTGCTCAGTCTGCAAATCTTCCAAATACACCTGTACAGGAAAATCAGAGATGCTTCCTACCTTTTATTTCCTTGTTCTCCTTCCTTGGGTGCACGAGTTCCCTACTTCATCCACCACCTGGCCAGCCCCAGCCTCTCTCCTCTGTGTCACAAGGCCGGCCCCCTTATGGAGATGGTGCCAGAGGAGTGGATCCCCATCACCTCCCACCTGCTCTCAGGCACCACTCGTTCTGCCTGGGTTCTGGCCCCGGGGACAGTATAAACGCCTCCAGTGATGAATGGCCCTGCAAACAACACACTTGAGCCCTCTGCTCCCTCCACCACCTGTTCTGTCCCAGCTGGAGGGAGGGGAGAGGAGCTGGGAGCTCCCATCCGAGTCACAAGCATCCGTCCTAAGTAATTAGCTGCCAAAGGAGATGCAAATCCCCTGAAGGGGAGCGAAGGTCCCCCCCACCAACTTCTCCAAAGTCCTCCTGCCCCAGGCTTGCCTCAGGGGCTGCTGGGAGGGAACGGGACACCCTGAGGAGGCCAGGAAACCATCTGTCAGGGCACAGGGGCTCTTTGCAGATCAAAGACTAAGAGAAGCCTTTCCAGATCCCCCACTGGTTCTGAGCCAGCGGGAGCCGGCCCATCTTCTCTGGCAAGGCTGGTGCTCTGCCTTCTCAACCACCCTCGTCTCAGTCCGGGGATGGAAGGTGTGTTTAGCAGACACCACCAGTCACCTGCCAGTGCCCTCTTCCTTATTACCTGATATTGCTCAGGGTGAGTCTCGGTGATCCGTGTCCCGAGCCCCTGCCTTGTTTAGGGCAAAGGGGAGTGGGATTTCTGTCCACTTAAAGCCAGTGACACATGAACGGTGGTGCAAGGTTTCTTTGATCCTACGAGAGATGCTTTCTTCTTCTCGGTGCATGATGGCATCTGGTCATGAATCCTGGAGCTTCTGCAGCCATGTTGTGACCCTGAGGATGCCAGACTGAGATTGGCGCTGACACACTAACAGGGGCAAAGTAGAGATGGGGAGAGAGCCCAGGTTCCTGGTGATATCACTGGACCTCTGGCTCCCAGGCCTGAAGGCACGCCTCCTCCAGACTTCCTGCAGCGTGAGACAAAGTCCTTACCACTGTGAGTGCTTCCACTGGTTGCCTGCCACCAAAGGCATCTCAACACAGAGAAAGCAAAAGGTGAGCACTATCACCCTGCAGAGGCAGGCCCTGACCCCGGACCCAGGCAGGTAATGGCTTTGGGCTGTGCTGGTGCCCAGACCTCACCCTCTGTCCATTTTGATGCTTCCCTGGGGCCTTTCTCTGGTACCTGGGAGGCTGCTCTTCCTTGTGTTACTAGGGCCAGAGTGCTGGGAAATACAACCCTCAACCAGTAACTTATGGGAGATGGGGGTAAGTACCCCACGTCACTCTTCCCTCTCCCCTTGCGTGGGAGCACTCTGAGGCCTGCGGGCTACAGAGCTGCCAGAACTCAGGATTCTGCTCTGGTGGCCCACAGTGGTGACCTGCCAGAGAACATCACCCGTTCCGCACCACCTCCCAAATAAGCCAACTGCACTCAAAACCATGTGTCAGGGTTTGCTTCTGGGGGTACCCAAATGAAGGCCACGTCCCTTCACTGTGTTACTGAGAACTGCTGTGCTGCAGGCACTGCAGAGAAGACAGAAAACACGACTAGAGGTTTCCCCACCCGGGACTCATATTCACGCGCAGAGACAGGTAATCAACAAGTCAGCCAGTCGGGTCACTTCAGGTGTCTTACATACAGAGGTGGCAGCATGACCGGAGGGTAGCAGCGATGAGGAAGGGTGCGAGGAGGGCAGGGGCTAAGAGAGGATCTCTCCGAGGGTCAGCCATGCCAAGAGCCATGAAAAGAAGATCCCAGACAGAGGGAACAACAAGTGCAAAGGCTGAGGGGGGAGCAGGTCTGATGGGGTTTGAAGAGCAAATAGAAGGCTAGGTGGCTGGAGGGCAGTGAGCCAGGAAGGAGGAAGGGGGGACTTGAAGTGGAGAGGAAGGCAGAGGCCAGCCCAAGTGGGCTCCCACTGGGCATGAGAAGGAGTTTGGGGGTTCAGAAGCGATGGGAATCTATTGCAGGGTGATAAAAGGTTGGGGAGGGGCTTACTCAGCCCCAAACAGCAGCAACCTTCTACTGCCTGCTCCACGGAGGGGGACGGGGGAGTAGGTGTGACGTGGCAGACAGGCCACTTTTGAGGTCAGTCGCCCAGGTGGGACATGCTGGCTCCTGGCACACCCCCATGTCCTCCACAGGTGAATCTCCCATTTGCAAACTGGCCTCTGTCCTCTCTCTGCCTAGGCCCAGACCCTGGCCGGCGTGGCCGTGTCGTTCCCCAGTCCCTTCCCCCTGCAGGGGACCTCTACACCCAATGTCAGTGCCTGAACCTGTGTTGCCCCTGTTTACTTCCACAGTGCCAACTGTCACTGCCTGCCCCCCTGCCTGGGAACAGTTTTGCTCTTGTGACTGGGCATCACAGAGCCTCTCAGCCCTGCCTCCCAGTGAGCAGGTCTCATTCCAGCCCCAGCACCACCCCACCCTGCACGCAACTGGGTGGTAAATGTGAACAGCTCCCTTGCTGGGCCTGGAGCCCTCATCCCAGGGCCCAGAGCAATTACCACTTAGTGGCACTGAGGGACCGCACTGGCGCTGAGCGCGGCAGCTTTCGAGCTGAGCTCCTCAGAACACAGGGCCCACATTAGTTTTCACTCGATGCCCATCCGGAGTCCCCTAGGAGAGCTGCAGGGCCGGGCTCAGTCCTGGCTTACAGAGGGCTGTGCAGACGGAAAGATGCACATGGTGTTCAGGGGCCCCGAGAGGCAGACCCTGCATGTGCTGCAGTCTAAACTGACGCCACTAACTGACAGGCACAGTCAGGGGAAGACCAGTAAGTTTTGTATGGAGACAAGCCTGTGGGTCTGAGCCACGCTGTCCACCCTGCTGGGGAACAGGCACCACAGACCCAAGGGTGCCCCAGGCTGGTGACTCACACCCACAGACTAGACAGAAAAGACCCTGTTCCTTGAAAACAATTGAGGGAGACTGAGAGCTATGCTCCGGGTCAGGTGCAGGAGCAAGGAAGTCAGCAGAAGGGAGAAAGAGAGTGTGGGGCATGCTGGGCAGATCTCTCGGCCCCTCTCTGACTCCACTGCTTCGTCTGCCTCAGGGGAAGGTGGTGAAATCACGGGCGATGAAGACAGTTAGGGGCCCAAGCTGTAATTGTTCCCCCCTCCCCTTATCCATTCTCCTCCCTCAGATCTTTAGCTGGGCCCATGGCTGCCTGGAATTTGCCCACATGACTAATTTGTGACCAGAACGCTGTAAACACAAGTGTAATGTGCCGTCCTGGAGGGTGTCCCTAAAGGGGGACATGCCCTTCTTTGTCCCTTTCTCCTCTGGGGTGCAGGAACCAAACAGCCATCTTGCACCATGAAGTGGAAGCCACTCGAAGAAGATGGCTTGAGCCACAGGAATAACTGATACAGACTGTGAGAAATCCCTCTCCCAGCCGCTTGATTGTTTGACAGAGAAATACACTTCTGTCTTGCTGGCACTGTTTTTTTCTTTGGGGTGGTGTCTGTCACAGCTGAACCTAATCCTGGTCCCTACAGACTGGAGCCTAGGTCCGGGTGTCCCAGAAGCCCAGGCCATCCCCTACAGAGCCCACTGTTCTGTCCTAACTCCTGATGAAGCCTCCAGGACTCAGGCTGGCTGAGGGCAACTCAGGATGTGCCTCGAGAGGCCCCCAACGCTGAGCTCCTGTTGGAAGCTGCCAGAGGCCAGCCTGCAGGGTCCTGGATGGCTGAAGGTTTGGTTTTGAGAAGGGTGGAGAAAAAGCTTAAGGAATGGGGAGGCTGAAGACAGGAGGCCTGGCTGGAAAGGACTTGCCAGCTCAGCAATCCAGCATCTGGGAAAGCAGAAAGCAAGTGCGTTCTCCGTCCGCCTGCACATGGTGAGAACGTGGTAGCAAGGAAAAAGCCTCAATGTCCGACCTCATCCTCAGAGAGGCTGGCAAGCGATTGGGAGGACACACCACGCAGAAAGGACCCTTCCGGGCTTGGAAGGGGGGAGCGCCACAGCCCACGGATGGCAAAGTGGCCTTCTGTGCTCCAGCAGCCCTGCACCCTGTTCCCCCTTGTCAGCACTAAGTGCTCCACTTTGCGCCTGGGAATCCTCATCCCCTCCTTCCAGCCCGCATATTTCAAACGCAGCAACTCCATCCCTGGCCCACTCACCCCATGTGACCAGGCCTGGCCAATCAGAGTGCTTATATTCCCCTGACCACCCCGATTGGTCAGGGGTGAGCGTGTGACCCAGTAAGATTCTGAGAGACTCTGGTTTCACTGAGTCAGTTAAGGGAAGAGCAATCTCTGTTTCTGGATTAGAACCTGGGAGGGTGTAACCCCGGGGCTGCGGGCAGCCGCTTTGGTGCCACATGGAGCCTCAGAAGGAAGCAGACAAGAGCAGAGCCAAGAGACAGAGGAGTCCTGGTCCTCGCTGGATCGCAGCCTGAAAACAACTAGCCCTCACGTTCTTAGACAGCAATGCACTTCCTCCCCCAGCACTTCTTGCCTGCGCACATTCTATCTACACGGAACACCGTTTCTTCTCCAGGCGGCAAAATTCCCTGTTGGCCCAAGGCCGGTTTACACCCCTCCTCCCCCGGGGAGGCCAGCTCTCGGTCCCCGCCCCCCCCACCCCCGCCATCACACCAAATGAACTGCATCCACGACGGCGTTATCACCAGCACAGGAGTCCTTCCCGCATAGGACCTGCGTCTTCTTTAACTTGGTATCCAGTAGGCACTCAATAAATGCTGGTTGAATAAATACATGAAAGACTGCAGAGACACAAGCTAACCATTCATCACGTTTATGGACGACATGAAATTGGGAGCAGTTTCTAGCCAGAGGTTAGAATTATAAAGCAGATTGGCTTTCGCAAATGAGAGTGTGGCAAGGCTGAATCGGAATTGGATGACGTTCATTAAGTAACGAGTTTGAAGAAGTCATCGCCGGGAGTTTGCGAGAGCTGGGGATGTAATAATTTCTGTGCACATCCTGAGATAAGCTGTGGGTGGCAGGCCGGACATGGACCAGAAGAAGCTGGCCATGCAGGATTGGTCTCCCTTGTCAAGGTCACTTCAGGGGCTTGTGACAAGGAAGAACCAGGCAAGTGTTTGTGCCTCCAGGAAGGCACTCTGGGCTCTGTATTTTGGGAGACACAGAAGATGTAGGGAAGATACCAAAAAAAGCATTTAAAATAGTGAAAGGGAAGACAAATTGGATTTCTGAACTCAGGTTAAAGAGCCCGGATTGCTGCCTCTGGAAGGAAAAGAGAGAGAAAATCATTTCCCCAATGGGCTTTGATGAGGAGCGCCACCCCCAGACTGGAGCTGGCCCCCCAGAAGGGGTGAGATGAGCAGGGAAGCAGTGGCCGCTGGCCCCCCCCCCACCCCCCGCCGCAGCCTCCAGAGCTGCTGCCACCCCTACTGTTTACGCTTTTATCGTTTGCAATGAAAGACGATGATGTGTGTGTGCGTGCTGTATTGATTGTGCCTCTTAGATTTTTATGTCGTTGTGGAAAGCGGCAATTATGCCCGCTCTGGAGGGAGCAAACGGCCCCAGGGGAGGACAATGCAGGGCCAGGAAAACACAGAAGACAGATGGAGGGGCCCAGCTCAGAAGCTGGGGCACGAGGCAAGCAGTTCCAGGGAAGGGGCTGGTTGAGCCTGAGAAGGGACAGGAATCCCACCAAGGGACAGGAGCCATCTACCCTAGGCTACAGACATTAATTAAGCACCTACAATGTACAAGGTACTCAGCACGTGGTTTCAAATGCCTCTGAAAGTGCTCCAGTGACTTCCCTTTGGCATTTAGAATAAATTCACTCATCAAGACTAGCATCTGACCCTCACCCGCCTCTCTGGGATCACCTCCACCTTCTCTGCTCCTCATTCACTGCCATGGACTCCTTGGCCTCCTTACTGGTCTGCCTACTCCCCCAGCCAGGCCCTGCCTCGAGCCCTTTGTCCTTGCTCTTCCTTCTGCCTGAAATACTGTTCCCCACACAACTGTAAACTTACTTTTGTCCACCCTGTATTCTTGTCTACTTATGGGTTCATTGTCTCCCCCACCAAATTGTGAGTTTAAAAAGAATAGGGACCATACCTCCTTTTCACTCTTCGCCACCAATACCCAGAGGAGTTCTTGGCACACACCATGAGTGTAATGAATATTAATTAATATTATTAACTCCAGTTAACAGTGGAGGAAACAACTCAGAGCGTATATTGTTAACACTGTGTTTGACTGTAAGTAACAGAGTATCCAACTCCTACTCAGAGGTCCAGTTGCTCAGTGATGTTGTCATAGGCTGAGGAACTTTCTGTCTTCTGCCCAGTTTTTCTTAAACCATTATTCTTAGCTTGTCCCTCAAGCTCACAAAGTGGCTGCTGTAGGTCCTAACATACTTTGGCATTCAAAGCAAGAAGGAGAAGAGAAGGCAAAATTCTGATTCAGTTGAGTATGTTTTCCTTTTTATTGGACCTCTTCCACTTCCAGAAGACCCCTCACTAGGGTTCTGATTCCAGCGTGTTGGCCAGATCTGTGTCACAGTGGCAGGAGATACTGGGAAGCTGAACTCCGTGTTCCAAAGCAGAGGGAGGTGAGGGAGAGGCGGATTGGATGGGAGTGTTGAGGGAGCCCGACTCAGTGATGGCCACCACTCTGAACAGCAGAACTAGGATTTGAGCTCATGTCTGTCTGATCCCAGGGTCCCTGCCCTATTTGTCACAGCCTGTGCTTCCCTCAGAGAGCAAGAGCGCTGGAGCAGATGCCAGAAGTGCCATCAGGTCCTTGGTCAGCACACGCAGTTGTGTTGAGGCCGGCCTTTCTTTGCCTCAGCACGCGCCCTCCTTCCCACAGCACACCCAGTGCTGCAGCCACAGTCATCCACTCGGGCTCCCTGAACCCACTAGATTCTTCCCCTCTGCCCCTTTGCCCATGCTGCTCTTCATCTGAGCCTCTGCCCCCTGCCCCTGTCTGCTTGTCCTTCAAAGTCCAGCTCCAATGACACCTCCTCTAACTCTTCCCTTTTCTGGGTGAGGCATGTGCCAGGGACCTGCCCTCTTAGCAGAGAGGCAAGTGTATCTTTTCCACCTTTCTGGGCTGCCATAGTAAGTCCAGGCAGGCATGGCCCCATAGCATGGAGAGAACCATCTCTGAGCTCTCAGGTGCTGTAACCAGGGGGAGCTGCCTCCCAGGTATACCATGGGTCAAAGTCACTGCCATCTCCCTGGCTCAAAGCTTGGCCACAGCTTCATATCTATGAAGCTAGCCAGCTGTTATAGATATGCAAAACAACTGTGTTTGCAGTTATCTGCAAAACTGTTAATATGCAAAATAACTCTCAATGGCCCTGCTCCATGTGTCCCATCCCCTAGTCCAGATTTGTGGGGGTGGGGATATCCTATATTTTTAATATTTCCTGGACACCCTGAGTTCTGGACCCCATTATAAATCCCTCTTTTGAGGGGCGGGGCCCTGACTGCACCCTGTTACACTAACGACTAGTGATGTTGAACATCTTCCTATGTGTTAATCCTTATATTGTTTGGGGTAAAGTATCTGTTCCGTCTTTTGCACACTTTCTTAATCGGGTTTGTTTTCTCACTGTTGAGTTCATCTACTTTTGATGCAAATCTTTTGCTGGGGATGTGGCACGCAAATACTCTTCCCGAGTCTGCAGTTTCCCTCTCGCTGTCTGACACTGTCTTCCTCAAAGTGGGACTTTTGACTCTGATGGGTTGTGCTTTTTTAAATTTTTTTAATTTTTATTTTTTGACACTCATTAGTGCCTTATGTTAGCTTTGGGTGGACAGCCTAGTGCTTGGACAATCGAATAATTCAGGAAGTGGCCCCACAGACATTTCAAATGCGCACGCAGTTGTCATGACACCATTGACTGGACGCGTTCCCTGTGCTGCAAGTCCCATCCCTGCAGCTGCTCTGTGACTACCCGCATGCAGTTCTGCCCCTCCCCTGCCTCACCCAGCCCATCACCCCTGCTCCTCTGGCACCTGTCTGTTTGTTCTTTGTATCTATGAGTCTCTTTCTAAGTTGTTTGTTCATTTATTTTGTTCTATAGATTCTGCATATAAGTAAAATTATACGGTATTTTTCTTTCTCTGTTTGACATATTTCATTAGCACATTATCCTCCAGGTCCATCCATGTTATCACAGATGGTAAGATCTTATTTTTTTATAGCAGTGTAATATTCCATTGCACGTATGGATCACTACTTTTTAAATCCATTCGTCTATCATTGGGCACTTGCATTGCTTTTGTGCCTTGTGCTCTTAACGCCATAAGTCAGCCTCCTCCCAGGTCACAAAGATTGACCCCTATGTTTTCTTCCAAAAAATTTTTAAAGATTTTATTTATTTTTAGAAAGAGGAAGGGAGGGAGAAAGAGGAGAGAAACATCAGTGTGTGGTTGCCTCTCACACACCCCCTACTGGAGACCTGGCCTGCAACCCAGGCATGTGCCCTGATCGGAATCGAACCAGCGACCCATTGGTTTGCAGGCCAGCACTCAATCCACTGAGACACACCAGCCAGAACGCTTCTAAAAATTGTATCTATAATCTATCTAGAATTAATTTTTGCATAAAGTGTAAGATTTAAATTAAGATTTATTTTTCTGGTTATGAATATATCCCATTTTATGTCTCCCGTTTTTTTTTTACTCTATCTCTTTTAATGTTTCTTTCAGTGGTTACTCTAGGAATTACAATAGGTATACTTAACATTCACAATCTACTTAGAATTATTTTACCACCTCAAGTGGAATATAAAAACCTTACTGCTATATAGGCCCCTTCACCCTCCTTCTTTTGAGTTGCACTTGTCTTCTATGTCCTATCTCCATCCATTAAAAATCCCATTGGACAACATTATGTATTTTTTATTTTCAGCTTTCAGACATGTTTTAAAGAGCTCAGCAGGAGAATCAACAGGAGAGAAGTAGTCTATCATATTTACCCAAATATGTACCATTTCTGCTTCTTTTCCTTCACTCCTGATGCTTCAGGTTTCTTTCTGCTCTCATCTCCCTTCTGTCTGAAGAACTTCCTTTAGCAATCTTTTAGTGCAGGTCTCCTGGCAACATATTTTCTTAGCTTTCCTTCATCTGAGAATGTCTTTATTTTACTCTCATTCCTGAAGGATATATCCTCTAAAGACTTCTGAGTCGCAAGTTCTTTTCTTTCAGCATTTGAAACTCTGCTTCCCTTCCTTTTGGCATTCACGGTTCTGATGAGAAAGCCACAGTCACTTGAAGCATTGCTCCCCTGTCAGTGATATGTTATTTTTCTCTGGCTGCTTTTAAGATGTTTTTTCTTTGTCTTTAGTTTTCAGAAGTTTAATTATTCTGTGTCTAGACATAGATTTCTTTGTATTTATCCTTTTTTGGATTCGCTAAGCTTCTTAAGTCTCTATGTTTCTGTTTTTTGCCAAATATGGAAAACTTGCCATTATTATTTTTTATTGGTTGATTGATTTTTAGAGAGAGGGGAAGAGAGAGAGAAAAAAATATCAATTCATGAGTTCATTGTCTGATTCTTGTATGTGCCCTGACTGGGGATGGAACCTGCAACCTTGACGTATCAGGACGATGCTCTAACCAAGTAAGCTACCTGGCCAGAACCTACCATTTTTCTTAAAAAAAAATTTTTTTAGCCTCACCCAAAGACATTTTTTATTGCTTTCAGAGAGAGAGGAAGGGAGAGAGAAAGAGAAAGAGCAAGACAGAAACATCAATTGCCTGCCTTCTCATATGCACCCCCAACTGTACATACCCCAATACCTAGGTATGTGCCCTGACTGGGAATCAGTCCCACCACCCTTCAGTCTATGGGATGATGCTCCAAGCAACTGAGCCACACTGATCAGGGCTACCATTTTTCTTTAAATGTTTTTTCTAGACCCCTTTCATTTCATTTTTCCTTCCAGTGGTGTGAATGTTAGACCTTCTGTTACTGTCCCATGGGTCCCTGAGGCTCCATTCGTTTGCTGATCTTTCTTCTGTCTGTTACTTAGATCAGATAACTTCTCTTTGTCTATCTTCCAATGCACTAGCTGTTTTCTGTATCCTCTCCTTTCTGCTATTGAGCCCATCCAGCAAGTTTATTATTTTAGTTGCTGTATTGTTTGCATCTAAATTTCCATTTGGGTGACTTCCAGCCAAGATGGAGGCATAGGTAGACACACTGGGCCTCCTCACACAACCAAAAGAAGGACTACCAATTTAAAAACAAAAACAACCAGAACTGACAGAAAATCGAACTGTATGGAAGCCTGATAACCAAGGAGTTAAAGAAGAAACACTCACCCAGATGGTAGGAGGGGTGGAGACTGCAGCCAGGTGGAGAGCACTCTCAGCAAGGTGGTGGCCGGAGGACCAGGTGGTCCCATATTCACATGCAGATAAGTCAAGAGGAATAACTGGGGAGCGAGACAGACCCACAACCCAGGGTCCCAGCGGGGAAATAAAGCTTCAAACCTCTGGCTGAAAACACCTGTGGGGGTTGAGGCAGCAGTGGGAGAAGCTCCCAACCTCACAGGAGAGTTCGTTAGAGAGACCCACAGGGTCCTAGAACATACACAAGCCTACCCACCCAGGAATTGGCACAAGAAGGGCCCAATTTACTTGTGGGAAGTGGGGGAAGTGACTGAAAGCTGGCAGAGAGCAGAGCAAGCACCATTGTTCCCTCTTGGACCCCTCCCCAGCAAACAACGTAACAACGCAGTGGGTGGGTTGCCCCACCCTGGTGAACACCTAAGGCTCCCGCCCCTTATGCGTAACAGGCATGCTGAGACAAAAAAAATAAAATGGCCCAAATGAAAGAATAGACCAAAGCTCCAGAAAAAATATAACTAAGTGACAAAGAGATAGCCAACCATCAGATGCACAATTCAAAACACTGGTAATCAGGATGCTCACAGAAATGGTTGAATATGGTCACAAATTAGAGGAAAAAAATGAAGGCTATGCTAAGTAAATGAAGGAAAATGTACAGAGAGCCAACAGTCATGGGGAGAAAACCAGAATGCAAATCAATGGTTTGGACCAGAAGGAAGAAAGAAATATCCAACCAGAACAGAAGAAAGAAGAATTCAAAAAAAATGAAGCCAGGCTTAGGAACCTCCAGGACAACTTTAAACATTCCAACATCTGAATCATAGGGGTATCAGAAGGAGAAGAGGAAGAGCAAGAAATTGAAAACTTATTTGAAAACATAATGAAAGAAAACTTCCCCAATTTGGCAAAGGAGATAGACTTTCAGGAAGTCCAGGAAGCTCAGAAAGCCCCAAAGAAGTTGGGCTCAAGGAAGCACACATAATTACATTAGCGAAGATTAAAGATAAGGAGAGAATCTTAAAAGCAGTAAGAGGAAAAGAGACAGTTACCTACAAAGAAGTTCCCATAAGACTGTCAGCTGATTTCTCAAAAGAAATCTCGCAGGCAAAAAGGGGCTGAAAAGAAGTATTCCAAGTCATGAAAGGCAAGGACCTACATCCAAGATTACTCTATCCAGCAAAGCTATCATTTAGAATGGAAGGGCAGATCAAGTGCTTCCCAGATAAGGTCAAGTTAAATCATCATCACCAAGCCCTTATTATATGAAATGTTAAAGGGTCTTATCTAAGAAAAAGAAGACAAAAACATGAACAGTAAAATAACAACAAACTCACAATTATTAACAACTGGACCTAAAACAAAAACAAACTAAGCAAAGAACTACAACAGGAACAGAATCACAGAAATGGAGATCACATGGAGGGTTATCAGCAGGGGACTGAGAGGGGGAGGGGGGAAGGTACAGGGAATAAAAAGCATAAATGGTAGGTACAAAATAGACAGAGGAAGGTTAAGAATAGTATAGAAAATGTAGAAGCCAAAGAATGACCCATGGACATGAACTGAAGGGGGGAAATGCAGGTGGGAGGGGGTGTGCAGGGCTAAGGGGAATAAGGGGGGGGATGGGACAACTGTAATAGCATAATCAATACAGTATATTTTAAAAAATAAAATAAATTTCCATTCGGTTCTCCTCAGTATCTTTTCTTTCTGTGCTGAGACTTCCCTTTCAAGAGTATTTGCCCTTTTTATTGGACCATTGTTGTAATAGCTGGTGTAAAATCTTTGCTTAATATCTCAGTAAAGTCATCTCAGCATTGGCATCTGTTGAATGTCTCTTCCCAAGTAAATCAAGGCTTTTCCAGTACTTCCTGTGGTATAATTTTGATATTTTCCTTTTAGCAGCCAATTGACGCAGTCGGGTTCCCACCAACCTCCTGTAAGCTGTGGTTCAAATATTGGTTCGTTGGAAAAGTTTTTGAAGTGCTACGGGGGTCTGTCCCAAACGTGCACTACCACCCCGTGGCCAGTCTGGGATCTGGGCAATGGTTGTTGCCACGGCTCCATTCTCGGGTTTCCATGTGCTGTTTGGCGTCAAACCATGTAGTTTGGGGTGAGCTCAGGACTTCATAAACAACTCTAATGGGTGCTTTCCCTCCTTCCTCTCTGTGATCTTTCCTGGACTTTCCAGTTCTCTGAGGTTCCCCTTTCCAGTCCTCAGCCCAGAAAGCTGCAGCCTCACTTACTTCTCCCTGCTGTGCACTTCCGTGAGGACTGATGCGGAACCCAAGCGACAGAAACCGCAAAGCAGCAGGGGCTTGCCTGCTGCTCGGACCGGACCGCGGCCCCTCCCACTGGAGAGGAAGGTTCCCCTCCTTCAAGGAGTTTAGGTTCCTGCCCCTGATGCTCCTGCAGCTGCTGCTGCGGCCAACAGGTGATTGTTTGGGGGCTGAGGTGCAAGAGAATGGAAAAGAGGAAAAAGAAAAAAAGAGAAGACAAACAGGAGACTTCCAGCACTAGGCGACCATTTTCTTGGTCCTCCGGGCAGAATAAGAGGGCCTTTCCTGGGGCTCTCTGCAGAGATGGGAACACCCGTGTCCAAGTCTTAGTCTGCACTCAGTCCAGCCCAGGGGACACTGGAGTGAGCAAAACAATGGACTCACCACAGATTGGGAATTGCTTTTATATCTGGTCTTCCTTTCGGTGAGTTCAAACTACTCCATGCATCTCATCCGCGGCGTAGGCGGCATACAGTGGGAGAGATGACGCAGCATGCAGTCACCTCATCTTGCCCGGAACGGGGACCTCTCAGTAAATTTTAATGGACCTGATGTGTGCATACCCACCCAGTGTAAAGCCACCACTTAGTGAGCACCTCTTATGTCAAGCACACGGACAGAGCTGCACGGTCCCACCTGTGTTCAAGGAGCTCAGGGTTTGAACCCAGCTGTCCCTCTGTCTAGCTGTGGGATGCTTGGCAAGGACCAAAAATGGATGGAACCCTCAGCTTCCTCACCTGTAAAGCATAATCATAGGAGTGTGGTGCGGTGGAGACACAATGATGTGTATAAAGCCCTTTATCTCAGAACCCAGCACATAATATGTGCTCAAGAAATGGGGGGGCTACTCTTGACGTCGTTATCACCACTGACTTTACTGCAGGAGAGTCCAGGGTTTCACACTGCACAGGTGGACTCCACCTGCATCGGGCACACAGGGAAGGCGTGTCTGGAGCTCCCAGAATCCAGGGGCTGGGGCACCAGGCCTGGGAACACCGGGGGCTGCAGGCTGGGTTGAGGTTCATAGAGGAGTTCATTCCTGGCCCTGCAGCAGGGAACACGCTGACCTGGGCCCCCACCATGGCTCCGCTGAAGACCACGCCCCCCGGGACCTTTCCAGAGGGGAATGGGAACTAACACACAAGGGGCTGTGGGTTCTGGAAAGTGTCTCCCCTCAAAAAAACCCCTCTTCCCTCTTACTAGTTAGTTATAAGGCAAGCGGTTAACATAACCTCTCTGTACTTCAGTGTTCTCACCCGTGAAATAAGGGTGATAACAGTACAAACTAAGGTATCACCCAACAGCACCAGAAAAAGCCAGTAACTCGGGATCAGGCCCTGAGCTAGTGCTTCCTCGTAAAATGCCGTGGCTGTTCCTGCACGAAGCTGCCCCTTCCATCTCCGCAGCCACCTTTGGGAGTTGCTGGCCTCACTCTCCCAGTGGAGAAGCTTAAAGGGTGTGGGTTTTGGCCAAAGACACAGGCGGGACTGCTTTTAAAGCTGGTTTGGTTCCCAAGAGACCTTACCTGTCATCAAGGTGGGGGTGGTCAGAATGTCCCCAATGGGGGCTGGGGGATGGGCAGGCCCCTTGTGTGTGTAGCTGGAATGAACAGCAGCCACAATAGGGGCCGTCTTCGGGGCAGGGGGTCTGGGAACAAGGGGGTGTGGGGGCCCCTGTCTGTCTCCGGTCCTGTGCACATCGGAAGAAGGTGCCGCCCACAGCGCGGGTACACCTGTGTGTGCAAAGTGTGTCTACCCCTAGCACATGCGCATCCCGCTCTGTGCTTTTCTTATGAAAAACATCAACTGTTTGAGCAAGGCTGTCAGGATGAGAAATCTATAGGAAGCCCCGCTCGTGGGCTGGGGACAAGTCAGGGTCGCCGCAGGGTCTGCGGGTCGTGGCCTTGGCAGAAGTTGACCGAGCACCTGGCGCCGTATGCAGGGCTAGGCTGGGGCAGGGTGGCTGGAGGCCCACAGGGCACCGAGGCTGAGGCAGGGGACACAGAGGTGTGCGTGGGACCCGTGGTGGGGCGGGAGGTGATGGTGCTCACGCCTTTCAATCTATTTCCTTCCTGCCTGCCTTCTCCCCCCCTACCTTTTTTTTTCTCCTTAAGAAAAAGCTGTAATGAGACAGACTAGGGAACAGCAAGATTGATTGTGTCATTCTGGCCTTTGAGGGAAGAAGGGGGAAAAATATCAAATTATTGGACAGGGTCCTTTTAAAGAACTCCTGCCTTAATTTATTTTCTTATATTTTGTCAATAGCTGTTTCTTTCTTCTTAAACAAACGTCGTGCTTTATAAATGACTTTGCTTGGGCAAAACAAATACAGTCACTTCATCCTTTCCCTTCCTTTTAAAACTTATTTAAAACATAGCGAGTGACTGCAACGGACACAGGGCCAGACAGACACTCAGAAAGGTGGCAAGTGGCTTCGGAGAGGTGTCCCGCCCCAGGGGGAGTGGGGGCAGGAAGGGGCTGGACACAGCAGCAGATCCAAGGCCCGGTCCGGGTCCCAGACCCACCTGCGCCCCACCCTGCCCTGAACAGTCTGACTCCGTGGGTCTGGAGTGGGCCCCAGACTCTCGGATTTTTAAGCTCAGGTGATTGGATAATAAATCCAAGCTCGTCAGCTTGGCCTTTGGGCCAAACTGGGTGACCTCCCGGTACTCACCCCCACCCCACCCCATGCACCCTGGGCCCCTCGAGCGCCCAGCCTCTCTCCCTCTGTCTCCCTTGCCCGAAGCTCAGACTCATCTCTCAAACGACATTCAGCCTCATAACCCTGCCAGGCGGCACCATTCCTTTCCTCATTCACTCAGCTGCTTGGCACAAATTGGGTTTATGCTGCACCTGCACACGCTGGGCTGGGCATTACAAGGAGTAACAGACTGAGATGCAAAGAGAGAGGAAGAGAGTCCTCCCCCTGCAGAAACCCACAGAACAGCCAAGGGGGAAAGACAGGGCTCTGACTTTCTGGACTCAGCTGTGTCACACGTCGGCAGGGGTCCCAAACCCAGACGTCCCCAAGGGTCAGACAGACCCCTTGGTGAGTGAAGAGGCGGCAGGGTTCTGGCTAATGCTGCCCAGGCATGCCTCGCGGAAGGCAGCTCATGGTGGACTAGTTTTCTAGAAACTAGAAATCCGGGTATTTATGTGAAATCTCCTGGATTTTCAGTGCAACTTGGATTTTCTTTGAGTCCACCCATCCTCCGGACCACACAAAACCGGCCTGCCTCGCAGCCACTGCTGACAGCTCAAGCCCTCTTGGAAGATGAGGCAGAAGGGCCTGGGGGTGGTGCTAAAACGTCCCCACCCTTCAAGGGGCCACCCTGCGTAGATGAAACCTGTGCTGGAGCAGCCCCCCACCCCGGGCCTTGGGCTCAGCTCCGATGCCTCCCTGGGGCACCCTCACTCCAGTCCTGCTGCCCCAGGAGACCCTGCCAAGGCTGGCCTCTTTTCTACATCACAGCCGTCCCCCAGGAAGCCCAATTCACCCCGTTTGCTCTGCGGGCTTAAGTAATAAATTGCAGCTGAGAGGGAAATTAAGCAATGCTGGATGGGGAGGTGGGGGTGGAGGCTGGAGGCTGAGATGGAAAATCTGATGAGGAGCCAGCGAAGTGCAAAAGGGCGGGCGGCTGCCAGGGGGCGGGGGCTCGGGGGCGGGTCTTCCCGCTGCCACATCCCCTGAGCCTGGCCTGGAGCAGAGCTGCACTGCGGCCTCCATCTGTCGAGAGCAGGGATCCAGCTCAGTCCTGCTCATCCTCACAGGGAGACGCATCCCACCACCCGGCGCTCACCCCCTCAGCACACCCCCTCAGTGCCAGCTTTGCTCACATGCCCTCGGGGCCCAGCACCCCTCAGATTGCTCCCCTTCTGGTTCATTCTGACGAGTGGAAGTGGGGGTGCCAGCAGTTTTCTTCCTTTCACCCCTTGCTCTCCCTCTTGCTTGGGAACCCCCATTCTCTGAGGACCCCCGGGACCCCAGCGTGGCTGTGGGTTAGCAAAGGCGGCAGATCAGAGCAGTTTCCACTCAGAGCACACTAGGACAGCTCCTGGAGTGAGGACAGGTGGGGGGCTAGCCTGGCCGTGGGTGGAACTTGGGGGCTCCAGGGAAGCAGGGCTGTGCCTCACTGCAGAGGTGAGGCCTGGGGAGCAGTGGGGCCCATAGGGACCCCCGCCCACTAGGTCCCCAGCCAGCAAGATGTAAGAAAAGTCCTTCAGAGGGGTCCAGGCAGGCAGGCGTGGGCAGCTTGGAGGGTACCCATGTGTGCCACCGAGACAGAACGTTTGTCTTGCAGTGAGACAGTCACCAGAGTGGCCCTGGAACCTCCCAAGGGACCCACCCCATGGACGGGAAGGGGTCTGTGGCAGGGGCGGAGCCTGGACCAGGCAGGACAGGGAACCTCAGCAGGAGCAAGTGTGGCGGCCTGGGAGCACGCGCAGCCCTGACACGGACACAGAGCTGGCCCCCACCGGGGCCTGGGCCCTCCATGGGCCCCTCTCCAGCTCAAGGGCAACCCTAGTGACAAGGGGCAGGCTTGAAGCGACTGTGGAGACCCAGAACTGACCAAGAACACTCCAAACTGACCACATTTATACCAAGTTTAATATAATGGGGCTCAGACAAAATCGAGTTTTCGAAAACTTGAGAACCACGTTTGTACACCTGGGTTTGTAGCCAGGGAGACCCTGCCTAGTGCATGGCACTGAGTTTTCAAGAGGCATTTGGTGTCCCATCGGGGACCCTACTGAGGGTCTGCTCCGTGCTGGGCTCTGTCCCGGGACAGGGATGCAGCATTGAGCCAGGCAGCCGATGTACCCGCCCATGGGCGCAGAAGGTTATCCATGAGCTCATTTCAGACGGTAGTGAGCACTGACAAGAACGTGGTGCAGGACCTGGGGACCACACCGCAGGACTGCTCTGGAGGGGACCCAGGAGGGCCTCACTGAGGCCGGACGCTGGACTAGGGAGAAAGCGCTGAAGGTGAAGGTCGGTGGAGGGGACAGCAGCAGGTGCATGGGGCTGCAGCCTGGACGAGGCTTACAGGAGAACAGTAAGACAGGGCCGGGCAGGGGCGGTGGGGTGGGGCCAGCCTGGCGCACAGAGCCAGTCGGCTGGAAAGGCACAGGCAGGCTGCTCTTCACTTTCAGCGTGATGGGACAGCAGGGGCGGGAGGATGGGGAGCAGCGTAGAGACCTGATCTGATTTACTTCTTTTAAAGGATGGCTCCTGTGAGAGGGGACCACCACTGGTGACGCACAGAGCAAGCTGACAGCGTGTGAGCCGGACTTGTGGCTGCGCTGGCCTAGGTGCCACCGGTGCCCACGCCAGGCTTCACTCCGCGCTCTTCCTCCTCCACACCGCGCAGCAGACAGACAGAGGCTCGGTGCACCAGGGATCCACAGTCCCCACAAGTCATGGCCTCGTCCCTCTCTCCTCACCCTCTCCCTCCAGACCACCTCCTCCGCATTGCACTTCCTGTTGTCTCCTTCCGTTAGAGCCCTTCCTTCCCCCTCCTGACCTGCCTGTCTTTGTCTTCAACCGTTCTCTCCGGCGCCATGCTCCCCGCCACCCGAATCACACACCTGTGCTTTCTCTAGAAGAATGGACACTTCCCCACACGCTGTGTCCTAAGCATGTAATATCCATTTATATACATACATGCACGCGTAAGGTCTATGGCAGTTGTCACAGGACTCTGTCATTGCAGAAACACAAGCCACATCGGCCTGGAGTGATACATGAGGTTGACAAGTCAGTGGGTAGATCTGGGGTTCAGGCAGAGCTGGACCCAGGGTGCAGGTAATGAAGGTCAGCAAGGTGGGTCCTGACCTGATAAGGTTGGTGGGGACACACTCTCTCTCTCCCTCCCCCTCCCCCACCATGTGAGGACACACTGAGGAGGCGGCCATCTACAAGGCAAGAAAACAGGCCTCAGAATGAACCCGACCTCACCAGCAGCTAGATCTTGACCTTCCCAGCCCCCAGAACTGTGAGACAGAAGTGCCTTCAGTTTCTCTCTGGGTCCCGACCCCATCTGCGGCGACATGGGTAAACACAACGAGAAGGTCAGAACTGTCGGGAACCACGGGACCTGGTCCAGCGCCCCCCTCAGGAAAATGGTGAAGAACATTGACACCAACCAGTGGACCGAGTGCACTTGCCCCTTCCGTGGCAAAACTGAGGTGAAGAGCCCAGCCGGGGGGACGTGGCCCTGAGGTTGCTGCGCAGAAGCTGTGGCCAGCCGTGCCAGGCCGGCAGCCCCACCTCGGCCACCACAGGGAGGCCTGCCACCAGGACACTGGGACTGAAAGCCCGTAGAAGCTCCATGATCTGAAACATTGACAGCCTATAACAAATGGGTTAATTTATGTAACCCAAAAGTTAATTAAATAAATGTCTGTGGTTTAAGCCACCCAGTCTATGGTATTTGGGTGTTACTTATTTATTTTTAGAGGGGAAGAAAGGGAGAGAGACATCAGTGTGGACGAGACCCATCAAATGGCTGCCTCTTGCTTGTGCCCTGACTAGGGACTGAACCCATAACCCAGGCAAGTGCCCTGACTGAGAACTGAACCTACGACCTTTCACTCTGTGGGCCGATGCCCAACCCACTGAGCCATCCCAGCCAGGGAGTCTGCAGCATTTTGTTACAGCAGCCGGAGCTGAGGGAAACAGACTGCACTTCTTTTACCCCTCAGTGCTTCCTTCCTCCGAGGTGGAGTCATTCTCAGACAAACCCACTTCTTCTCAGAGGCCCAGTGGCTCCATACTGCATGCTCACCACTCAGCCCCTGAGGAGAGCCGGCTCCCCCTGGCCAACCGTTCCAACAAAGGTGCCAGAATAGTCTTGTGAGCCAGGCCTGGACCACCTACCCAGGCCTGAAGCCAGAGGCAGGGCAGCACAGAGGGGTGGGGCGGAAGCAGCAGGGCCCTCCGTGTGCAGGCGAGGCCCAAAGCTCAGGAGCTGAGCATCCCGGGGCTGCCCGGTCTGCACGGCTGTGCCCTGTGTCTGTAGGAGGACGCCTCCCTCAGTCCCTGCAGCCTCTTCCGGGCCCCTCCTGTGACTGTCATGTCACCCAGCTACCCGCTGCCTCCTGCCTCCCTCCTCGTGGTTGGCCGCTGACCAAACAGGGACTCCCAGGGACCAGGGAGATGACGGCTCGGCTCACCTCACTCGGCCGCTTTGCTCCCCCAGCAGAACCCGAGCAAATGGATGGGTCCTGAGGAGGGAGGGTGGGGACACCTGTCCGGGTCCAGCCAGCGTCCCTACCATGCTGCCTGCAAGACCCCACGGGAGCCCCCAGTCACTGTCCTGAATTAAGCCGTGGGCTGTGGGCATGCATATTCAGACACCGCCCGAGGGCGCCCAGGCCGCCACGCCAGGAGTCTCCCTGCCATCAGTGCCCTCTCTGCTTCCAGTCCCGCCTTCGGCCGCAGCAGGAAAGCAGACTGGGGTAGTCCAGCAGCCAGGATTAAACTCCGTTGATTCAGGGTCCCGTTTCCCCCTCCTCTTTGTCCCCCATCCCAGCGAACATCGGTGGTGCCAGAAAACAGTGGGGGGTAGTGGCAGATGGGTCATAGGTCCGTGTCGATGCTGCTGGCACCCCCAAGACCTACATGAGGACAGCTGGCTCTTGGCTGCCGTTGCCCCTCAGCATCGGCAGTCAACGAGGTGTCTGTGTCCCCATCTGGTCCCTGCTTGGAAGGGCCAAGACAGCTTTGATGGTGGTCTCCCCTCCGGCCACCACCCTGCCCCAGGAATCTTGGCGGCTCCCCCAGTGCTCTGGCAATTGGGAGCTCACCGGCTGTCCTTGCCTCGAACCACCCCTCACCTCCTGTCTACAGCCACCACACCTGGTCAGGGCACAGGGTACCTGGGACCTCGTCCAGCCAGGAAACAAGGCTCAGGCACCCCTCATTCAGAGCCCCACTCCCTCAGGGGATAACCCTCCCCAGCCCCCCCCACCCCCCAGCACACAGGAGAGCCCAGCAGGGCCCAACGTGCTCCTTTCCCTTCCATGTTCCTCTCTTTCCCAGCCAGCCAGGACCTGTGGCCTCATCTCCCTGTGGTGAGGGCAACACACCATACGAGGCAGGCTGTGCTCCAGGTTTACTGCTTCCCAATGGGCCCCTGGAAGCTCGAAAGCAAAGGGTTAACACCTTTCCCCTCTGTGCTTCTCCTCCAGGCCGGCACCCCTCTGGCCAGGTCTGGGGGCGGTGGGCGGTGGGAATGGGATAGGGTAGCCAGGGCCTTGCGGGCAGTACCAGCCCACACGGGGGCAGACTGCAGTGTCACTTTCCCCAGGCTGGCTGGGGTGAAGCCACAGTGCTGTGGAGACAAAACCATTTCTGGGGACCTTGTGCTGAGAGCCGCACATGGGAGTGGTGACTGCAAAGGCCTGGTGGGGAGCCCCTCACAGCGGGCAGGTGAGCGGCTCGGACTGTCACACAGAGGCCGGGAGGACTTGGAAATGGAGAGCATGGGCCAGCCCTTGGGGAGCAAGGCCCAGGAGCTGACACAGGTGGGAGGGCGGACGACAGTGGGGGGAGCCAGCCTGCCAGGCCTGTGCCGCCCCAGGTCCTCTCTGTTTATACCTCTGTGAAGTCCCAGCAATAACAAAGCTGTGCCCAGGGGACCCAAGGAAAGGCCGTTCACACGGGAGCCAGGACAGCATGGGTAGCAGGAACAAGAGGGAAAGGCCACCAGGGAGAGAGTGGAACTTGGGGTGCAGCGGTCCAGAGTTCATTCATGGAAGCAGGAGCTCCTTGCCGGGGCTCCGGGCTCAGAGGAAAGACTGCAGATGACAGGCAGGGCTCCTCTGCCTGCCCACACCAGGGTGTGCCGCGTGGCCTCCGGTGGGATCCTGGACCCTGAGCCCCTCCACAGCACTGATGGCACCAGTCAAGTATTTTTTAGTTCTAAGTAACCAAAGTGCCACTGTGAGCACCTTAACCACAAGAGGAAGTACCGAGACTCTCTCACAACCGAGAGTCCAGTGGTGGCGGAGCTGGCCACTGTGGGGGAGCTTTGTCCAGCAGAGCCCCCACCCCCACCCGCCCTAGCCATCATGGGTGAGAATAAGCCTACCAAGACGTGATCTGCATGGGGAGGAAAGGTGGCTGATCTCTCAATGGAGAGAGGCCTTGAGCCTTTTCCTCAATGGGCTTTTATTGGGTTCAATTTGTATAGGAACACAGGGCGTCTATGTAAAGCTCATCAATCATTGTCAGGCAGTAATGATCAAACAATAGATAACATTCAAAGAACTCTGAGGGCTTATTCTGAGTTAGGGTCAGATAGCCAAAAGACCAGTGAAACTTTGGGAAACAAACTCATTTCATGCTGGGACCCTTATCATTTAAATTGAGGGCATTCTTAGCAAAGCAGGTTTCACAACATATTATGCATTCTTTCTTAGGTCTGATCGCCCCAGGGAACCACCCATTCCTGCCCAGGGCTGCAGCACCCTCCAGCCTTTTTTCAGGCTTAAATCAGGCAGGGGAAGTAAGGCAGCCAAGAGATTAGGAGACTTCTTACAGGCAGAATGAGGACTCAGGCTATGTCAAAGCCAAGGGGTGAGGGTCCATCACCCCCTTTTTCTGCAGCCCCCCAAGCCCTTCCCTGAGGGCCCCTTCATGACCATGACTGTCTTAGGTCGTCCCTCCTTGAGGAATCTTACCCGTCATTGGCTAACCAGTCATCTGCCCGGGGCCAAGCAGAGTGAAGAAAAGGGGGTAGAGGCGGTGCCCTGACAAGAGGATAAGCTTTGTCTCCTTAGTGGTTTATGGTCCCAAGGTCTTTTAGTCAGCCTTAGCCACGGGGGGTTACAGATTCTAAAACCAGGCAGGATGGTTCCCAACAGGCCACTAGGAGCCTCTGAGAAGTTTCACTGTATATGTCAACTTGCTTGGGCCAGGGGTGCCCAGATATCTGGTCACACATTGTTCCCAGGGAGGGTCTGCTAAGGTGTCTGTGGATGATGTTCACATTTGAATCAGCCAGCTGAGCAGAGTGAATTGCCTTCTCCGGTGTGGGCGGACCTCATCCAATCAAGTGGACAGAACCTAAATAGAAGAGAAAGGCTGACCCTCTGGAATGAGAGAGGATCCTTCCTGCCTGGCTGCCTTTGAATGGGGACACTGGCTTTTTCCTGCCTTGAAACTCAAACTGAGACATCAGCTCCTCCCAGGTCTTCAGCCAGCCAGCTTTCAGCTCTCCTGGGTCTGCAGCTTGCCAACACCCTCCAGAGTAGCAGAACCAGGCTCCTCTCAGCCTCCATAATCACATGGGCCAAGTCATTATCGTCAGTCAATCCATCTTTCTCCCTCTCTCTCATCCCCTCTCCCCCATCCCTTCTGTTGCTTCTGTTTCTCCGGAGAATCCTGATTAATACAACCCCCTGGATACTCTGAGGGAAGGAGACCCCAAGTGCATATCAAGAAGTGCCTGACACACCCAGGGCCTGACCAAGATGCAGCCCATGCAGCAGAGAGCAGAGCTGGGGGTGCAAGAAAGCCCCCCTCTCTCCTGGGTAAGCTCACAAGGGGCCTGGAGCCCACAAGCGCTCCAAGCATGTGCCACCAGCTCCCGAAGTTGCCTCAAAAAGCAATTCCTCCTGCTAGGGTAGCTAAAATCAAAAGTCAGACAACAACAAGTGCTGGCAAGAAATACGGAGAATTCAGAATCCTCACACACTGTTGGTGGGAACGTAAAGGGTGGCACCGCTCGGAAGAGTCTGGAGGCTCCTAGTACACGGAGTTATCATGTCAGCCAGCGGGTCCCTTTCTAGGTATGCACCCAAGAGAAATGAAAACATATGTCCATGCTGAAACATATACACAAGTGTTTACAGCGTTATTCAGAATAGTCAAAAGCATGGAGACAACCCAAGTGTCCATCAGCTGATGAGTGGGCGAGCGAAGTGTGGTCCATCAGTGGTGTGTTTGCGAGTCAGCCGTAGGAGGGATGAGACAGGGACAGGCTGCAGCAGGGGAGCCTTGAAACAGTGGTGCTGAGCGAGCGAAGCCAGACACAAAGGGCACATCCACTCACACGAGTGACCTGCTCACATGCAAGGTCCGGAGCAGGAGGTGTGCCAGGACAGAAGATCAGTGGTTGCCTGGGGCTGGGGGGACATGGGGATGACAGACAAATGGTGTCCTTTGGATATGATGAAAACATTCTGAGTTGACTGTGACAATGGGTGTGAGTATCTGTGAAGACGAGAAAACCACTAACTTGTACACTTTAAGTGGGTGAAGTATGTGATGTATAAATTATATCTCAATAAAGCTGGGTTGTTGTTGTTGTTGTTGTTGTTGTTTTAAGCAATTCTCCCTTATAATCTGTGCGGTTTGGCTTCCCAGAGAGTTCTGGAACCTGAGTCTTTCTGCCAGGAGAGACAGCCTGGTCCCCACCGAGCCACGGCTCCCGTTTTCCTAACTGCCCCTCTCACAACCCCAAGGGTCGGGGCCCAAATGCTGCCCCACAGACAGGGCCTGAGCTAAGTCTCCTCCGCTCAGCTGGGTCCTTGGAAGACCCCTCCACGGCCAGGCTCTCCCCCTGCTCTGGATTGCCGCCGTCCAGTCCACCGATTCAGCTTTGCCTCACCCTTCCTGGGTGCTGCTGGCCAGCTACCCTGGCAGCCACCAGCGCCCCTGACCCCAACCCTAACCCTGCAGCCCTTGCCTGTGGCCTCTCCATCATACTAAGGGTCATGCCCGTTGACCCTTTGCCCACCTCACTGAATCTTATGTCCACTTTTCGGGGTCATGCCTGGAACTCTGGGGTCCTTCTAGTGTGTCGGGTCTCCCTTCCACTCTGGTGCCCTGTCCACCCAGCTCTTTGTCGCTCCCCTCTCCAGCACCCACTTGGGCAGGAACCCAAGAGTAAACCTCCATGTTCTTCCCTCTGCAGTCACCCAGGAGTCAGGCAGCAGTGGGGGCTCCAGGGGCCATGGGCAGGAGCCCCACAGCAGCGACCCCTTGGGCAGCGATCGGGCAGGGTCTCCTCTAGCTGAAAATTCGAACCACTCCCCACCAGCAAGTTCCCTGCTCATCTGCCCTCAAGAAAGCAGCCCAGGTGCCGAGGAAGGGGTCAAGGATCCCTGTGGCCTGGCCTGTAATTGTGAAAAGCTGGAAGCCGCCCAGGTGTTCATCAGGGGCACTGGGCGGCCAAACCACGGCCTGTCCTGCAAGGGAGACTGCGCAGCAGCTCCGGGAGGCAAGGAGACCCGCGAGGGTCTGTGCTCGCAGAGCTGGAAAACACTGAGGGTGGCAGGCAAGGAGCTGGATGACACCACTTACGAGAGAAAAAAAATCCACTGACAAGTGCCTCTTTTAAGGTGCCTTTATATACTTGTAAAATCCAGGAGAAAACTGTTTCAGTAGCAGTCACCTCGGGGGCGGGGGGGAGAGGAGGTGCGACTGGGGCTGGTGGTCGCAGCAGGCAGCGGCGTCTGGGACGCCCTAATTTTTCCAAAGGCCAGCAGGTCCTTGTGTGACACGTGCAATTTATCACAACCGAAGAAAGACAAAGAAGTCCAACAGCTGGGCCAACTGCCCTCGCCCCCCCTCCCCCGTGCCCGCCCTGCTCCCCGCTCCCGGCCTGCCCCTCCCCCACCTCGCCCCACCCCCACCCCTGGGGCCTTCATCCAGTCCCATCCTCGGCTGGCCCAGAGCTGGAGCTGTTAGATCTCCCATTTAAAACTCTTCATCGCGCCTCGCTGGGGAGTTCCTATTCCCTTTCAGATGTAACTGTCTGTCGCCAATAATAGTCTTTTTCGATTTCATTTCCTTCAGCTCCTGCCAGCCGCTCTTAGCTCCTCCTTCCCAGCCCTGCTGCACCCCAGCCCCAAGTCAGGGGGAAAAAAATACATTTTTGCCTTTACTATGATGTATGTGATCCCATAAAATAGTGAAACAGATATGAAAGGTTGAGAGAAGGTAGATAAATGGCTCCTATTATTCTACCAATCAAATGAAATACCTCTCCACGTCCTCATTTGAATGATAATAAAACTCAGAGAGGCTGCTGGTTCGCCGACTCCGCAGTTGTAATCGCTGGCAGCAGCAGCAGCCCCGAGCCACAGGCCAAGGTAACCTTGGGGTGTCCTCCGCAGCAGGCAGGAGCCTGCAGCCCTCATCTCCCCGCCTGCCCCCACCCACCCAGGTCTCTCCCTGCTCCCACCTCCGTCCTCAGTTCCCTGCATGGCCAGCCTATGCACCCCTCTACCCAGACCCCAGCTCCCATAAGACCCCCGAGGGAGGGGCCCACCCCCCGCATGCCCTCCATCTCACCCTTCCAGACCCAGACCTCCTCTGAGAGCCCCGACCCCCTGTCTGGGCTGACCACCCTTCCTGGGCACGGCCACAGGCCTCAGTGACAGGGCTGTAGCCTGTGTCTTGTTCTCTCTCTAGTGCAGGGCACGCCTGTCTCCAGTACTTGACCCTGAACTCTGGAAGGCAGGAGCCACATGGGGCACACTTGGCAGCAGCCTCAGAGCCTGAGCCATGTGCCAAGTCTCATTCACTCTGCCTGCATCCCTGCATCGACCAAATATACTCGGCACCAAGTCAGCAGAGCAGGTGAGAGCCCTTTCCAAGGGCAACCGTGCCCAAGTGTGGGGCGCAGGTGAGGCCACCCCCTTCGGAGTCCCACAATACCAACACCTTCTGTGCTCACAATTCAGTTTCCTGTGGCTTCACTGGGGGCCTCCTGTAAGTCCTTGCCTGGCAACAAGGGGGCACCTGTGACTTTTCCCTTCCCTGTGTTTCCCCTACCTGTCAGGGCCCAGTAGCTGAGGACTCACCCCTCCCCCACCACAGGCAGTCCTGGCGGGCTGTCAGTCACAAGGCCTCCTACTGGTAGGCACTGACCAGGCCCCTGAGGCCAGGCAGACCCTTCTCTGCTGTCTGGGCTCTGGCAGAGTTATCTGTCCCGACAATCACCCCCAAAGAGGCCGCCCTTTAACTTCTCTCCATGCACAGCCTGGCGCCACCCCGGTTCCTGCCCCTTCCTTGGTCCGGCCCAGGGGCTGACCAAGGTCTGCAAGACGCTCCTAGCTGGCCTCCAGGGTAGTGGGACTTGCGCTGTCATATTGCTCAACTGAGACATCTCCTTGTCTGTCCCTCCCCAAAGGGCAGGGCCCACCTGCAGTAGCTTCTGTGTCCCTGTCTCCCAGCACCGGGGAGAGCACCTGCCCAGAGCGGCTGTCAGTGACAGAGAATGAGACGGGACTGGGCACCTGTCAGAGACCAGGAAGATGAGTCCCAGAGACCAGCAGCAAGTCAGTGTCCTTGCTCCCGGAGCCCAGGGCCGTCCCTCGTCACTGGCTGCTCCGAAGTACCAGGCTCTCCCGCCCCTGGCGTCCTCAAGCCGAGGAAAGTCCGCTGAATGCTCTCTGAGAGACAGGCCTGGGCTGAGGCCTCCAGTGGGTGAGCAAGGGGAATAGTGAGCACGGTATGCAGGGCGACTGCCAGAGACAGATGGCTCCCGGAGTGCACTGGAAGGCCATGGGGCAGCTCCCTGAACCACCGGCAGGAGGAACATGCAGGCCAGGAAAGGCCAGAGCACTTCCCATCCCTGGGTGGGGCCTCCCTCTGCTCTGCTCCAAGCTCTGTGACCCGAGAGGGTCATGGGAAGGCCCCACCTGCAGTCCCCTCGGGGCTGCACGGGGTGGGGAGGAGGAACACTAAGAGGGAAAAAAAGGCACAGTTACCTCCAGCAAGGGGAGTGGCCTAGGGCAGTGGAGGCCCCGCAAGCCCACAGGCCAGGCCCCCAGACTCTGTCACTCCTGGTGCCAGCCCGGCTGAGCCTCCAAGAGCTGCTTTGGGCCTGGCCCCACAGCCCAGACCTCCAGCAGAGTTAGCATCACAGTCTCGGAGAGCCAGGGGCTCCTTGGAGGGGCTGGTAGCTGCACATCATGCAGCTGGGGAACCCAAGGCAGGTGAAGAGACCGTGACAGCACCAAGGGCCTTCCGGACCCTCCCACCCCGGCCCCCGGCAGGCCTGCCTTGGGACCCTCAGGGCTCCTCCAAGGAAGCGGCGCACACTGGGCAGGAGCAGGGAGCCACAAGACCCTCCGCAGGCCCTGGCTGCCAGGAGCTCTGTCTCCTCACATAAAATAATGCTGGTTCGCATGGCAATGGTAAGGATTAAACAAATATGAAATGTATTTGCTCGTGTGAAAATACTTGGAATGGAAATGAAAACATATGTCCACATAAAGACGTGTACGTGAAAGTTCACAGCAGCTTTATTCACATCGCCAAACACTGGACACTGTCCAAATGCGCCGTCCCCGGGTGAATGAGTGAAGGCTCCAGCAGGCCTGAGCAATGGGCACAGCTCCGTGGGGGAGAGACACACACGCAGTACACCCAGCGGTGTGGGGACTCTCAACAGCGTTGCGCTGAGTGGCGCAGCCAGAAACACGGTCGCTTTCCGGCGGTCGTGGTACCAAGTCGCTGCCGGCGCTGGACGTGTGAATGCCGGACCCGGCTCCGCGGGGAGCGCAGGGCTGGCTTCCGGTGAGCCTCTGACCACCGCATTTTCACCGACTGATCGGTACCTAACTTTGTCGTGTGCAAGTTCTTGTTTAAACACACGATATTGAATACCTGTTCTAATTCATTAACACTGAACGCACGGCCAACAGCACTGGAGTCATGTCTGAAAGCTCATCTGACACACGGAAGAGAAGGCACAGCACGGCCTTCACACCACGCTTGGGGGCCAGCTGGAACAGCAAAGAACACAAAAACCAGAAAAACGGGGTACCACGTGGACTGCCAACCAGACACTGTTGGGTGTGAGCACTGAGCCGGGAGGGTGAGCGCCGCCTCGCGGTCCCAGCGGGAAGCACATGTGTCTTGGGCACGTTGAGGTCCCACCCAGGCGCACAAGCACGTGGACCACTGCAAAAGCGCCAGGGCGTTGATGTGTGGGTCACCAGACAATTTGGCGAGTAAGCGGGTTGACAAATGTGGACTCTGAATACTGGAGAAAGACTGTGTGTGAAAATCTAGAGAAGGGAAGCTAACCCGCGGTGACGGGCAGCACCGCAGTGGTTGTGGGGGGCGCAGAGCAGAGGCTGACCATTAAAGATTTTACATATTTAGTTTTAGAGAGAGGGGAAGGAAGGGAGAAAGAGAGGGAGAGAAACAGCGACATGCAGGAGAAATGCCCATCCGTCACCTCTCAGAGGTGCCCCAACTGGGACTCTCTTTCTGTGGCCTTTCGCTCTGCGGAGCGACCCCGGAGCCACTGAGCCACACTGGCCAGGGCGGAATGTTCTCGATCCTGATTGTGGTGGGGTTATATGGGGGAATAAGTCTGTAAAACATATTGAAATATACACTTAAAATGGGTACATTTTATTGTTTGTAAGTTGTACCTCAATGAACTTGGCTTTCCAAACATGACTTAGCAGGCCCTCTGGCCCTCCTGGTGTTCCTCTTGGAATCTGGGGGCAGCCCCCTGGGGAGGGTCATCACAGGACGAGGGAAGAGACAAGAGTGCGGACTTGGGCTGCTTCTGGCAGCCATTTGCCCCCCGCCCCAATAAGACATCAGCTCCCCGAGGCATCCATCGGGACTCTCCTGGTTGTGGATAGTGGACACCCAGTTTCATCTAACCCAAGATTAGACGAAAAGAGGGGAAACATTTTTGCTCCAGGCACTGGGAAGAGCAGGGGAGCTCTGCAGCAGACAGGCTAGATCCTGGGCTCAAGGGCCAGCCACGCTCTCCTGACCCTGTTTCTCCATGTCACCTTCACTCTGGGGCCCTGGGCAGGCACGTGGCCACAAGCAGCCCCAGGCCTCCACAGAGAGGGTGCTCCTCTGTCTCAGCAAAGGCTCAGAAGCAGCGGTCCTTCGCCCTGTCTCCGAGGCCACGTGGGGGAGAATGTGCTGACGGGTAGGTCTGGGCCATGTTCCCACTCCCCTCGACTGAGGGCTGGCAAGGTTTCTCCCCAAAGGGAGCCCAGGTGCCGTTTCCGGATGTTGGGGAAGAGATGGGGACCAGGAGGAGATGGCCCGCAACCAATGCAGTTTCCCTGGAGCCTGAACTGCTTTTCCTGAGGTGCTGCAGACACGTGGGAACAGGAGCCCAGCAGGGAACGGAAGGGCAAGGGAGATTAAACTGGAGCCCTGGAACCCGATGAAAGACAGCAGGATATTCTGACTCCTGGTGTCCCAAGACAGAGAGAGAAAGATTTCCCCGGGCCCTTGTCTCCACCCAGCAGCTCCCGCTGGTTAGAAAACGCTGGCTGACAGGATGGGGGGGGCTCCCACTGCAGAGCCCCGGGGCCAGGCATCTCCTCTTCTTGCTGCCCAGATGCCCCTGACCTAAACATCTTGTCCCTGTGTTTAGAACAACACCGACTATTTTGAAAACTAAGACTTTTCCCTGGCATCCCAACTGTTCTGGCCTTAGGGAAATACTGTGCTTCTCTGCTTTGGCAGGGCGGTGGTCACGGGACCTCTGAGCACAGGTGAATATTCTCAGACTTTTGCTGTGAGAGTGCCAACCCTGTCCCTGCCCCCTCCAAGAACTTGCGGACACACTGAGTTTTGTTCTTCAGTTGAATAAACATTTACCAAGTATCTGCTTCACTGGAAACCAGGTGAAAGGAATGGTCCCTGCTCCTGTCTCCTCCTCCCTAACCTTTGTGCCTCTCACTCATTGCCTCACGTCACTGCGGTGGCTAGGGCAGGGGTGCAACGCTGAGCGGCAGCGCAGATCGCGCCCTGGCCCCCTTCCTGCTCCTCCTGTTTCAACGTTAAGTATAGCGTGCGTTCTGTGTCTTGACTAGGTTAAAGAAATTCCCTTTTATTTCTTGTTGCTAAGAAATTGTGGGGTTTTTTAAATCCATAAATTGATGTTGAAATTTATCAAATGCTCTTTCTAGGTCATATTTTACTGGGGTTTGTGATCCAACAGCTCCTATCTACACTGAGCCATAGCGCTGGGGTGGGGGGAGGGGGGCAGGAACCAAGAGGAGGGGCCGCTGAGGATCAGGGAAGCCCGGAGTGAACGGACACTCAGGCACCAGGTTCTTCAAGGACGTAAAAAGCTGACCAGTGCGTGTCCAATGAGGGGAATGGCGTTGTGCATTGGTGCCTAAACCAAGCCAGGGTGTGGGGGTGTGAACACACCCTCAGAGGATGGGGATGAGTCTGATGTGGTCCTTTCGCGTGAGACGCCCTCTCCCGGTTCACAGACACCTGCCCGCTGCAGGTCCAGGCCATACCTCGGCCCGGTAGGAGTGGTCACTTGAGCATTTGACAGTAAAGTGAGCACATGGGGCAAAAATCAAGAACAGTTGAGATAAACCCTTGGCAGTTGCTTCAGCTGCCCACGAATACATATGTGGGTTTTATGTTCAAAGCCCCGTAAGCATCACGAGAACTTGCTCACCAGACGGGCTCCAACCGCTTCCGTGCTGAGCTTTCTCCTACCACGCTCACCGGCAGATTGTTAGTTGTTGGGAAGATCACCAGAGTTTTGTCTCAAGGCAGCCACAAGCAGGCAGCCCAGGGTGCCACTGTGTTGCCTGCGCAGCAGGGACCAGACACCTTCTCCCAGCTCTGTGTCTCCTCTAAGTAAGCTGAACCAGACCCCAGGAGACAACCCCTCCCAAGTCTGTGGCCATGGTGACCAGGGACTGACACGGGTCTTCCCAGCCTGGCTTCTCCAGGGTCCCCTGGCCTAGCTGGTCCAGGCAGGATCCTCGTCCCTGTTTTTGTACATGGCCACTGCCGCCTCAGGAAAGGTGTCCTGCCTACCAGGACCCCCCGACCTGGCAAAGTGGGCTTCTGGCCTAGGCCACGGCCCTCCCAGCTTTATTGCCACCGAATTCTCAGCTCCACTCCTCCTTGGGGGCCACCATGCAGCCACGCAGGCCCCTTCTTTTTCTTCAAATGCCCCAAGCTCATTCCCACCTCAAGCCTGTTCCCTCTGCCTGAAAGGCTTTCCCTTCTCACTGTTCAGGTCTCAGCCCACATGGGGCCTCCACAGAGAGGCCCCCCAGGGCCCTTCCTAAAGCACCGCCCCATTCCGTCACCCCAGCACAAAACCCTGGGTATTTTGTTCTGAGCAGTTCTCCATCCATTACTATCTTAAGGGTTTATTTTCCCAGTTACAGTTTGTCTCCCTGCACCCATGGATGAAGAGCTTCGCTGTCTTTGTCACCTTGCAGCTACCCAGTGCCTGGTACAGTGGAATCCTTGCTCTGACCAGCCCCATGACTGCGTGATCCAGCTTTGGAGTGTCTCCCTCCCTCCCCCACTAGGATGAACCCAGGACACTGCCTGCCTCACCTACTTTGGGGCCCCAATGCTCATAGCCTTCCTGGGATGCCATCCCTGAAAACCCCCTAGACCAGCCCTGCCGCTGCCTCAGTGGGCAGCTGAGGTCCAGAGCCCCTCTGCCCACCTGCCTGCCTGTCCTGCCCCAGGGCCCAGGTCGGGGACTGGTGGCAGCCTGGGGGTGTGGAATGAGGCGGGCACCTGTTAGGTGCATCACCATCTCCTGCCCACCTCTCTGCTCGGTGCGGGCCTCCGGGTGCGTGTCCCTTGGTGGCGGTACCTCCTGCCACATTTATCCCCATTAGCTGCTGTCCACACTGGGCCAGAGGGAGATCAATTACCAGTGCTGGCCACTGAACCGTGCTAATGAGGATGTACGCTCACCTGGCTGGTGGCAGGCAGGGGTGGGAGGGGCAGGGGAGGCAGAGGGTGGAGAAGGGCGAGGAGGGTTACCTCTCTAAGGGCTTGCAGGGCAGGCCCCCTCTGAGAACCCTGAGAGGTGCCCCCTGGGCGGGGGAGGAATCCCCAAGAACCCAGGTTTGGCTCAAGCTGTGCTTGGAGGAAACAGCCCGGGCTGGGGATCAGGGCCCTGGGGAGCAAGGCTGACCCTGGAGAAGAGGAGCATCCCCAGGCCTGGACTCCCACCCCTCTGAGCCTTTGTGCAGCCCACCCCCACCGGGATGCCCTCCCTGGGTCACCCCCACGCCCCTGGATCCTACTGTCTTCACCTGCCACCTTCTAGACCACCTCACTCTCACCCAGGCAGAAAGCCACCCAGCGCCATGGCACCCTGCCCCCACAAACCTCATGCTCTATGACTCTCATCACACCAAGTGGTGCCAATCTGCATGAAAAGATGCCTGGCCTCCCTCGTAAGAGCACTGCAAAGGAAACCATAAGGAGAGGCATCTTCTTCTACCAGGTTGGCAAACACAGAAAGGTGGGCAGGGCCGTGCCTGCTCTGCCTGCTGGGAGCGGGATGGGCAGGTGCACCCCAGTAAGGACCCGACCTCTTCAAGGGGCAACGTGGTCATAGCTATGCATGGTGACAATGTGTGTGCCCTTGAACCCAGCCATGCACTTCCAAGTCTTTGTCCTCCGAAGCTAGAAGTACGGGTTATTCGCTGCCTGCAAACATGCAGCATGTCCCCAGGAGCAGCCATGAAGGTGGAACAGGCTGCATCACACAGAGAGGGTGTCCCCAGCCCTCTCACCTGGCAAGAGAGGTAAGCAGAGCACCCCGCCAGCTGTCTGAGGAGTCGATCAGTTAATATAAATCATGTGCCTAGAGGAGCGCCCTGCTCATAGTAAGTACAAGTTCTTGCTATTATTATCGGTTTGCTGTTGTTGAAAAGAATTGGTTGGATATGTACATACTGATACGTACTGATGGCCCAGAAATGCTTGTCAGTGAAAAACGCAGACACAAGGGCATGAGGCAGCTGTGCAGTGTGTGGATAGGACTTTGGCTGCTTTGTTTCCTGCGGAGAGCTGCTTCTGAAGGCGCAGAAGGAGCAGGGCAGGAGGGCAGGCCGGACCACCTCGGGGAGGGGAGGAGGCGGCGAGAGTGGGTTTGGGCAGAGCTGCCATGCAGTTTGAGTTTGTAAGCACGTGCCTGCACCACCTATTCAAACAAATAAATCACTTGTAGGGCCTGACAACTCACCTGTCAGCGTCTCCCAACCGACCGTGAGCCCCTGAGGACAGGAGCCCTGTGGGAGCAGCTGCTGAACTCCCGGTGTCCAGCACGGCCTGGCACACAGGCGTGCGGAGCACATGATGGCCCCTCTATTGGGACCTCCTCTCTCCAGGCACATTTCCCAGGAGACTCCCACAGATTGGGGCTGGAGTGTGCTAGGGTGGCCTGGGGAGGGTCTGGCCTTGGTGGGAGGCAGGTCTGGAGAGCTAGTTCCCAGACATGACTGTCCTGGCAAGCGGGACCCAGGTGTCCAGGTATATGCAGGCCTCCAGGCGCCTCAGGCAGACTCCTTCAGTCAAGGACTAGATGCTCGGGCCCCAGTGGAGGCCCCACTGCATGCAGGGTGCTGATGTCCCCACCTGCCTCCGGGGCTGCACAAGGGACCAGGAGGCATCACCATGACAACAGCCTTGGCAGTGCCAAGGAGCTAATCGTGAGGATTTCACACCTCTGACGGGCTGAGCTCCAGGCCTCTGGTGGGCACAGGCACCAGACTGAAGGCTGGGCTGAGGGACAAAATGAGGCCCATGGGCCCAGGAAGGGACCTGCTGGGGCCACGTCTGCCATCAGCCCCAACTTGAGGCCACCCTCCCCTGTAGCCTCATCCTCCTGCCCAGCAAAGCAAGGCTGCTCCAGCCTGAACCCCAGGAGAGAGGGCTGGGTGTGACCTCTAACCAGAGCCCTGAGCGGAAAGAGCCCTAAAGCAGGAGCAACTTGACTGCCCACCACCCATCAGGTGAGGGACAAAGAAGCAGACGGGCCTTGTTCCCGCAGGGAGACACCCCCACGGTCACCTGGAATGAGCGGCTTTAATGAGCAGGCATGATTAGGGGAGCGGGAAAGAGCCTTGGTGAGGTGGGACAGCCGCCCGCTGCTTAGAGCGCACACAGATGACGCTCTACGTTTTCTGTGGATGCAGAAGTGGGAGAACACAGACTCCAGAAGCTGGGAGAGAGCGGGGGCGGGTGGGGACAGAATGGGGCCGGAAAGGGACCAGCGTTTCTTCCATTTTTAACGTAGGTTGAATTCCTATTTTACTTGTTATCAGCATAATTTTCAGTAAAAATAAAAAGTCCTTGCTCTAGTTTGCTTTCTGAGCCCCCATTTGACACTGAGGCCCGCCCCGCCCCCACACCGCCGCTCACACTCCCTTCGCACTCACCCCTGCTTGCAGGAGAGCGTTGGGGACAGGATTCACCGGTGTCCCCTCCCTTCCTGGGCAGCTGCCGGCCAAGCTGGACCCAGTAAGGGCCAAGAATGGTTTTGTGTTTTTAATGGTTGAAAATCAAAGGGGGGATAATATTCTGCGACACATGAAAATTATGTGGAATTCCAATTTCAGTGTCCCGAGAGTTTATGGGAATGCTGCCATGCCCACCTGTCCTGGCGAGAGCGGCTTCCCGCCATAAAGGCAGAGCTGAGTGGCCTGAAAGCTGGAAATACATGCTTTTTTTGTGGACACAGGCTGTTGATGCCAGTCTGGACTGCAAGCACCAGGAAGTGGGTCTTTCTTTATTCTGTTATGGACCCCAAATGCCTACAACAGTGTCTGGAGCATAGTAGGTGCTCAGTAAGTCTGGCCGAAGGAGGGAATGGAAGTGTGTGTGGCGGAGCATGTTGGCTTCCAGGTCGGAGAGGCAGGGACCCGCCCGCAGCTCCATCTGGCAGGCAGGGCCACCTGTGGAGGCTGTAGGCTCGGGTCACCCTGAGCACTGGGAAAAAGCGGGGTGGGGTGGGGTGGGGTGGAGGATGGTGGGGGATGGAGGCAGCGTTGTCTGTCCCCAGAGTGGCCCCAGCAGAGGGCGGCAGGCCTCTGAACTGGTGACATGGTCTTAACTCAGCCTCAGGGGCTCCCCTCGGTGACCCCACGCTCATAGCCCCCCTGCCCTGCTGTCCCGCCACACCTGTCAGCTGCACTTTGGTGCCCTCTGGTGGTCACTAGTAGTAGCTCCTCCAAGGCATGTGACCCAGTGGCCTGGCTGGCTACAGGTCTGGGAGGCCACCCCGTCCTGACCTCCCTAGGCCTCCAAACCAGATCTGAAGGTTTGCCTGTCCCGGGGCTCTTTCTGTCCCTTTGGTTCCCCTCAGGCCCTCTCTCTGAGGCAGCACACTGTCACAGGGCGCCTTCCTATGAGCTGGAAGCACCTTCTGTAGTCCAACAAGGCAGGCCCAGGGTCCCTAGGGCACTGTCCCACTGCCAGACAATGACCGCCTCTGCCACTCCGGTGGGCACCCTCCCCAACAGAGGGTGGGACAGTCACCCTGGTCCCCATGGCCCAGGGACCAGCCTCGAAGGATAGGCAGGGGGCCTCACACACTTCCATGTGATTTCAACATATCTGGAAACAGCCCCATCTGAGCAAGGGCCCCTCGGTCCAAGGAAAATAACTTTTGAGTTCTGCCTTGGGGACAAGAAGTTTGTCTCTGACCAGTGTGAGACACCACCTAGCAGTGGATCTTGTCCATGTCACCACACACACATCGCACCACCAGCAGCTGCTCCTCTGGCCTCTGCCAAGAGGCTCTGGGCTCCAGTAGGCGAGGGCAAGGGCAAGTGCGGGCCACCTCCGTGACCTCAGCCTCCAGCAGAGCCGACCTGAGTGGGTGCATGGCTGGGTAGGTGGGTGGGTGGCTATCCTGTGGCGGAGTTGAGCTTCAGAGAACTCTGGGTCCCCGGCCAGGGTCACGGCCACCGCTGCCATTTCACCAACCCCGTTTCCAACACCACCTGACCCCGCCACTTCCCTCTGTGCCTGCCCTCTGCCCCTCACCACTCCCACCTCTTCAGCTTCAGGGCCTCCAGGGCAGCTGGTACCAAAACCTGGAACACTGTCCCCCTGGAGCTTCCCAGAGATGGACCCCCTCCTCTAGCCACCCCCATCAAAAGGGGCCCCTCTCCCAGGCACCCCAGTGTTCACTGTCCAGGCTGCCACTCTTACTTTTTCATGCATACATGATTAACACAAATGCTTGCTCACCCACTTGGTCCTGTGTCTCCCCCACAAGAATGCAGCCGAGAGACCTGGCCCTCATCTCCCTGCATCCTCAGCACTGAAGTAGATGCTCAGCTCATGCTCACAGGTAACACCTTACTGTCCGTGGCTGGTGAGCACTGCGAGGGTGCATGTTTCACCCAGATGCGTCAGAAGGGCAGGCCGTGCCTGGGGCAAAGCTCCAGCCAGAGGGGTCAGAGCTGGGGGCCTCTTGCAGCTGTGTGCTGGGCAATTCCCTCCCAGCTGAGCTGAAGTTTCATCAGGAAAAGAATCTCCACCTCTCACGGATGGGGGTGGTGAGGTTTGTCGGGGGGGGGGGGCAGTAAAAGCAAAAGTATCAGAAATCAGAAAATGCAGGACAAACACACCAGACTGTGACCTGAATCTACTTTGGCATCTATAAACCACCTGCACCCGGCAGCCACCAGGGACCCCAGGACACAACACTGGGTGCACGCCCCTCACCTGCGTACCCGGCAGCAGCTCCGGCGCGCTGAACAGCGGAGCAGCCAGGGCCCTGGGGTGGCTGTCCCAGAAGGGTCCACAGTGGCACCAGGGCCCAAGCTGGCCCCACACGTTTTGTCTGGCTTACAGGGCTTTAATTGTTTTTCATCAGTTGCCAAGAATTTAAAAATCAAAATATTCTACCTAAAAATCTGGATTTCTGGCTGCCCCAGATTACTAACATTAGGCCTCCATTCTTACTTTAGAGCAGTGAGCTGCAGCTTAGTGACAGCCACCAACTGCGGGTGGGGATGGGTGTTTTGCTGTGACCCCCACCACACCCGAGTGTCTCAGGCCAGTTGCTGCTACCAACTTGTTCATGCAAATACTTCTCGTCACAAAGCAACGTCGGTGTGTGTGTCTTTGGTAACAACGGGAAAGTCCAAGTAGCACCGAAAAATCCTCACTGCTCTAAGGCCCACTTTGTCCATCTGGAATGTGCCCTGCCAGGCCCTCAGGACAGCAGAGTCTGACATCTGGGGACCAGCCACACAGGGCAGCCCCGGAGGGGTAAGGCCATCCCTCCACACACCCCCCGCTTCATGCAGCTGAAAAAGTCATGGCTGAGAAGAGCAGCCAGACCCTCCCAAGTCTGAGCCACTTTGCTCCTTTTGAAGCTTTCAAGTTCGCCAAACCCCAAGCACTAGTAAGCAGGGTGGACACACCAGGCACTTGACTGTGCCTGGTGAGGTTGCCAGAGAAAGCCAGATGCAGGGAATGCTGTACTGGTGCGGCCTCTGGTGGCCACAGGGCAGCTCTGCAAGTCACTGGGAAGGTTTTGAACTTGATTCCAAAGAATGAGCCCAGGAGCCAATCATGGATGAGCCCCCAACTAGGCTCTGCACCCCCACAGGTGCCCAGCTCTGGGCTTCCAGCTACTGCCTTTCCCAAACCTTCTTGATTTCTGCCCCACCTCTTGGCTACCTTCTTGGGCCCACTGGCACCCGTTTCAGTCCCCAGCAGGGCCAGCCCCCTCCATGGCCTCTTCAGAGTAGGGTCCAGCCTCCAGTCTTCACATCCCAAGGTTCTCTTCAGGCCTGGTCACAGCAGCCTCCTGCTGCTGGCAGGGCATAGCCCCCAGAGCTGGGCAAGGCCGACATCCAGCCCACAGGGTCAGCAGGGCAGAAGGGAGCAGATGGGCCCCAGTGGATGAGCGTGTGCTCCAGGAGAGGTTGCCGCTGGAGAGCTGCTGCGGCCAGATCGGGGCTTTTATGTGAACTAGACCGAGTTTTAAAGTTTGGCTCAAATGAGCACACAACCCAGGCTGCAGAAAAGAGGGCAGGGTGGATCCCGGCCAGGAGACCCACGGCTGACAGAACCAGGGGTGGGTGGACGCCAGTGGTTTTCAAGGTTTTGTTTATTTGAGTAGTTTGTAGCCATCATCGTGTTTGATCCTGAGAGGCAAGCAAGGGAGAGAAAACTCTTAGACACACTTGGAGGCTGAAGCGGGCCCCTGGGAAGGCCAAGGTCCCAGCTAACAAAGGAACTCAGAGGCTGCATAAGGCAACAGCAGGCCCCACGCCTCCCCTGCACCCCCATGCAGAGAGGCGTGTCCCCTCCTGTGCCCCTCTTAGTCCCCTGGAGAGCCCACCACATAACCAGGGCAGACGGCAACTCCCTGTGCGCGCCCCCATACGCAGCTCCAGGACAGGCAGCCCAGGCGTGGCAGTGCAGCTTTCTGCGGGGCCCCATGCGGGGCTCTGGTCCAAGCAGAAACGCCTCCCGCAGCCTTGCCCACCGCGGCACAGCGTGGGTCCCTGGGTAGGCCAGGCCGGTGCGGCAGCCTCACCAGTTGGCCTTCACTGCCTTGATGTCGCTCACGAGGTTCTGGGCCAGGCAGATGCCAAAGACCTGTAAGCGGGAGAGGAGGTGGGGAAGAGGCCACTGGCGGGGAAGAGGCCACTGGCAGGGAAGAGGCCACTGGCGGGGGAGAGGTCACTGGCAGGGTGGCCTGGGGTGAGGGAGTGGGGCGGCACTCGGAACGCCCAGGGTACCTGGAGCAGGGCGATGCCCACGAAGACCCCGGCCACGACAATCAGGTTGTCCTGCAGCCACTTCTCGAACTGCCCCACACAGCCTTTCGTGTAGATGGAGCCCTGCTGCTCCAGCTCCTGGGGACACCCAAGGACAGGGACGGGGTTCAGCCCAGCCACCAGTGTGGGCCTGGGCTCACCGCGCCCCACCGCAGGCCTCCGAGCAGCTGGCTGCTTCCCCTCAGTGGCTCTGGGCACAGAGGCCCGCTCCTCTGAGGGGCACTCTCCCCACGGCCCAGCCCCAATCCCATCATCCCCCTTCCTTTGTTTTCTCCCCAGGTCTCAGCTGAAATCATCACGTTGCTGCTCATACTTCTTTACCGATGAGCTCCCTGTCCCTCCCTCCGCTGCAGTGGGGGCTCCTTGAGAGACGGGGCCCTGTCTGCGCTGGGGGTGTGTGTCCAATGTTGGACATGGCTGGGTACCTGGCGGGTGCTCCACAAAGAGTCTGAATGAGCACACACAGCTGTGCCTGTGCCCACTGCCCCCGTGCCTGACGGCACCAAGGCCTGAGTGCCGGGACAGTTCTCGGGACCCAGCACCCCCTCCCCACAGATCACTAAGGCCTTCCAGAGGAGCTTCTGGGGGCTCCTTTCCACCTCAGAGCCCCCCACCCCGTCCCCACTCTCTCACCAGTTTGAGCCGGACATCGTAGCCGCACTGGGTGTTGAGAACGTCTTCCTGAGGAAACACAGGCAAACGGGCCATGGTGAGGGGCACCTGGGGCCCACGGCACCCAGCTCTGCAACGGTGGCTGCTTCTCGGGGGAAGCAGATGAGACGAGATTCCCGCATCCACGGCTCCCAAGCAAGGCTCGCTGGGGCCGTCCGTGTGCCCTTCTGCCTGACGCCAGGGTGCACAGCAGCACACCAGCTCGAGCTCTGCCCTATTTTGGAATCCTGCCTGCTCTAGTTCTCCAAGAATGAGAAGAACCCTGGCCCTCGGCGTCCTTCCCGGGTGAGCTGCGACTGCCGAGAGGCCACTCCGAGAAGTCTCTGCTCTGAAGGCAGCCGCCCCAGCACGGTGGCCCAGGGGTAGGGGGGCTGGCTGCAGCCTGGGGGGCCCCGCCACACACACCCATGACTGAGGGAAGGCCCAACCCCAGCCCCCAGAAAGCCTTCAGGCTGGCCAGGAGCAGCCGCTGCCTGGGCTGTATTTGGCTGGAAACACAGGGTGCCCAGAGCTCAGTGGTGGGCCAGGCCCTGCGCCCAGGGGCTGTCAACTGCCATCTTGCTATAATCAGAGACAGGCTTTGCTGATGAGGTACAGCTCCTGTGCTCCCCACAGGTCTCAGACACAAGCCCCCCCAGGCTGGTGGGGGGGGCCCACATAAAGTGACTTCCTTCCAACATCCACAGCCCCCAGAGAGGGGCCGGGCAGCCCTGTGGTGGGCTTTCCCCAGACTGGGCCTGCAATCTGCAATGCCCTCTGCCCCTCCCCAGGCCCCACTCACCGCAGGGTCTCGGACGCAGCAGGAGAAGGGCACCCCGCAGCGCTCCCGGCTCGGGTTCAAGTCAGTACAGTTGAAATAGATATTGAGGTTCCAGTCGTTGGGCCCTCGGGCTCCGCAGCAAGACCACTAGAGGGGTGGGGAAGGCGAGACACCCAGGTAAGCCAGGCCCACTCTGTTTGGGGACAGGCTCGGGCTTTAGAGGGACAGGACCAGGCTGGGAAGGCTCATAGAGGTGGCCAGGAGGGTGGGCACTTCTCCACCACCCCCCAGTAGAGAGGCCAGGCCAGGACCCAGGGCCCTCAGAGCAGCTGTAGGCTCTGGCCCAGGTTGATGGAAGCAGGGGATAGTGGGAAGGGGGTCCTGAGCTTGTCCCCCTAACCCAAGAGGGACTGGAAAAGGAAGGGGTGGCGCAAGGAGGTTGGCCCAAGAACGGTGACTTCCTGCAGGATATCCTGAGGGGGGGTGCCAGGCCAGGCCTGCACTGTGGGGAGAGGCTCCACTAACTACATCTCCCCACGCTTGCCCAGAGATTTTAAGAAGATCCCCCTTCCTTCCTACAGTGGCAGGAGGGCAATCCTGCCAGCCTCATAACCCTCCCACTGCCCTTCATGAACGCAGTTGTCAGAGCCCGTCCCCACCTCCCCCACCCAGAACATCACGGGCTACCCGCCTGGGTGGGTCAATGGCAAGTGTGGGGCTGTCATGAAGCAAGAGCTCACAACCTCGCAGGGGAGGCAGGAGCCTTAACTCACTGAAGCAGCACCGGCCACAGGAGAGCCAGCCCCTGTGGGACCCAGCTCAGCAGTAGATGCAGGAGGCCCTGTGGGCCAAGGCCGGGGAGGGAGGTATGGCCATGTGGCTCTGTGTGCACAGCCTGGCTTCTGCTTGCCTGCTCTCCTCTGCCTGGCACCTGCTGCTCCCACTGGGGAGCACCTGCCCCTCTCTTGTCCCAGGCTGCCACCCCCAGGAAAACAGACCCCAGTTTTTTTCACCACAGACTCCCTAGGGCCCAGCCCAGGGCCTGGCGCACACTAAGCCTATAGTAATTCCGTGTTGAATGAACAAACCACATCTTAACGACCCAGCTATGTGTCTGCCTCGCCCCAGGCTGTGAGCCACTTGAGCCAGCTCTGGCTGGCTCACCTTTGGATCCCTGAGCAGACTATGTGGGTGGCACCAAAGGAGAATGACCGTGTAAGCGGGTGTGCACGGGCAGTGCTGTGCAAGTGGGGGAGAACTTGCAAGTGTGAGGTGTCGGGGGTTTTGTAAGCTGTTCACTGATGCTTCTCCATAGAGGTGGGTATTTAAGCTTGGGGGTGGAGCTTCTGTCGGGAATCTCAAACTCTGATATGTTCAGAGTCCAAATGAATAATATAAATGAGAGAAGAGGACCCACAGGTATAATAAAATACAGAGTGGAGGGGGAATGGCAAATAGAGAGCTCCTGAAGTAGTGAAGAGGGTGTCCACAAAGCAGCCCAGCCAATACTGTGGGCCCAGCATCTTGTAGAAGGGGGATATATATATACCCCTACCTGGCCCCTATCCCTCCCATGTATGTGTGTATATATATGCATATATGTATATATATATATATATATATATATGATTTTATTTATTTGTTTTTAGAAAGGAGAAGGGAGGGAGAAAAAGAGGGAGAGAAACATCAACGCGTGGGTACCTCTGAAGCACCCCGTACTGGGAACCCGGCCCACAGCCCAGGCATGCGCCCTAGACTGGGAATCAAACCAGCGATTCTCTGGTTCACAGGCTGGCATTCAATCCACTGAGCCACACCAGCCAGGGCAGGAATCTATATTTTTATTCCTACTCTAAGTGTGGTACAAGCCCTGGCCTAGGAGTTGCCAGTCTGGAGTCTCTGGCCTCTATTCCCAGCCCTGTTTCCCTGCAGGACTAGGCCCATGGGGACCCACAGGGCGGGCTTCCCTCAGAAAGGACAAGGCTCTCTTCCTGGGGCCTGTCTGGCCGGCATGGGTGAGGGAATGGTCCCAGCACACAGCAAACTTGCTCCCTCACTCATCTGCCCAGCAGGTGCCTCCTGCAGGTGGTGGCCAGTGCTGCACGCTGGACTCACGTATTCCTGAGCAAAGTCAATGAGGTTCTGGAGGTCAATGTCGTCCCGATAGGCCTTGACATTGTTGTTGATGAAGAGGTTGAGCTGGTCTCGTATCCAGTCCTTGAAGACAAAGGCCAGGATCCCTGTTGCCAGCTCCAGGAAAAAGATGAGGCCGAGGAACACTGAGAACTGGGGTGGGGGCATACAGACGATGGGGGTCGGAGACGCAGAGCCTGGGGGTGCCACCAGGCGGAGCACAGTCCCCACCTTCTAACAATTTAGTGTTGTTTTACATCGGTAAAACAGTGCTGTCCTTACCTACCCACCCATTCTGCTTTCTCTGGTAATTACTCGTTTTGTTTGTTTGTTTGTTTGTTTGTTTGTTTGTTTGTTTTGTTTTGAGAAACAATCCTTCGCATACAAATTTAGTTTCTGTGGCTCAGCGGGAGCCATCATCTTTCCCTATTTCCAGATAAAGAACTGGGCATGCGCCAGGAGCTCACCAATCAGAACGCTACCTCCCCCAGGGCCATGGGGATTGGTCCAGACACGGCCAATCAGAATCAAGGGAGTGTAATTAAAGAACTTGGACAGAATGATTGAGAAGAGCCTCAGCCTTCAGTAGGACTTCCTAGGAGGACAGGGTGAAGCCAGTACCCACCATTCCTGGGCATCCTTTGACCCTACAGGGGATAGAACTGACCAAGAGGGACAGACCTGAGAAACAGAGAGACCAGACCAATTGACATTGTGGTGGTCCCTGGACTGGAATGTGCTGGCTGGTCCACACCCGCACACCCATGGGCTTTTCTTAGTGAGTCAATAAATACCCTTTTATGCTTAGGTCACTGGTTTTCAGTCATTTACAAAAGAAAGAATCCTATAAATATAGATGGTACGAATCTGATATTTATTACTATAACATAATAAAAGTATGTTATTAGGCATAAATTATATGCAAGAAGTGGGTAGAAGTGGGTAGGAGGATCCACTTGGGGTCCCTAGTGGATCTAAAGCAGGGGTACTCACAAACTTGAGCAGGAAGGTGTTCTCCCGGAGGGCCCCGATGCAGCCAGCAAAACCCAGCACCGACATGACCCCTCCAACCACTACAAACAGCCACACGGGGTCAAGGCCTCCCAGATCTGTCAGTGCTGAGATATTGGAGAGAACGCCCTGTGTGGGGAGAACAGAGGCAAGCGGGGGTGCTGATCCTCACACCATTTTGACCCGTGGGGCAGCCCCACGCCCCAACCCCGCATCTTACCTTCTCACCCCAGGCCCAGAGGCCAATGGCCAGGAACAGGGCTCCCAGCACCTGCAAGAGCAGAAGCGAAGGGTTGAAAGCTGGGGCACTAGCATCCTGCTTCACCCCCAGGAAAGCCTCGCTCCCCCAGTACTCAGGGTCTCCAGGGGGAGAGAAAGGAAGAGGGTGAAGGGCTGTAAACAGAATTCAGGATCCTTTCCACCTTCCCAAGAACACATCTCAGTGCTCCCTCCCCACAGCACTCAGCCTGGAAGACTAAACACTGCCGAGCCCTGGGGTGGACATCAGGGCCTCTTCCTGGAACCCAGAACTGGAACAGAGGGCCATCAGGACACTCCTCACAAGTGTCCTGAGCCTCTCCTCCCACACCAGACCATGCTGGGCTCAAGGCTCCTGGCCCCTACCCCTCCCAGTTCCAGCCCTCCAGCTACCCTGCAACACTCTATTTCACCATTGCTACCTCTGTCTGCCAGAGGCTGCTTTCTGTCCAGTTCCATCCTCAGAGCTCAAAACCAAAGTCCCTGCATGGAAAGGAATCCTGATGGGAGCAGGACCAAGCTGCGGGGCCTCAGCCTAGGCCAGGGGCTGTAGTATCCTAGAAACCTTGTGGCTGCAGCTCTGCCTGGGCCCTCTGATCGCCACCCGCCACCCTGCCACCAGTCCTTACTGGGAAAAGAACTGGATGTCAAGGCCACTGCCTGGCCCTGAGCAGATCCCTGACCATCCTCCTGCCCAAGGCCAAGGCTGTGAGCCCACTTCTTCAGACCTCCCCCTGCCCCCCAACCCTTTCTCTACAGGCTCCTTCCTCTCAGTGCTTAGCCTTGGCCAACTCCACCCACCTTTAACCCGGGGCTCCTCCCACTGCTGTGCTCTTTAGAAATGTCTTTCTTTCTCTCCCCTACACAGGGTCTGGGATGTGAAACCAAACATCACTTCTCCTGCCTCATCCCACTTGACCCGCCCATGGCCTTTAGACAGGCTACCACCTCCTCTTTCTCCTTCCTGAACCCCTCAGTGATTAACTCAATACCACCTTTGACCTGTCCCTTCTCAGCCTCCCTCCCAGCTCCTCTGCTTCACCTACCCCATGAACACGCCCACGCCCACGGCCCACTGGTTCCCACCTCAGCTTTCAGCCCTTTCTCCCCTGCATACTCCTTTTCCGCTCCTTGATGTCACTGACATCCCGGATAACCACCCAAGCCTCTCCCTGGCTCCAGACACTGAACTGCAGACATGTCCATGTCCCAGGTTCTGTTCCAGATGCTGGGACACATCAGCAAATAGGACAGCTAGCTCTCAGCCCTCGTGGAGTTTACACACCAGTGGGGGAAATCCACAGTGAGCAAAGAAGGTAACGTCAGTGGCCAACAGATCCTTTAGAGAAAATCGAACAGGGCGACACAGTGGGGAGTGCAGAGGGGTGACTGGGGTGGGCTTTAGTTAGGGAAAGTGGTGACATTTTAGCTGTGCCTGAAATGATAGAAAGGTACAGGGAGGAGAAAAGAATTCCAGGGGGAGAAGGTGGCAAAGGCCCTGAGGTTAGGTCACTTTCGGTTGTGCAAGGGCTTAACTGAAGGAGGCAGGGCCAGACCCCAAAGGGTGCTGAGGGCCATGGGAAGGGGTCTGGACTGTATTCTAGTGAGAAACCACTGGAAGATTATGAACAGGGCAATACTGGGATCTGCTTCCCATGAAAACAAAACAACTCTGGACCTGCTTCACAGGCACCTCCCTTAGGCCACCTTGACCCAAACCTGAAACCCTCCCTCTACTCCCCACCCCAAGTGGCCTGGTCCTATCAATCCAACCTTAGAACTTCCCCTGGAGCTTCCCCACCACCACCACCACCCCAACTTTGCCCCAGGCCTCCTCCCTGGTCTTCCTAACTCCAACCCCTGCCCCTCACCTGCCCTCCCCCCCACACCACCCAGTTCAGCCTCTAACACAAAAGCCAGAACAGACCCATCACTAGCATTGAAGCCCCCGCTGCTCCACACTGCCCCCAACATAAAACTCAAACTCTGCCTCAGCCCCGGGGCCCTGGAACAAGCCTGGGTCTCTCCTGTCTGTCTCCCCTTGGCATCTGGGGGCTTCCTCTGCCCAGTGCTCTGCCTCGCCTCCACTCGCTGCCCACTGGGCTGTCCCCTTGGCTTTGCACTTAGTGGCTGTGTGTCTCTAGGTGAAATGACTTGAACTTCTCTGGGCCTGCTCCCTTATGTGTAAAATGTAGATAATAATAATGTAGCTTCAAGAATACAGTAAATTATAGCTCATTTGATATGCCTAATCCTGGGGGCAGGCTTCATTATCACCCTCTCCCAGGGCGGGAGGCCCAGAGAGAAGTGACTTGCCCCCCGTCTCACAGATAGGCTTGTATACACAGGCCTTCAGACCTCCCCACCAGGAAAGTCTGCACAGACCCTCCCCCCCCCCCCGCCCAGGCCCGAGAGCTGAACGCAACTGGAGCCACAGGACACCCAGCGAGGGGGACTGGGCAGCATGCGGGGAGAGGACAGCGCCACGGAGGCCTGCCGAACACAGCTGAGTGGGCCTGGTGTTTTGACCAAGGCAGCCAGAGCAGAGAGACTGCAGAGGCAGCAGGCAGCCTTGGAGAGATGAGATGGGGGAGGGAGGGAGAGATGACTTGGCAGGGCCCAGGGGCACAGATGCCACCCTGGGAGGAGCACCAGCAGATCCATCCCCAGGACAGGGGCAGCCCCACCCTGGAGCGTCGGGTTGGTTGGTTGTGGAATGTAGAATTCTGTTCCCCAGGGCCAGCTCCCAGCCTCCAGACAGGGGAGGTCCTCCCCCAGGACTCTGACTACTGACCCTGTTGGTGGGGAAGCCTCCCAGTATGGGGCCGGACATGGAAGGGCTTTGACCCAGCCCCCTTTGCCAGAGCTAAAGGGAAGGCGCAAGCTCAGGTGCTGGAGGGGCAAGGGGACCCGGCCCTTCCCTTCTCAGCAGGCTCTCCTCCCTAAACCAGGGCTGGGGCTCAGCATGCACCCCACACCTCTGGGTATCAAAGTGAGTTGGGCAGGAGGGAGGGCCAATCGCACCACACGTGCCCCTGGGGCCTTCAAGAAAACACTCCGCCTTCCCTGCCGAGCCTTAGGAAGACACAGGAAGACCCCCTTCCCTACACCGTGTCCCGCACCTCTGCAATCTGTGCTGCCCAATAGTTCCCTCCGGTGCTCTTGGGCGTTGGGCAGGCAGGTAGGAGTAGCAGGAAGGAGTAGGGAGACTGTCCTAAGCCCTGGTGGCAGGGAGTGGTCTCCCCTCAGTGGGAGACTGAACCTCCTCCTCCCAGCACCCCCAGCACAGCGCCCGGAACCCACCCCTCGCTCACCCAGAAGACAATGTTGAAGCCAAACAGGAAGTATTTCCCGCAGCAGCCGACCTCGGGTTCCTGGAAGTGCTGGTGCTTGCCGGGCATGGTGAGCAGCCACCCGCCGGCTGGGTACCCAGAGCTGAGGCTGGGCCCAGCCCTCCGCGGGCAGCCCTGGGCTAGAGCCGCCCGGGGCCTAGCCCGGCGGCTGCGGCTTCATGGCCAAGGCCACACCAGACCCGTCGGGCCCCGCCCGCCCCACAGGCACCGCCCCGACTCCAGGACGGCCCCAACTCCAGGGCTGCCCCGCTCTGAGCCCACTGGGTACCCTCGGAGCACCTCCGCCCCTAGGCCTGGCTCTGCCTCTGCCCCCGCCCTGGGCTCCGCCCCCCAGCCCGACTCTCGGGCCTCTGGGCCCCGCCCCCAGCCTCGCCACACTTGTAAGCCGGCCTCCGCAGAGAGCGCTGCGGCGTCCTGCCGTCCGAGCTGCGGCACTCTGTAACAGCAGCGCAAGCTGCGGGCATGAAGGACTCCCCAGTTCCCCCCACCCTGCGAGGCTCAGTACCTGCGCCCTGGGACCCCAAGCCCCGCCCTTGCTGTGGGAGCTGATCTCTGGAGAGTAGTTACTGCGCCGGCGAGCAGATGGGAATGGTGATTCACTAGCGTTCTTAACACACATGCAGACGTTTTATTACAGCGGCTCACTCACCAGAAATTCAGCCCTTCCTGTACTGGCGCAGACTCGGGCTGGGCGACTCCTGGGTCTTGTGAATGCTGCGCCAGCTGCTCCCTACCCCTTCAGTTTTTCTAAGGGCATACACCCCGCCCCTTGGCTCAAACCCTTTAGGCGCTGGGAGCCCCCCAGTCTTATCACTCTTCCCCATCCCAGCTTGGGCCTAATTGGGCTCCTGGGTACCTGGGAGTCACGCACAAGCCCCTCCCAGGGAGGACTGGGCCAGATCCAGTTTCTGACGGAAATGAATCATACTCAATGTTAGAGCCCTCCTTAAAAATCATGCCAGTTTTGTTCAAAAGAGTATTTATTTAGAACAGAAAGAGTAAGTGTCTTGTTCGAGTTTCATCAAGTTAATCTGCGTCTAGCAGGACCGAGTTGAGGCCCAACTGCTTTCTACCCTCCTGGGTAGGGCCTCATCCACTGACCTCCACTTAAACCCTTAAGCCCCGCCCTGAGGCCAGGAAGCCCAGACAGCCAGGGCCACAGCTGAGAGGAGGGAGAGACCACAGGTGCTGTCTCCCTCCTCAGCTCCCCTCATATCCCTGCTCTGTAAGATGATGTTGTTTTGCCTCTAAGCCTCTAGCCTCTGGATTTGGGGGTGGGGAGAGGGGCACAGCCCTACTCCAGGAAGGTAGGGTCCAAGAGGCAATCCACAAAGGTTTTCCAGCAGAGTGATCACCAAGAGGAGAGGCCCCTGCTCCTGTCCCTGAACTCCAGCTCTCAGAGTGGCAGTGGCCTTGAGCCCCCTTCCCCTAGAATAGAGGGTTTAGCCCTCAGGCTCCTGAGCTAGCCCCCTTCTCACGCCCCAGGTAGGCACAGAATAAGTACGGGATCATAGGCTTTGCCCTGTCATCTTTCTACCTGTTTGTCTTTGAACCCTCCTTCACCCAGTGACCCACCCCACCCACCCCTGGGTGAACAAGGAAACCCAGGGGTTCCCTCCACCTTTCTACTGCCCTGGGTCCTCAGCCTGCATCCCCCGCCAAACACACATATACACACACATACACACACACACATGTGTGAGCACACCCCACCCCCAACAGAACGGCACCTAGGCCTGGGCCCCAACGCATGTTAAAGAACATTCCTGTTCACTCCAGACCAGGCTCGGAGCAGGCCCGAGGCCCTCACCCCCTGGCCTGCCTGGGACACCTACATATGCAGTGGTCAGGGGCTCAGGGGTGCCGAATGGGGAGCAGAGCCCAGGCCCTCTTGCACCACAAACTTGTCCTCAGCCAGGGTGTTGCCCTCAGCTGGGGTCTTGTTCTTGGCCAGGGGCTTGCTCTTGGCCACGGTGTTGCTCTTGGTAGCTGTGTCTGCATGGGTCTGGTACCCAATGATGGTCTTTGTCGAGAGTCCCAGACGCTCTTTGTAGACACGCCTGAGGGGTGAGCAGGTGAGGAAATGAGACAGGCAGGCAGCAGTGGGTCCTGGAGATAACCTCGGACCTTGGGTCCTCTGCCCAGAGCCCCTACCCTGGTTCCAGCCCCAGGTGTTCCCACGAGGTGCTTGAGCCATGTGGAAACCCAAAATAGAACTAATGCAAAAAGAAAAAAAAAGTTCTGCTAGAAGTATTTTGAAATGTAGACCCCAAAGCCTTTATACACATGGGTAAGGCAAAAGGGAGAGGCGGCAAGGAAAGTTCCAGAGGTCTCCCTTGCAGACCAAACCACCCCCATTTCACCTTCTCCCCCAGAAGATCCCCAGCCCCACCCCCTGCTGGGGCCGCCCTCACCCAATGTGGAGCACAGCCTTCTGGTTCTCTGCCTCTTGAGTCCACACCGAAATCTTGTCTTTCTTGGACCGGATGTTGACAACGGCCCCACACACCTCCTGGCCGAACTCCTCAAAGCTCTCCCCAATGAGACACAACAGCTGGGGCCGAAAGGGGAGTCGATGAGACCTCCAGCTGCGGCCCAGGGACTGCACCCACCACCTGCCACCCTCAAGACCACTGCCACCATTAGTCCTATACCAGCCCTGCCCCTTCCTTCATGGGACCCTCCTGCTCAGCCCCTCCACTCACGGTCTCCAGCCACAGGCGGTCCAGATCGATGTGGCGCCGCTCCTTGGCGAGGCTGATCAGCCAGCGGCCCCCCCGCTTATTCCTGGCGTCTTCCCACGTGGGCTCGATACCGTCCTGGGAGGCCAAATGGCAAACCAACTGCTTTTGTTCAGAGGGAAGTGGGGGCCCAGCACCTTCTCCCAGGTCCTGCTCCTGCCCCTCAGGAGGCCCCACGGACCAGGCTCTCTCTCGCCTCCATCCCCTCAGTACAGCCAGGTGCCACCTCCAGCCATTCAGCCTCAACACTCGTCACCTGTTACAGCCTTTCATACGTGACAGAGCAGAATTCCTTAAGACCAGGGTTCAAATAGGGGTAATTAGCAAAGCCCCTGGGCAATCCCAGTGTGGGCCATCCCAGTGTGGGCCATGCCAGACATCCCAAGCTGGGCTGGTACAAGTTCACCTGGGAAATCTCTAGGACACTGATGTTGGGGTCCCCCATACACATCCGCTGGGCCAGCACCCCCTGGAGCTGGTCTGGGCCTTAATGAGCAGTGTCCACGAGCAATTCTGATGTCTGTTCCTAGTTAAGGACCCAGGCCAGAAACCTGGGCTCCTTCTTTGTCCCCCCAGTTGCCAGGTTCTCTGGTGGTCCTATGTGCAGCTCGTGCCTGACGCTTTGTCCAAGCTTCTCTGCAGCATCTCCTTCTCTTGTCCTGAGACCCCAGCCCCGAGCCCGCCGTGAGGAAGTAACACAGCAGACACCGGAGAGAATCAGACCCCCGCCCGCCCCCGTGCCCGGGGTGGCAGGGAGCAGAGCTTACCTTGAACAGGGCGTAGTCACAGCCTGCAGAGAGCTTACTGGCCAGCTTGATGTGACTGTATAGCCTGGGGAGAGTCCCCGACCCCAGGCTCAAGTCCAGGCTTTTTAGGGCCTGGTTCCAACTGGCCTCAGTCCCCTCAACTTCCTACCAGCCCCCACTGCTTTCCCCCCACCTTCTGGCCTTCAGCCTTTGGTCACACTGGTAAGCCCAGGCAGAATCCCATCATCACTTACCCAAACCCGCAAATTCCAGGAACCTTCCCTGACCATCCAAGCCGAGAGGGCAGGTTTTTAGACAACCCCTCTCCAGGATGAGTTTTTTTTTCTGATGCCCCCTCCAGCTGGAACCTCAGGCCTTCTTGCCCCTCCTAGGGTTTGCACAGCACCTTTTGGGACACCCCCCCAGGGACCCCCCCTCCGGGACCCCATGGACACTCTGAGGCAGCCTGATCCTCACTTTGTGGTTGAGACAAACGCAGACAGGGAAAGGAACTCGCCCAGGATCACAAAGCGTGAAGTAGCAGAGTCAGGGTCAACTCCTTGCTTCTCCCACTTCGCAGGCTTTCTCCCTAAGTCCCAGGAGGGCTCCATGGGGCCTGTGCCTCCCCCCCACAACTCGCACTGCAGAACCCCCTAAGCCCCAGCCCTCACTAAGGTGCCAGGCCCCAGAGAGCACTGGGAAAGCTGTGTAGGAAGCAGTCCTCCAGAGGAATGGGGTCTGGGAATGGTCTGGAGCTCAGAGCCCCCTGGGCCCAGCCTCTGCCACAAGGGGTAGACACTCACGCCCAGAAGTCCTCCACTGTGTCAAACTTGGTGATCTGCTGCAGGTTGTCACGCCAGGCCCGGCCGCGGTCATTCTTGAAGAACCACAGAACCCACCTGGGGGGAGGGGTGGCTGAGAAGAAGTAGCCCCTGTGCCCACCCCCAGCAGCAGCCGGGCTGGCAGGGCAGTCTCACCCCTGTAAGGACAAACTGGGGGCAGGACTCGGGGTACCATCCCCCCTAAGGCAACTGCAGTCAGTTAACCTGAAGGGCCAGGGTACTGGAGGAGCAGTGGAGGCATTTAACCCAGAACCCCAGTTAGGGTGAGGCTGGGAGGGGCAACACCTCAAGACCCAAGTCTGAGGCCAGCTCTGGCCTTCCCCAGTGAGGAACTGGGGCCGAGAGATGAAGGGGCTGTCCCAGGCCACAGAGCAGGGGCTGCCCTACCTGTTCTGCAGATGGTGCAACTCCTCCTTGACCTCCATGGGGCCTCTGACCCGGGCCCTCCGCCTGAGGGACTGCAGACTGGTGGGAGAGTTCAGAGCCTTCTTTCTCATCGACGCTTTTGCTGGTGCTGGTGCTGCCTCCTCTTCCTCTTCCTCTTTCTCCTCCTTCTTCCACTTCAGGACTTCACCCTTAGCCTCTCCAGTCTGACCAAAGAAAGGAGTTGGGGCAGGCGGGGGCCAGGGAGTCCCCTCCCTGCTGCAGGAGACATGGGTGGTGGACTTACAGGACTGGTGGTAGCCATGCTGCAGCAGCCTGGGCTTCGAAAGGGACAGAACAATTGAGAGCCCCCAGCTGCTGGCTTTTAACCCACCAGTGCCCCGCCCACACCCCACCCCACCTGTCCAGGTCTGGGCAAAAGGAGGAGCCAGCATGGAGGTGCTCAGAGGGAGAGGGGTCAGCAAGCCTTTGGTGAGCACCTTCTACATGCAGGCTCAGGGTTGGGGACAGGTGTGCCCAGGCAGACTCAACCCCACCCACATCATGCTGGCCAGGGGTGGGAGAGGGGCTCTGAGACAGGAGGGTAAGGGTCAACACTAGGGGTCTGCCCTTATGACACTGTACACACACACCCCCTGGGTTTGTGGGGGCTGAATTTAAAGCAGACTGTCCCAGAGCTGGCAGAAGCAGTGGCTGGTGCGGCCAGGGCAAGGCAGGTGCATCCTTGTTTGTCTCTGCTGCCACTCGCCTCCTCAATTTGACCACCAATGTCATCTCACACAAACACTTATCTGGTCTCTGGAAGCGCCTATATTTCCAGACACTAGTAGAAATAATCCTCCAGAAACAGGGAGATTGGATTAAAAATTCACGGTTTTGGTTTCTCCTGAAAGTTTGGGAAGGTCTGGCAACACTGGGCTCCACAGGTCCTCCACCCACTGCCGCTGCGGCTGCCCCCTGGGAGAGCACTCGGGCTTCCGTGAGGCCTGCTGGCCCACTGCACTCCTGGCCTATCCGAGTATCCCCCACCCCCCCGGGCTTGGCTGGCAAGGGGCAGTGCCACACAATCGGTGTTCGAATCCTTTCTGCCCTGACTTTAGCCAAGTTACTGAACCACACAGAGTCTATTTCCCCACCTGTAAAATGGGAAGGTTAATGAGACACAACTCAGAACCTTGTTGTATTAAATGATATAAAACACAAAAAGCCACCCTAGCTGGTGTGGCTCTGTGGATTGAGTGCCGACCTGCAAAGCAAGGGGTTGCCAGTTTGATTCCCAGTCAGGGCACATGCCTGCGCTGCAGGCTGGGTCCCAGTAGAGTATGCACGAGAGGCAACCACACATTACTGTTTCTCTCCCTCCCTTCCCCTCTAAAAATAAACAAAATCTTTAAAAAAATAAAATAAAACACAAAAAGCCCGTAGAAGGCCTGACTCAGAAATCAATAGAAATTGCCTGAGGATGGTCCTCATTAGGTAGCTCAGCTGCTTAGAGCGCAGGCGGCCAACACAGGCATGTGGGCCGAATCCGGCCCTCCGCCCTCTACCCAGCGTCAGAGCTGAGCTCTCCCTTAACTGTTAGGGAATAGTTACATTTACACAGCCCTAAAATTACATTCGGCCCTTTGAAGGCAACCTCGAGGCTGATGTGGCCCCCAGTGAAAATGAGTCTGACACCCTGGGGTTAGAGCGTCGTCCTGATACATCAAGGTTGTGAGTTTGAGTCGCTGTAAGGGCACATACAAGAATCAACCAGTGAGTGCACCAGCAAGGGGGAGAACAAATCAATGTTTCTCTCTCTCTCTCTCTCTCCACTTTCCTCTCTAAAAGTGAAAAATGAAAATTTTTAAAGAAAGAAAGAAATCACCTGGGTTATCTCCAGGGTGAGGGAAGAACTGGGAAGGGAAGCTGGGGGGAGGGAGCTGTGGTTCTGCGTGAACCCGTTTCCCAGCCTCCGGAACAGCAGCACCGTTTTCCACAGGGGGCTGGTGCCTCCCACAGTTTCTTAAGGTTTCTCTCCCTCCCCCCTCCACTTTTAGGGACCCAGATCTCAAAGGGGAGCAGTCCGTCCCCTACCCCACACCCAGGGAAGCTCAAGACCACCTGGAGGCAGGCAGTCAATACGTATTTAACACTCCTCCCTGAAGTGCTGGGTATGTGCCAGGAAAGGGACTGTGTGCCAGGAGGCAGTGAGGAGCCAACTCCGGGCTGCCCCTGTGCCCTGGTCTGCCAGGGAGCCAGGGAGCCAGACGCCAGATTGTCTCGCGAGATCGCAGACCCCCGAAGGAAAGGGATTCACAGGTGGAGAGCATCAAGCCCGCCATCTGAACTGGAGCTTCTGCGTAGTTCTCAAGTGCTTGGGTCAGAGCCACCTGCAGGGCTCCTTAAACAGACCACGGGGCCCTGGCTAGAACGTCTGGCTCCTCAGCACCAGTCTAGGGCCTGAGAATTAGCATTTCCAGCATGTTCCTTGGGGGTGCTGGTCAGGGACCCCATTCTGAGAACCAGTAGCGCAGAGGCAGTTCACTGAGGCGGTGATGTTTGAGCGGACAGCTGAAGCATGAGCGGGAGTAAACTAGGCAGCGAGGGAGGGCATCTCAGGGGCACAGCGGCAAAGCAGCATGGGTGCTGGAAGAAAGGGGACCAATGTGGGGAAGCCCAAAGCGGGAAAGACAGGACAGTGAGTCTTGCTCCTAGGAAAGTGGGGAGGCACCAAGTGCTGAAGCAGGCATAGGCGGGCTGGACAGGTAATCCCATGGGCTGTCCAGCAGGCTCTCCGGGTTGCCGTGTAGAGAACAGCCTCCATGGCAGCAGGAGCTCGTTGGGGGAGATCGATCAGGACGCTGATGTGGTTGCCCAGGTGGTGGGAAGAGGGAGAGAAGGTGGTGGATTTCTAAGGCATTTAAAAGGAAACCTCAGTGGCGTTTGATGCCAGACAGACTCTGGATCGGTGGGGCAAGGTGTCCCGGCTACCTACTGCTGCACAACAAACCACCCAAACTTAGTGGCTTAAAGCAACACTAACCATTTCTTTCACTCACAGTTCTGGGATTTGAAGAGGGCTCAGCAGAGACAGCCTGCCTGTGCTCCAGAGCACTATGGGGCTGGGGCTGCAAGTCGGCTCACTCCCCGTGGGGCAGTTGATGTGGGCTCTCGTCTGGAACCTCCACTGGGGGTGTCAGTGGGGACAGCTCTGTGCGGCCTCTCCGTGAGGCCGACTCACTTCCTCACAGTGGATGGGTTCCCAGAACGAGTCCCAACAGACGGGAAGCAGAAGCTGCTAGTTTCTTTCTTTTTTTAAGATTTTATTTTTAGGGAGAGGGGAAGGGAGGGAGAAAGAGAGGGAGAGAAACACCCATTGATTGCCTTTCGTGCACCCCCAACCAGAGACCCAGGCTGCAACTCAGGCATGTGCCCCAACAGGGAATTGAACCAGCTATCTTTAGGTTTATGGGATGACACCCAATCCACTGAGCCACACCAGTCAGGGTAGAAGCTGCTACTTTCTTAAGGCGTGGGCCCCAGGCCGGCACAGCACCTTGTCCACTGTTGAGTCCCAGGGCTGACATTCAACAATGGGAGCATCATCGCACCCCCAAGGGGGGGAGTGCCAAGGAATTTTGGACAGAGGAGGCACCGGAAGAAGGCCAGGCTTGGGGAGAGACTGTGAATCTAGATTGGATGAAGGAAAAGGGAGAAAGTGAGGGAGTATAGTTAGGAGAATTTTTGATGAATGGGAAAGAGAACCTGAGGCAGGTGGTTAGACAAACGGGGCCAAACAATCAGAGGCATTCCCAGCCAGTTGGTGAACCCCAGGATCTCATCTCCCCTGACCCACTGGAGAGCAAAGGTTCCTACCTCTCTTCCCTAACCAGAGGGCAAATCACTTAAATCACCTGGGCGGGGAGATAGAGAACAGAGGCCCTATTAGTGCCATCCGTGGGTGAAGTCGGGGGAACAAATGACAAAAACCCAGTAAGAACCAAACAAATCCAATACAGAAGTGAAGCGGAGCAGAAAGTGACTCTGGTCCCTCTACGTGCTCATTTAGATACATCAGCATATCCAAGAACACACCAGGAAAGCCGATGAATGTTCTGCTGAGACCTCCCCTAGATTCCATCAGCTGAAGAGAGAGAAAATCCCTCAAAACAAAGGATGCCAGCGCAGGCTCTCTCTCTGGTGCACACCCATGCCTTCTCTTTCTTGGGTGTGAACTTTCTCCTGAACTCTAAAGGGTCCTTGCAAGACTTGCACCCGGGGGAGCAGTGGGCGGCAGCACCTCCTCTCTGACTGAGCCCCTGAACCTATCTCCAAGGCCCCCCTTCCTCTGACTTCTCAGTGAGTCCCCACAAACTCGCATGGCTCACTTCTTCCATATGACCTTCCTAAGGAGCCAAAGCAGCCCTGCCTAGGCTCTCTCCTGATGATTTAATAAGCATGCTCTCAAAATCACCTGGGCCCTGGCCGGTGTGGCTCAGTGGGTTGAGTGCTGGCCTGCGAACCGAAAGGTTTCCGGTTCAATTCCCAACCCAGGGCACATTCCTGGGTTATGGACCAGGTCTCCCCCAGTTGGTGGCTGGCAAGAGGCAACCAATCAATGGTCTCTCCCTCTTTCTCCCTCCCTTCCTCTCTCTCTAAAAATAAACAAAACTTTTAAAAAAATCACCCAGGCTTGTGTTGTGAAATCTTTCATGCACAAAGGAACCCACACACTACAGACGGGCCCAAGGCAGACCTGCTCCAGGCCCTGTCCCTTTCCGGTGACAAAAGGACCCCCCCAAAGTGCCAGGCATGGTCTTGGCTGCCCTAGAGTCCTGCCCAGAGCCTGGCGTGGAACGACCCTGCCAGTCACAGCACACCTGCCCACCATCGTCCACATCTTCCAACTGGTGACTGAGGAGACACTCCGGCCCTACCGGAGTCCTGGCCCCGACCCAAGACCCTTTCGGGTCAGCCTCTGGGGACATCACCGTGGAGGTGAAAAAGTAGGAGCTCCCAGCCCTGCTTTTCTGTCCCTAAAATATCTGGACTCTTCCACTCCCCTCCCTCCCGGGCATTGCCTCCACGCCAGGTGAGCCCTGCCCTCCCCAGCCTGGGCCACCACCCAGGTCTCTCCCAGCACTTTCCGAGCGTCCACTCCCGCCTCCCTACAGGATGTTCTCCACATGCCTCAGAGAAATCATCTAAAATAATACTCTGATCACTTAACTCCTCTGTTCAAAGTGCTCCAGGATCTCCAGGATGTGATCCAAAATCCAGGCCCGCACGTCCCCGGGGGACTCGGCCTCCTGGCAGCGCCCCGGCCGCACTAGTCTCCGGCAGGCCAGACTACTCCGCCTCGGGGCCTCGGCACCTCCCTGTGTCCTCTCATCCTCCGGGGCTCAGCTCAAAGGTCACCTTCTTTAAAAGGCCCTCCCCGACCGCCCTGCCTGAAGCTGACTGCACTCTTGCACTCTCTAACTCACTGCCCTGTTTTATTTTTTTCTTTAAAAAAAAAAGACTTTTATTTACTTATTTTTAGAGAAAGGGGAAGGGAGGGGGAAAGAGAGAGAGAAACCGTGTGGTTGGCTCTCACGAGCCCCCCATCAGGGATCTGGCCTGCAACCCAGGCAAGTGCCCTGACTGGGAATTGAACTGGTGACCCAGTGGTTCACAAACCAGTGCTCAGTCCACTGAGCCACACCAGCCAGGGCTTATTTTCTTCTAAGCACTTAATGCCATCCATTCATTTATTCATTCAGCTATTCATCAACGAAGACCGACCTAGCAGTCACTTCGTACAGGTGCTCTTGCAGGCACTGGGGAACACCGAGGTGAACAAAATGAACGGTTCCTCCTCTTTGCTCCAGAAAGCCCCAAGACTAAGCCCTCGGTTCTCTTCTCCTCTGTGCTAACCTTTGCTGTTCCGTGACCTCATCCAGTCCTGCAGATTAAGTATCACATTCACAGTAAACCCTAGGCTCCAACCTGGAGTCCAGAAAAACACATCCAGCTGTCCGCTCAGCTCTACGCAGGCATAGGGCGGAGCCTGACCTCAGGCTTATTGCACCACCACCGACGTCCGGACCTTCTTGGCCCCGCCCCCGCCCCGCCCCCGACCTGCCCCTCCCACAATCTCCATTCTTCCAACAGCTCAGCCAAAAGTTCTGGCATCGTCCTGGACTCCTGAGCACATCTAACCCGTCGGCACATCCTGTCTTCAGCTCTACCTTCGTAACAGATCCAGGCCCGACCACTTCTCTCCGTTTCCTTCCCAGCACCCCAGCCCCGGCGACGGTCGTCCGGCCTGGGTTACAGCGATGCCGCCCGATCCCCTCCCCCAGCTCCCACCCTCGCCAGTCTGTGAACCACGCGCTCCCTGCGCAGCAGTTGTTAACCGTGCGAGTTGGAGCCCAGGCTGCTCTGCTCCAAGCGCGGGTCTGCAGGGCCCATCAGCTCCCTGCCCTCCTCTACCGCTCGCTCTGCTCCCACAGCGCTAGCCACCTCCCCACGAGCCTGGCCCGCTCCTGCCGTAGCAACGCTCACGGGTGGCTTCCTCCATTCCCTGCTCACGTGGGACCTTCCCTGCCCCCTGCAGCGAGCTGTCCAGCCCCTCAGCCCCACTCCAGCACCATAGGTTTTACTTATTCGCTTTACTTATCATCTTCCTTCTTTTCTTCATTCACGGCCGTGTTCTCCAACGCCCAGAACAGGACCCAGCTCATAGCAAGTACTCGGAGGTCGAGGTCAGAGTGAGGAGGGAGAGTGGACAATCAGATTTAGCAAGACAAACGTCGCTGATCTCAACAGAAACAACGCCATCTCAACTTTAGATTCGAAAGCATCTTCTCTGGTGACTAGTTCATTGATGGGTTGCCTGATGTTTCCTACTGGCACGTTGGTTCTAAAGAGCAAGCACTTCATGGGTCGTGTTTCCTGCTGAATCTCTGGTACATGGAACAGAGCCTGGCACTCGAGAGAAACTGGTTGAGAATGGGCGTCAGTGATCCGTTACCAGGGACTTCTCCTCTCTGGGTGTCCGTTCTCTCATCTGCAAAGTGGGAATGAAAATGTCTGCTTTAAAGAATTGGGTTTTTTCCCCTGGCTGGTGTGGCTCAGTGAATTGAGTGCCAGCCTGCGAACCAAGGGGTCACTGGTTGGATTCCCAGTCAGGGCACATGCCTGGGTTGTGGGCCAGGTCTCCAGTGGCAGGAGCACAAGAGGCAACCACACACTGATGTTTCTCTCCCTCTCTTTCTCCCTCCCTTCCCCTCTCTCTAAAAATCTGTAAATAAAATCTTTTTAAGAAATAAAATAAAGAATTGTTTTTAGGGCTTGATGATATCATGGATGTAGTGCCTGGCACACAGTAGGTGGTCACTAAATGTCACCCATTCCTCTCTCTGCTCCCAGACCCTCATCTCGCCTGCCCATCTTCCTCCCAGAGCGGCAGGAATGTCAGGAAATGTTCTGTCGCACCGTCAGGCACCACACAGAGCTCCAAAAGGCACATCTGGGATTTCGCAGGGCCAGGAGGGCCGGGGTCCCGGGATCCTCCTGAGACAATGCCCTCTGCTCCAGCTGCTTCCACTGGGCTCCTTTCCCACCCACTCCCCCAAATGCTCCCACGCACCCCCCAGAAGCGTCAGTAGCCCATTCTCCTTAGTACAGTCTTAAGGAAGGGAGAGAGAAGGGAGGAATGGAGAGGTCCGTTTTCCAGGGACAGAGAGGTCAGAAACAAGAAGAGCCCCCACCCTTGCCCCCCGGAACTCACAGGTTTGCGGCCTAGACAGAAAGAGACGGGCCTGAGCGGTGCTGCCCTGTGCCCCAAGGGGGACTGGCAGTGTGGCGCGGGGTGGAGGATCGCTGTGCAGGTGGCAGCCCAGGGACCGGCCCTCTTCTCTGAGGAAAGCACATGTGGAGAGAGAGCAAGAGAAGTGCAGCAAATGCTAACGCCTGGCGGACCCAGGGGAAGGACATTCGGGTAGTTAGTCAAAGCTCTCATAGGACAGCTTATCTGGAGGCTTTGTCCATTGTACTATGCCTGCAACTTTTCTCTAGGTTTGACATTTTTCAAAATAAAAAAAGTTGGCAGCAACCTTCTTGTTCTCTAGTTCTGGGAAGCCATGTGCCCCGTTGGATGCCCCGTTTCTGAGCCTTGCTGGGCCCGGGAATAGCCAGAGAGCAAGCAGCTGATGAGAGAGAAGCAGAAGTTGTTGGGCTGGCTTCTGGGGACACTCCTGCTGAAAGAGATAGAAAACTGGAAGGTGTTCTTTTTGCTCTACTTCCCCTCTTCCTGTTTTCTGTGTAGACTTGATGGCTGGAGCCGTGGCAGCCATTTTGGACCATGAAGTAGCCTTGAAAGTGAAAGCCACATACTAAGAATGATGGAACAGGAAGATAGGCGTCATCACACAAACGATGGACTGCCTCCTTTTTTTAGGTGATTTTTTCTTCTTTATTGATTTTTTTAAAGAGAGAGAGAGAAACATCAATTTGTAGCTCCACTTATTTGCGTATTCATTGGGTGATTCTTGTAAGTGCCCTGACTGGGGATCAAACCCACAACCTTGGTGTACTAGGATAGTGCTCTCAGCAACTGAGCTACTCAGCCAGGGCTCGCTGGGCTTCTTGAAGTGAAAGACTAAAAACACCTGCTTTGCCTCAGCTTCTGTATGAACTTCTCACCCGATTGAGAATGTAAGATTTTTTCTGTGCCCTCTCTGCTCTGGACTTTCCCACCTGCCAGATCCTCTGCCAGGAATGCTTATCATCACTTGTAAGAAACTTCTCCTCTTTCAACACCCAGCTCAAATGTCACTCCCCCCCCCCCCCCCGGCCACTTTTCCCGGATGTTTCTTCCCTCCTGGGCTCTCAGGCCCTATCCCCTACCATGCGACTCCCTAGCAGCCCACTTGCTGCCAGCCCCAGGGCCTCAGGACTCCTGGCTTCATCCTCTCCGTAGCGTTCATCCAGTTGTCCTCAATGCCCTTGGTTTCCCGGCCGCCACGCTCCAGCGCCCCTCCTCTCTAGACGGCTCCCTCTCAGGCTCTTTGCCAGGCTCCTCTGCCCCTGAAGGTGGAAGCACCCCAGGATTCTGGACTTGAGGTTTAAGTTCCGAACTCTCTCTTCCTTTCACTCTCCACGTGCCCCTGGCCAGTGGCCTCCCCCGGCTCTAGCCCCCACCTCCCCGCTCATGACCGCAAATCCAATGGTATACTGGGCAGGTTTGGACCAGCTCGTGAGAACAGTGGTTAAAGTTTCAGAAATTTTATGAGCCATTTATAAAAGCCATTGAAACAATTAAGTAATATAAAATTATTATATAAATTGTGTTAAAAACAAGTATAATAAACACGAAACATAACTTTCTAATTACTTGACCATTCTCTATACCTCTTACAAGTACTTTTTACTCATCTTATGTGTATGGCGACAATATAGCATATCTCTTCCCAATTCTCTGGTCAATGACATCAACACTGACAGCTCAAAATGAACCATGGTGGGAGAATTTACACCATGGGTATCCGCAAACTGCAAATCAAGGTGCCCCACCCCCATCCCGCTGCCTGTTGTAGAGCCTGGTGTCTCCGGCTGGTGCGCCAGGGCCCGCACGTCGCGCAGGCCCTGCGCAAGCTGACCATGCCCCCACCCCGCACCATTGTTTCATTTTGCGGCAGCATTATTCGCCCTGATGTCCAAGCCGGGAATCTGGGAATCTTCATACACTGCCCTTTCCCTCTTCCCCAGCACCTGAGGACAAACCGAATCCCACTGTGCCCCCGCCCCCAACCCCATGGCTCTGTCTTCCCTCCTGTAGATTCTGCCAAAGCTGCCTCACTGATATTGCTGCCTCCAGCTACGCCCCCTCCAAACCACTCCCCTTCGCCCCATAAAATGCAGATCTCATGTAGGTCTCTCTGGGGCCACAAAGCCTGGCAGGGGCTTCTCAGTTCCTATAACAGGAAGCAACGGCACCCTTCATCTGGTCTTCTTCCTCTCTTCCTCTTCTTCTCCCTCCTGCTGGTCCTTCCTCGTGGCCCACTCTGACTTTCGGGGGTTTTAGTCATGAGTCACAGAAGTCACTTGTAGCCAATTTAAGCAGATTAGTTTAGTAACCAGTACTGCACAGCTCAGAAACTCTCTGGGAAGCCAGAGTGCTCTCCCCAGAGGCCACATGGCCTGTAGGATACCCCAAATCACATGGCCAAGCAGGGCTGGGAGGACTCTCCTGTGCTCAGCTGGGCACAGACAGTGCAGCTTGTCCTGTCCTGCTGGATGCTCCCAGGAGCAGTGTCACTGCTGTATCTGGTCCCTGGCAGGAGCTGACACCACCAGCACCACCGGTCCTCACCTATTGCTCTGACACTGGCTTCAGGTTCTGAGCCTGGGACTGGGCTGTCTGGGGCTGAGGCCACAGTCCTGACTCCAAGGAGGGCTGGGAACGCCCTGGGAGCTCCTAGAGGAGGGGGTAGGCTCTGCCTCCTGGGGTGGGGCAGGCCCCAAACATAGGAAGGGGGCAATTCCAGTGCTAAGAGGCCAACAATAATGGTAGGTATTCCCTGTGCTAGCTTTTTTATTTATTTATTTATTTTTATTTTTAATATATTTTATTAATTATGCCATTATAGTTGTCCCATTTTTCTCTCCCCTTTGTTCCCCTCCACCCTTCATCCCCCCTCCCACCAGCATTCCCCCCCATACCCCTTTAGTTCACGTTCATGAGTCCTACATATCGGTTCTTTAGCTTCTCCATTTCCCATACTATTCTTAACCTCCCCCTGTCTATTTTGAACCTACCATTTATACTTATTCCCTGTATCTTTTTCCCCATTCTCCCCCTCCCCTTCTTCACTGATAACCCTCCATGTGATCTTCCTTTTTGTGATTCCGTCCCTGTTCTAGTTCTTTGCTTAGTTTGTTTTATTTTTGTTTTGTTTTCAGGTTCAGTTGTTGATAGTTGTGAGTTTGTTGTCATTTTAATGTCCATATTTTTGATCATCTTCTTTTGCTTAGATAAGTCCCTTTAACGTTGCATATAATAAGGGCTTGGTGATGATGAATTCCTGTAACTTGACCTTATCTGGGATGCACTTGATCTGCCCTCCCATTCTAAATGAAAGATTTGCTGGGTAGAGTAATCTCGGGTGTAGATTCTTGCCTTTCATGACTTGGAATACTTCCTTCCAGCCCCTTCTTGCCTATGAGATTTCTTTTGAGAAATCAGCTGACAATCTTATGGGAACTCCTCTGTAGGTAACTGTCTCCTTTTCTCTTGCTGCTTTTAAGATTCTTTCCTTCTCTTTAATCTTGGGTAATGTAATTATGATGTGCCTTGGTATGTTCCTCCTTGGATCCAGCTTCTTTAGAACTCTCTGAGCTTCCCAGACTTCCTGGAAGACTATTTCCTTTGCCAGATTGGGGAAGTTCTCCTTCATTATGTTTTCAAATAAGTTTTCAGTTTCTCACTCTTCCTCTTCTCCTTCTGGCATCCCTATAATTTGGATGCCTATAAGTTGGAACATTTAAAGTTGTCCTGGAGGTTCCTAACCCTCTCCTCATTTTTTTTTAATTCTTGTTTTGTCATTCTGTTCTGGTTGAATGTTTATTTCTTCCTTCTGCTTCAAACCATTGATTTGAGTCCCCGTTTCTTTCCCAGGACTCAGTTGGTTCCCTGTACATTTTCCTTCATTTCACATTGCATAGCCTTTACTTCTTCCTCTTATTTTTTGACCATACTCATCCATTTCTGTGAGCATCCTGATTACCAGTGTTTTGAACTCTGCATCTGATACATTGGGCATCTCTTCATCATTTACTTCTATTTTTGGAGTTTTGATCTGTTCTTTTATTGAGCCAATTTTTTTGTCTCCATGTGCCTGTTACATAGTAAGGGACAGAGCCTTAGGTGTTCCCCAGGGCAGGGCAACCCACCTTGCTGTATTGTGGCACTGTATGTGGGAGAGGGTCCGAGAGGGAACAAGGCCACTTGCTCAGCTCTCCGCTGGCTTTCAGTCACTTCCCCCCTACCCACAAGCAAATTGGGCCCTTCTGGTGCTGATTCTCAGTGGGTGGGTTTGTGTATGTTCTAGGACCCTGTGGGTCTCTCCAATGAGCTCTCCTGCGAGGCTGGGAGTTTCTCCCATCATTGCAACCCCCACAGATTTTTACTGCCAGAGGCATTGAGGCTTTATTTCCCTGCACTAGAACCCTGCTTTGTGCAGTCTGTCTCACTCCCCAGTTGTTCCTCCCAGTTTATCTGCACACAAATGCGGGGCCACCTGGTCCACCAGCTGCCTTGCCCGCCCCAGTTCTCCAGCTGCCAGGAGTCTTCTCTACCCCAATTGCTGGTCTCTGCCCCTCCTACCGGTCTGGATGAAGGTTTCTTCTTTAACTCCTTGGTTGTCAGACAGGGAGTTAATAGTTCGATTTCCTGCCAGGTCTGGTTATTTTTTGTTTTTAAATTTGTTGTGGTCCTTCTTTTGGTTGTGTGAGGAGGCAGAGTGTACCTACCTATGCTGCCATCTTCTTCCTGTGGTAGCTTTCAAAATTGTACAAGTAAAATACGACTCAGGGTAAAATAATCAAAGATGATGTAATATAAAAGCTTCTCTCTCTGAGTCCTCTCAGTCAGGGAGAGAAGGAGCAACTGCTGTCCATGGTTTTATTGGAAGTCCTTGCAGATGTGTTCTCTACATATCCAGGTACAAGTGAGTCTGAGTATATTTGCATGTAAGGTGTCTATGTAATAGGCATGTGATCAGTATATACAGGGGTGGGAAAAACTAGGTTTGCAGTTGTAATACAAATAAATACAGTAATCAACAAATAATAGAATAAGAATAAACTGTGCTTCATGTACTCACAACTGCAAACCTACTTTTCCCATGCCTGTATATACTGATTTCTATATACATATTTATGTGTATATATACACATGTGTATATATGTGTGTGTGTATGTATATGTGTATTGTACACACACACATACACACTGTCTGGAAAAAGTCCATCCATTGTTAATATAATGAGAATCGTTTACAGGACATCAGTGTAACCTAGCAGCCAAGGACTGGACTGGAATGCACATGTGTGAGCAATGACGACTTCACTGTAGTAGGCAGTGGAGGCAGTAGATGCGGTTGAATGAGCATGTGTACTGTGTGGCTGTGGCATTCAAAATGACTGAGCGAGTAAAGCAATGAATCTGCATCAGATTTTGCACTAAGCTTGAACATTCCTCTGCAGAATATTCAGAAGGCTGTAGCTTTGGGCAACTGGTTATTGGCAGCTTCAACACCACAAGGTACCCACTCACACATCACGTCTCGTGCAGAGTTTTTTAGCAAAACATCAAATCACCCAGGTGACTCAGCTCCCCCACAGCCCAGATTTGGCACCCTGAGACCTCTGGATTTTCCCAAAAGTAAAATTACCTTTGAAAAGGAAGAGATTTCAGATTGTTGGGAAGATTCCGGAAAATACAATGGGGCAGCTGATGGCGACTGGGAGAACTGTGTGAGGTTCCAAGGTTCCTACTTTGAAGGGGACTGAGGTGTCACTGTCCTATGTACAATGTTTCTTGTGCCTCGTATCTCTTCAGTAAACGTGTCTATTTTTCATAGGGCTTGGCTGGATACTTTCTGGGCCAACCTCTCGTGTACAATGTTCTGTGACTCAAAACTGCCTTGTCCCATGCCTTCCAGCTTGGCGCCCATGTCAGTACATGCAGGCCTGGCTAATCCTTTCTGGCATCACAGCATTTCACCAAGTGGATGTACCACAATTAATTAGCCGATCCTTTACAGATGGACGTTTAGGTTCTTTCCAGTTATTTTGCTACCAGAAAGCATGCTGCAGTGAACACCCTTGCACAGATGTCTTCATGCACTTGTGCAAGCAGAGATCCGAGGGATAAGTTGCTGGAAGCAGGAACTGCTGGCTCGAAAGGAGCAGGATTTCTGTCTTCGGTAAACATTGCCAAATTGCCTTCCAAAAAGCATGTGCCAATTTGCAGCTCCACCAGCAGCCTGTGAACATTTTTTCCCAGGCCCTGCACACTCTGGCTGCTGGCTGCTCCCCTTATCACCTGTGACTCACACACCCTGCGTTTCCAGCCATAGTGCCCCTGCCCAGGCTGTACCCACAGACTAACACTCTCTTCCTCCCTGGTCTGTCAGATGAAATCTTACCTTCCCCACGAGGCCCAGATGAGTTGTCCCCTCCTTTGTAGAGCCGTCACTGACTGCTGTCAGCAGTCAGAGACCCCTTGTGGGACCCCAGCTTCTCGGGCATAACTCCATCAGGGTACTCAGGGCCTATGTGTGCCTGGGATTTCATGACTGTCTTGACCTCCCCACCATGACCATACAAAAAGCTGGTCTCGCCCAACTCCTCCTCCTCCCTCCCTCCTGGGTCTCCAGATGCACAGCCCTTTATCTGCTCTGAAGTACCGTCCTGCCTCAGGGCCTTTGCACCTGCCCTTCCCTCTCTGTAGATTCTGCCTTCACCCATCTTACCTTGGTGCCTTCTCTGACCTTTCTGTCTCAAGCACCCCTCCTCTTGTCACTCTGGTACATCCCCATTTCATCATCTTCATAACACTTCTCACAAGTTGAAATAACTTGTCTGGTTTAAATGTTCCATCTTGTGTCCCATCTCTGCGCGCGCACACACACACACACACACACACACACACCATTATACGCTCCTCCAGAGCAGGAATCTTGTTTTTCTCTTTCCATTGTCTCCGCCTGGCACCCGTCCACTCAACAAACGTTCATTCGGCGAACCATCTGTATTTTACAGAAGAGGAAACATTCAGAAAGGAGAACTGAGTAGCCCAAGGTCCCGCAGATTTCAACATATCTGAACTCCGAATGAGTTCATTTCTTCCCTACCCTTAGCTCACTGCATTGTCTACCCCCCGATATGTACTCTTAGGGGCAGGTCGTGAGTCTGACACCCCAGTGTCCCCAGCGGGGTGTCCCAGGCCCTGGAGGCTGGCAGGCTCTGCGGAGATGTCACCCTCCCCGCCTCCTTGTCAGTCAGGCCGAGGGGGCGGCGCGGCCGCCGGGGGCAGCGCTGAGCTCAGAGCTGCCGCAGCGCCGAAGCGGGAGCCGGAGCCCCAGCGCACAAGGGAGCAGGGCTCAAGGCGCGAGGGGTAGAAGGCGACGCACCTGAGGCCGGAGCACTGCTGCGCCGGGCTCAGGGTCCGCGCCCTGCCTGCTGCAGACCGGCCTAAGCGCCTGACCACGACCCGATCACCCCACCGGCCCGGAGCCCACCCCAGCCCGGCCTAGCCGAGCTCCTGCGTCTTCCCGCCGCAGCCGGCGCTCCGTCCCCAGCTCGGGCCCTGCATCCAGGTGAGGCGGCCGCGCTTCGGGAGCCGAGACCCGGAAAGGACTGGGGATGGAGAAGGGACTGGGTGAGATGGAGAAGGAGCTGGAGAACTGAGAGGGGGCGCCGGTGGATGCGTGTCAGTGTGCGCCCCGGGGTACGTGTGTCTGCTTCTCTGTGTCCGCAGCTGCCTGGGTAGCCGTGTGGATGTGCGTCCGCGCGCGTGTGCCCATGTGTGTCGGAGTGTCAGTGCGCACTTGAACCTCTGCGTGTCCTGTGTGTGCACGTGAGCGAGTCCACGGAGTATGTTTGTGTGCATGGCCGTGTGGCACTGCCGTGTGTGTACAGTTAGGCTCTGGGGCTTCGCGCTGAGTCCAGCACTCGGGTTCCGTGGGGCTGCAGGTTGCGGGGTCCCTCGGGGGTGGCCCCTCCCGCGTCCCCGGGTTTCAAGGACGCCGGGACTCGCCGCGGCCCTGTGGCCTCCCCTGGGGACCAGGAAAGGTGGGAGGGGGTTCCGGGCCAGAAGGGCGCCACGGTCTCAGGAGGGAGGGGAGCCCCCACGCCGCGTCCCTCGGGAAGCACTGGGGTGAGGGTGCAGGGCCAGCGCACCGTGCCCGTGTGTTCGCCCTCCCTAGGCCGCCAGGATGGACGTGTTCATGAAGGGCCTGTCCATGGCCAAGGAGGGCGTCGTGGCCGCCGCGGAGAAAACCAAGCAGGGGGTCACGGAGGCGGCGGAGAAGACCAAGGAGGGCGTCCTCTACGTCGGTGGGCGAGGGGCGGGGCTTCCAGGCAGATGGGTTCCGGTGTCAGCCGCTGGGGAGTGGGGCCGGGGTACTCAGGGGTCTGGGCAGGAGAGTGAGTCAGCAGGTGGGGAGGACGCGCAGGGGTCACTGGGGACACAGCCAACGGGAGGGGCAATGGGAGGCAGGGCTGGTGAGGGTGGTAATCAGCCGAAAGGCCAGGGACTGAGGAAACGATCAAAGTGGGCAGCCTACCTTTTGTCCCCCGCAGTAATAGTTAACCGGTGTTGAGCCCTTGCTCTCTGCCAAGTGCTGTGTGAAATGCCATCACACCCATTACCTCACTCGGCACTCCCTGCCCATTCCACAGACCAGGGCTGGCGATCGCAGAGGCTTGCCTGTCTTGCTCAAGGTCACACAGCTGAGGCACCTGAAGCTGGAGTTTAGGCCAAGCCTCCGGAGTCCAAAGCCCCACCCCTCCCCTGGCTGTCCTCTCCTGCATTTGGGGGGCTCTCTGTCTCCCAGTGCCTCCCAGTGCCTGTGTTCCACCACTGCCACCCCCCCTGGGTCCCCCTCCTTGCAGCTGCCAGCTGGCATCAGGACGAAGGAAGGAGAGGGAACATGCAGGGTCATTTGCATAAAGAGAGGCCAGGACCAGAGATGACATTTTATGAAGTCTGTTCTGTGGTCTTTGCCATTGTCCCCTATGCTGACCAAGGAGGGTTGCATTTGGCTTTGGGGTCATTTGAAAAGTATTTATTGACCACCTACTATGTGTCACACACTGTATGGCTCCTGGGGAGGTAACAGTGGGTGGTGACACAGACCATTCCAATAGTGGGGTTTGACATCCAGAAGCTGGGACAGGGGCCACTTTGGTGGGGTGGTCGATGAGGGAGACATCACGTTGAGCTCAGAGAATAAGGAGGCAGAAGGGGTGGGGGAGGCTGAAGAGCAAAGAAAGGATGGATAAGTGGGCAGAGCGGGTTCCGATGGGCCCTGGTAGGCCAGAGCAAAGCATTAGTGTAATTGTCAGGAGAGATTGGAAGGTCTGGAGAAGTCCCTCAGACCTCGGGACAGAACATAGTTCAGGGAGGCCCCCTGGGAGGCAGTGTGGCCACCAGACAAGGGTGGCTTGAGCTAGGGCAAAGGTGACAGAGTCAGGGAGAAGGCTGGACCCCACTCTGGCCTCCCTTCTGCCTCCTCCTCCTGCCCAGGAGCCCCAATGGCCCCCATTTCCCACCCTGTTAAGCCTCAGCTCCCTGTCGCCTGGTGTGGTCCTGCCTCCACCTGTGTTCCCAGACTCACTGTGCTTTGTGGAGGCCCCTCTGCGTGCCCCTCTGCACCCTGCCTGAGGCTCTGGGTGCCCGGAGTACCCTCTCCAGTCTCCTTTCTGCATACTCACCTGTTCCCTATCTGCCACAGCCCAGGCAACGCCCCCGCCCCTATCAATACCCCCAGAGGCTGGAGGTCCCCTCCCCACTGCTTAAGGCCCTAGGTGCTGAATCTGCTCTTCTCTTACCCGCATCCGACAGTGAGTGATAGGCCTAGAGCCTGGCACAGAGCGGGTGCCCACAAACGTTTGTGGGAGGAAGGGATGGGTGCACGGACAGACGTCCCCCAACCCTGGGTTTCACTGGCCTCAGATGTGAGAATCGTGTCTCCCCACACCAGGCCTCTCCTCCGCCTCCTCCCAGGAGGGTCGCCCACCCACACACCCATTTCTGGGTCTGTCAGCTGTTGTCTGACTTGCCAAATCCTCAGGAAGAAGATTCTCCTCTCCCCTGAGGGCTCCCCACCTTTCCCCTCAGATCAGCCCCCTGGTCTTTCCCAGCAGCCCCACACTGTCCTGTGAGCAATTCGATCCCGTCCCGGGCCAGCTTAGCCAACGCTGTGGGTATCGGCTGCCCTCTGCACACCCCCCACAGGCCCTCCAGGCCCCTAACACACTCTCCACTCCGGCAGAAGGAGGACTTGGCACCCTCGTTAGGAGAAGAAACTGGAGCGAGGGCTTGGTGGTCAGATGGCGGTGCCACAGGCGGGATGTGGGCAGTCATGCACCAGGGGCGCCTTTCCAAATACATGGCCTGTTTGCCCCCCAGCCCCACCCCCGCCTGCTCCCACCTGGGCAGAGAACTAAGTGAACTGGTGGTGCGCAGTGCGGGTGTTCCAGCGACAGCCCTGCACGGTGCAGGCGTCACAGCAGATGGGGTGGTGAGGGACAGGCAGCGGGCGAGCTGGGAGTCCTGAGGAAGTAAGTGTGGGAGGCTCAGTGTGGGTGGGGCACTTGTGGGATTTTGAGGCCCGAGGAGGCAGTGATGGAGCCAGGATGCCCGCTGCCCACCGGGGCCCTTTGCGCATTTTATAACCCCTGTGCTTGCCAGACCTGTGGTCCCTCTGCTCCGAACCTTTACATGTGCTCCTCGTCTCCCCACAGGAAGCAAGACCCGAGAGGGCGTGGTGCAAGGAGTGGCCTCAGGTACCAGCCCAGCCCTGGCACAGCCCCTTTCCCTCCCCCAGGCTGAGACCTGGCTGGTTCTGGAGGGTGGGCGTGAGGTGGTGGAAGACTTGGGGAAGACCCCCAAGGCTTAGGGGGTGCTCCACCGGAGAGGCAGGCCCTGGGTCACTGCAGGGGAGGGGGCACCTATGCCTCCTTCACCCTGGCTCCCGACGCCTTCCCCGACCCTCTCCCTGCTCCAGTGGCTGAGAAAACCAAGGAGCAGGCGTCACACCTGGGAGGAGCCGTGTTCTCCGGGGCCGGGAACATCGCAGCGGCCACGGGCCTGGTGAAGAGGGAAGAGTTCCCCACTGACCTGAAGGTGAGAGGTCGTCCCACCACACATGGGCGTGAATGCAGATGCATGCACGTGCCAGGCACACCCACAAACCTGCCGCCAGGCTCCCCGCTCCCCCAGCTGATCTGGGGCACGAGCCACCTCGCCTCCCCTTCCGTAGGACCCTGTAGACTTGGCTCAGCAGGAGTCTGTGTGGCGGTGTGTGTAGACCTGCTGCTGCCTGTGACCGTGACCCAAGTCTGCTGTGTACATGCATCCTGCTTGCACGAGTGACCTGGCCCACTTCTGGCCATGTCTGCCTATTCATTCAGTTCTTTTCCATTCAGCCAGTACTCACACTAGAGAGGAATTCCTCTGGGGGTCAGTGCAATGAGTAGTTACCTGCATTCAGGGAGCTGACACTTCAGTGAGAGAAGGTGAAAAGTCAGCCGATCAGCAAGGTCATTTTAGGCAGGGCCAAGTGCTGTGAGAAAAAGACAACAGGGTGATGGGGTAGATAGTCTAGGATGAGGGGGCCACTTTAGCTGAGAAGGCTCTTCTGAGGGGGTGACTTCTGAGCTGACACCCAAGGGATTAGGCAAGCCAAGTAGGGGAGTGTGTTTCAGGCCGCAGGGGCAGCTCGTGCAAAGGCCCTGAGACAAGCGCAAGCAGACGTGGGCCCTGGGGCAGGGTGGGTTGTGTGCCACCCGTCTGGGCAGGCCTGCTCCCCCGGGGGAGGCGACAGCTATCCCCGTGTGCACTGAGACAGATGACCCCACAAGGACAGGCTGCAGAGCCAGAGCTGTGAATTCGGACACCTCCCAGAGCCGGGTCTGAACCCCGGCTCCTCCACTCCCAGCCTGTGTGGCCCTGGGCCAGTCCCATCCCATCTCTGAGCCTGAGTCTTGGCCTGTAAGATGGAAGATGAACATGATGGGGCTCTTAGGCAAATGGAAGGTAATACAGGTCAGAGGTTCTCAAAACCTAAAATCAAAACCAGCAGGAGGCCAAGGTAAAGTGCTGCTGACGGTTGGCCCCTACACCCCCGGAATTATGGATTCAGTCGGTCTGAGGAGGGGCCTAAAATCCCCACTTCTCCCAAGTACCTGGGCAGCTGCAGGTGCAGGGACCCTGCCGGGAGAGTAACCATGACAAAGAGCCAGGCTTGCATGCTGCGAGTACTCAGGAAGGGACAGTGGCCCCGTGACCACGTGAGTGGCCTGTGTCTGTGCTTGTGACCACAGGTGTGACCACAGGTGTGCCAGCATGACAGTGCACTCTGGGGGCCCGCCTGTCCGCTCAGACATCCATCCGCCTGTCGCTGCTGCATGTCTGCGCACATACAAGTGCAGACTCTGCCTCGGCGCTGGCGGGTGCTCCTCCTTCCGCAGCTGGTTTGGGGAACCGGTGTGCATCCCACACGAGTGCATCCATCAGGCTGCGGGAGGGGACACTGGCCCACCCTCCGCTCCAGACACTTTGCACAGTCTGTTCCTTCCCTTCAGAAGTCTGGAGGTTGGCTCAGAAGCTCTGGTTCAAGTCCTGCCTATGTGTTGTACCAGCTGTGTGACTTCCCAGTTCTCATCATGATGTTTCTGGCGATTGCTCCCATTCTTTGACCTCTTATGTAGGCAGGCTCTAGACATGTGACCTGGAGTAACTCACTGAGTTGTCACAATGTCCCCATGTCGAAGGCACCACAATTAGCCCCTGTCACAGATGCAGGAACTGAGGCTCAGAGAGAAGTGCCTTGCCCAAGATCCCATCCCTGCCTGCCTGCCTGCCTGCCTGAGAAGGTGGCTGGGGAGATAAGCCCGGGTCCATAGCATTCGAGTGCCGACAAGGAGCCAGGCTGGGGGCTGGGGGGCTGGGGGGCTGGGGTGCAGAGAGAGGTGGGTCTGAGCTGTTGGAGAGGGACATTTGCACAGATCCACCTTTTCCCAGCCACTTGCCTCCTACCAGCACTTCTTGACACCTCCAGCCTCCTTTCTCAAGGAAGTACAAGGCCACAGGCTTACAATCCAAACCCCGGCCCCTTGGGGCCGCCTGTCCTGGGGAAACTGTGCTAGCCCAGCTCTCATGTTCCTGAGTGTCTCTCCCTCCCAGCCTGCTCACACACGTCATTAGGAAGCCTCCCTCGCTCCTACGAAGCAGAGATGCCCTCTCATTTCCCTCCCAAGGCCGCTGAGATCAGCGGGAAAGTTGCTTTCCTGATGCCAGACAGCTAGAGAATGGCCAGGCTGGGAAACATCCTCCTGTCAGGGGCACCCGGGTCAAGACACGGAACATCAGCCCGTCAGAGGCTCCCCCTTCCACCCGCTTCCCGTCCTTAGACCCAGAGCCAAGACTAGGGTGAGACAAGGGAGGTATCTGGGGCACAGAACTCAGGGGCACACGCATTCTGGGCCTCATTCACATGGCCCCGAGAGTGGGCGCCTTGGCCACACTTGCAGCCTCAGCCCTACCCCCCACCACTCCCTGCCTCCCCTCCGTGGATAACTGCTTCCCAGCTTCCATCACCGCACGCTCATCGGGTGTTTTTTAACATCACATAAATGTTATCCTAAAGTGCGTGCTCATCTGCACCTGGCCTCTCCCACTAAGCAGGAAGCCCTAATGTGCACTGCTGATCTCCAAAGTGCAGCACCCACAAGTGAAGAAACCGCAGGGCACACGCCCTCCTGCTCTCCCTGGGCTTCTGCATGGTCTCCCGATGAGGTGCCCCGGCTGGGATTTTCACACTGCATTTCTTTCCCGGGCTCTGGTCATGGCAGGGTGACTCTGAGCAAACGAACACTTCCTCACCTCCTGGGCCTTGGTATGCCCATCTGGACCCTGAGGAGACTGGGCCAGGTCAGGAGCTGTAGATTCCTGTGCCCAGGGGGCCCACCTAGACAGGTAATTCAAAGGAGCTGAAGCTGATTGGATGGAGCTGGGGAAACTAGAGCGCACAGTGGTCTGGGCAGGCCGTCCCAGTGCCAGCCCTCCAGGGTCCCAAGAGTCTCATCCCCACCCAGCAGGGAGGGACCGTTGTACTTGTGGAAGTGGGGGAAGTGATATGCCCCCCTGCCTGCAGTTTCCCCCAGGGGTTGGGGCACGTGCCAGCCCACCTGGCCTTGCACCGCCGTGCATTGGAGCCAGGTTCTTGTGTATGTCTGTGTGTGCAGCCACCCTATCCCCTGTTTGTACACATACATGTGCTCACCTGCAGCTGGCTGGCCATAGGTCTGGCAGCCCCCTACTTGTGTGCCTGCTGGTCAGCACCAGGCTGCTGGGCAGCAGCTGTGGGATGGCGGGGGGGGGGGGGCGGGTGGAGAGTCTTAGCTCACACATCCAAGCAACACCACTGAGCTGTTGCTTCCAGCTTATCTTAAAATAGCAACAGCTGAAGAAACCAGGCCACACAGGACCCTGGGGGAGGGATGGGTGGCAAGCAGCAGGCGAGTGGCTCAGAGCCCCTGCCCAGCCCAGCTCTGAGCCTCTGTCTCCCTCCAGCCCAGAGGAGCCTCCAGAGTTATCTCTGGGGTCCCAGGGCCCCACACACAGAGCCTGACGCAAGGGGACGGGGATAAACAGTGACTGAGTATGCTGTCTATCTCCCCATCCCAGTCTCTGTGACCCGGAGTACAAGAGGCAGCCAGGTGCTGGGAAGCTGGGTATGGAGAGCCCTGCTCCGCTTCTCACTCCCAGCTTCAAGCAGGATTTGGAGGTATTTCATGCCTCATGCATTCATCCCACTTCCAAAGTACTCCACATCAACACTTTAATTAGAAATTCTGGCAGCACTGCCAACAAAGCCCAGCCTTCCCCTAATCAGCCAGGAGCTTCCCAGGGTAGGAATCTGGGGGATGTCCCCTGCTGCCTTCACAGGCCCTGCCCCTCTCTGTCCACAGCCCGAGGAAGTGGCCCAGGAAGCTGCTGAGGAGCCGCTGATTGAGCCCCTGATGGAGCCCGAAGGAGAGAGCTATGAGGAACTGCCCCAGGTGAGAGATGGCAGGGCTGGGCGGGGCTCCGGGCGTCCCAGAGGAATGCTGCCACCCCCAGCTGGGGTGGGGGTCCCTGGCAGTGTAGGGTTGGGCCAGGGAGCTTCAGGTCCCCATTTTCTAGAACCCAGGCCCCAGAAGGTGTCAGCATGGAGGGAGGACAGTTGGGGTAAAGCATTGGGCCCCAGGCACTCCTGAGGACTGGCCAGGCTGTCCCCAATTTCCAGGTTCCTTGCCTGCCCAGGGGGAGGGATCTCAGGCTCAGAGCCTGGCCACTTGGTTTCCAACCCCTTCCTCTTTTGCTCTTTTGCTCTTCTCCACTCCACCCCAATCCCTCTAATGCAGGAGGAGTATCAGGAGTATGAGCCAGAGGCGTAAGGGCCCAAGAGGGCCCTCCACCAGCAGCACAATCCCTTCCTGGTCCCCACCCCCCAAACCCCCCAACCCCAGAGCCAGGGCTGTCCTTCTAACCCTTCCCCCAAACACGAGATCTTCCTTCACTCCGGGGCACCCCCTCGGAGCCCGTGTTAGTGTCTGACTACCCATCTGTTCTACCCACTGGCGTCTAACCCTGGGGCATGGAGGAGGCCACTAGGAGCCTCGCTCCACCTGTGTTGTGTTGCCCCCGCCCCGCCCCCTCCCGTCCAGTGTCTGCGCAGATGTAGCATGTTCTATGTGTTTTTAAACGAAGAACTGAAAGCTACGGCTCCCTACCCCACCCTGACAGCAACCCCGGCCACCCCAGAGCCCCCCACCCCGCTCCCACAATGACCCCAAGAACCTTTTTTTAACCAGAACCAGGAGCCAGACTGTGCTCCCTCCCCCAGCCGGCCCGGTCCAAGCGCGGGCGTTGTGTGTCCTGACTGTGGCATGGAGAGTCCCCCAGCCCCGTGTGCGAGTGTTCCGGGCAGGCGGCACAGCCGCCCCCGCGTGTCCGTGAATAAAGTCAATCTGTCTGGAGCCGGCGCTGCTAGGGCAGGGCTGGACGCCGGATGAGGGTGGCCGACAACGGGGTTCCGAGTCCCACACTGCCCCCCTCCCCTCTTTGGGGCCCAGCACACTCGGCCCAGGTACGAAACTGACAACCCTCTGGGTGGGATGACCTGGGGGTCAGGGGTTCCCCTAGGCTGGGACAGGCAGTTGGTTGGGAGGTGGGCCTGCGGTCTCCGGAGCCCCCTGCTGGGCGGTAAAGCCCCTGCAGCAGGTTCTCGGAAAAGGGGAGCCAGGCGGGCCGCCGCTTGGCGCTGGGGGTGGACAGGCTCACCTTCACCGCGCACGCAGCGCAGGCGCGTGGACGGCCATGCACGCGCGGACAGGCGCGCGCGTATGGGGGTCCCTGCGCACCAGTCGGAGTGTGCGCCCCCTGGCAGGCGCTTACGTGCTCACACGCGTGCACGCACGCTGGCCGATTCGTGCAGACACGTGCACACTCACAGTGCTGGGAAACCAGCAGCGCGGGCACTGTAAGGCACAGTTACGCGCAGACCTCTCTTCTCCCCAGAACGTTTACACGCATACACAACTTCTCACACCTGCCCAACACAGACAAGCCCATGCAAGGGGAGGGAAGATGGGCAGCTGCCTCAGAAGGAGCCACACACAGCTCGGGCGACCGGGGCTTTACCCCTCCTGGAAAGGCGCCCAAAGGTTCGTAGCCTGGGCTGAGGGGGGCGAGGGTCTGCAGAAACCCGGATGCCCGGGCCAGGCGCCTATAGCGGACCGGGATCGACAGTAGAGGGACCCCAGCACCGCCTAGGTGTGGGAAGGAAGGCTCGGAGACGCCGCGGTGCTGCTCAGAGGCCCACCTCCGACTAGGCGAAGGCGCTGCTCCCATTGGCCTCGCCCGCAGCCTTTCGACGCGACGCTCACGCCCTCTTTGCTGCCGAGGCCCTCTAACTTCCCCGGCACAGAGGCCGGCCCGCCCTGGCGGAACCCCCGCCTTGCTATGTCGCTGGGCGCCCCCAACCCCGCCAGCGTAAGACCGCACCCTCTTCTCTGCCTCCCCAGGGCAAGAAGGAAATTGCACTGCTCGGTCAACCCCAAGTGTTAGCGCTGCCTCTTCCCCTGAGGGGTCGGGGTCAGGGCTGGAAGGCGCTGAAGACCAGTCCACTCGGAGCGCTCTGGCCTGCAGCACCCTGAGCCCTTACCTCCGGGAGTCGGAGGCAGCTGGCAGACGAGTGTGTAGGGAGAGCAAACCTGTGGGCTTGGAGTCTCTGACCCCAAGCGAGGGTGCCAGGATCTCCAGATTCCGTTCGACTGAATTAGGACACTATGCAGAGAATTGCAAATTCCTGGCCCTCAGATTCCATTGGACCTGTAGAGATGTTTAACAAGGTTTAATTTTTTCCCCTTTATTCCAGTTGGCAAGAGTCCCTTTCTGTCCCTATTCACCTTATTTATTTATTTATTTATTTATTTAAGCAGCTAAGGGTGGGAGGCAGAGGGAAGGAAACATCAATGTGTGGTTGCCTCTTGCATGCCCCCTTTACTGGGGACCTGGCCTGCACCCAGGCATGTGCCCTGACTGGGAATTGAACTGGTGACCTTTTGGTTCACAGGCCAGTGCTCAGTCTACTGAGCCACACCAGCCAGGGCCCTATTAGCTTATTTTCATGAACTGCCTGGCCACTAAAGAATTTGAGTCTTCCACCTCCTCCTCTCCTGCTACCAGCACCCAATTCCCAATTTTAGATGGCAAAGCAAGGTTCACCATCTGGCTTGGGGTGGTGGGTATTCTCTCCGGGTGCCAAGCCACACACCTGGTTTTCTGAGCTTGGTTTCTGCTCAGAGACCAATGCTCTCTTCTGCCAGGGTCACTTTAAATGTATTCTAGGCACAGGGCCAGAAGCGTCAGCAGAAGATGCCAGGCCTGTGTCAGATGGCAGACCTGACCGCGGGTGCCTGTGTGAGAGCAGGCACTCACGGCCCTCCCTTGTGACAGGGACCGAGCTGTTTACCAAGTGCCCAGCATGTCCCAGGCACCCAACACTGGTCTCCACTAATTTCGATCGGAACTGTGCTCAAGGGTTCCCTGTTATTAGCCCCGATTTACAGATGAGAGAATGGAAGCCAGAGCGGCAGTCACCTGCCCTGGGGGGTGTTGCTGGGAAATGACAAAGGCCTGGAGCCCCACCCTGAAGTCCCGTTTTCCAAAAGCGACTTGCTCTTGGGGGAGACAGACACACAAAACCACCAACAAAGGAAAAACTAGGGTAGCTCAGTGGATATAACAGATGCTTTTGCTATTTCATGCAGACTGCCAGTGAGATTGTGTGCATACCTGGCGTGGGGGGGTTGAGCTGTGTGTATGCACTTACACATGTGATGCGATGTGTGTGGCGGCTAGTCAGCCCAGGCCTCTGAGGAGCCGAGGTTGCAACTGACACCTACGTGAAGAGGAGGTGGCCCACAAGGTCTGCAGGGGCAGTCTGGCGGTGGAGGAGGCTCCCACTTCGCTGTGCGCATGGACGCGGGGTCTGGCCAGGGCCGCTGACCCCGGCTGGACCTCCCGAGGTCTGTGGGTCCAACCCTGCCTCGCCTGGCCCACACCTCCCCTTGTCTGCCTGCGCTCTTCCCTCCACCACTGCCCTCAACTCAGCCTGCCAAAATCTTTCCCTCCTCTGAGTTTTCCCTTGTCCCCCAGCCAGCAGTGATTTCTCCTCGTCACTCTGGCTCAGCTGTGCACACACAGACCCCTCCCACCCGTGTCCGCCGTCTGCGGACCTTGGCTGGCTGGCTGGCTAGCTAGCTAACCCGAAACCCGCCCTCTCCCCCATGAAGGGCTGGGGGCTATCCCTGTCTCCGCACCATTCCCTGTCACCCTCCCAGTTCCCCACTACCCCCCACCCCGCCACCCCCTGGTAATGTGGCTCCACAGCTTTCTCTGGAACTTTATTTTTGTTTTCTCCCTTCCCTATTTATAGCTCTCTCCCCTCCAGAACCATCCCTGCATCCCTCCTGTTGCCTAGAAACCAGCTCTGGGCTGAGGGTGGGGGAAGGCCAGGCCGGCCGAGGCAGAGGGAGGGAAGCGCTGTCACCCACCCCCCTCTCGGCGCTGCTCCCAGGCTCCCAGAAGCCCACCCCACCCTCCGCCCAGCACCCACAGGTGTTTTGTAAAAGATAAAATGTGGAAAACAGCAGCCTTTTTTATTTGTGAAGTCCTTCGTGGCTTCCAAAGGGCAATATACATGCAATTCACTCATGGCTCTACCCTGCAGGAGACCTGGACTCATTTTTCAGACGAGAAAACTGAGGCTTCAGGAAGCAAAGATCTCATAGCTCAAGTCTTCTCAATAGAAATTCCATGGTTTTGGACTAGTTAACCTTGGGATATTGGCCTGAAACACTGAACAGTTTTAAAAGCATAAATAATCCTGTGATCTGTTAGTTGCAGAAGGGTAAAGAGAAAAATTTTGTCATGATCTTGCCGCACACCAAGCCACCAACCCTGCCTGTCACACACCCCACCATACCCTTTGCCTTGGCCCAAACACGCCCCTGCAATGCCCCCACCACGCCAGCGCACATTCCCCTCACCGTTCCCAGCTGTGGCTCGACTCCTGGCTTCCTCCTTACCTTCCACGGATGGGACCAGGGAGCCTGAGCTTGCTTCGTAGCTCTGCTAGTTCAACTGTGTGATCTTGGACTGTTCACACAACCTCTCTGAGCCTTTGTTTCCTCAGCTCAAAAGTAAGAATGCTAACTTCCACCCCACAGGACTAGTATCTCTTACTAGATACTGATGAGAAAGTGCTTTGAAAACCGTAGGGGCCCTGGGCTCACCAGGCAGAAGAGCCCCTTTCCCAGGAAGACGGGGGACCAGGCTGTGGAGCACCAGCAGACCACTGGGGGGTGGGGGTGGCACAGAGGCCCGTGTGCCTGACTCGTCCTGTTCTCAAGCACCCCACCCCCTATGGCCCCACTCCCTGTCTCCCACCCCAAAGGCCCACCTCTGCCTTCGAGATGGGCTCTCTGGGCAGAGTGGGGAGAGGACTTCCAAGGAGCAGCTGGGCCCTGATTCAGCCTGAGTCACCCATCCGAATCCCCGGGCCGCCCCCAGCTGGGCCAGGGCTGCAGCTGCTGGGGATAGGGATGTGCAGAGGAAGAGAGGGGGCCTGTGTGGGCAGCAGGAGGTGCCCACGTGTGCCCAGGCCAGGGCTCTTGTGGATATCAGAGCAGCCGGAAGGGGCTGGGAGTGGTGTGCAGGAGGAGGCCGGGGCGGGGCAAGCGAGCCCATGGGCATCAGCTGTCCTGGCCGACTGAGGAGGCAGGTTCGAGTGTGTGTGCCCGCGCACGCACACACGGTGCTGCAGGTGCATCTGAGTAAGCGAAGAAGAGCCAACAGTGTGGGCTGGAGCTTGGCTCCCAGTGTTGCCACTTTCTGGCTGTGACCTTGGCAAGTTTCTCCAACTCTCTGAGGTTCTGCTTCCTCACTCTCAGATGACTTTCCCGAAGGAGTAAATGTAATGAGGTGAGGGCTGACTGTAACAGTCAGGCAGGCAGTAGTGGTCCCTCGCCATCATTGTCACTGGGTCATGCGCTGCCTGCATGTGCACAGGTACATATCTTAGTGTCTGTGTTCAGGGGTGTGTCTGAGCAAGCCTCAGGGGATGCGTGGTCTGGGTGAGCGTTTCTTGAAGGAGCCAATAAGTGTGTGTTGTGTGTGCATCTCTGAAGCAAACATAAGCACTTTCCAGAAAGTGGGGTTTATATGGCATTGCCTGCCACATGATCCCAGCCCCCCCACACACACACCACCACCACGCCTTCCCTAGAGGCTGTGATTTGCTGACATTGGGTCTAGACCAGGGCCACTGTCCAAGCAAATGGGTCAGGAACTGTGGATGCTGTTTTATTGGGACTCTCAGACCTTCTCAAAAGCCTTTAGCCTCAAGCAAAGCTGGAATGAGGGCTAGACCCCCAGGGTGGGTGTGCCGGGTGTGGAAGGAGGGCCGTGTGGGATAGAGTGGACTTGAACATGCCATGAACGGGAGAGCTCACGGGTGTGTGTGTGTGTGCAGGGGTGGCGTGGGGGGTGGCTTCTGGCTCTGCTCCGGTACAGTCTGCTTGTCTCCACGGCGCCTGTTGCCACACATGCCTGCTTTTCAGAAAGTCACCGGGACTGTTTATTCCGCCCCCGGCCTGGGTGCCAGCCAAGGAGCCGCAGGCACTTGTTTGTCTTCTGGTGTGTGTGCGTGTGCGTGGCTTCCCAGTGGCAGACCGACCAAGACGCCCGTGTGCACACACACACGGGTGTGGGGGACCACGTTTGTTGTCGCAGAACGAGCCTGAACCCCAGGATGAGCCACAACCCAGGCCCAAGCAGATGTGCTCCACATGGGGACAAAGATGACCCCTCAATGAGTCACACCATGGATTAAGCAAACCCCAAGCTCCAGGAAAGTGTGAGAGCCAGTTGCTCTGGCCCAGGTCCTGCATTCCACCCCCCTGCCCCCCAGAACTAGCCCCTGCACAGCGATTGGCCAGGCCTGGGTCACTGCCCACCCCCGACTCTGGCAGTGGGGCAAGCCCTACCCCACCACTTGGATGGGAGCGGGAGGTGGTTCCCCAAGGGAAATAGAGGTGCCGTGGGCAGGAATGGGTGTGCAGTGTTGGGCTCACCGTTACCCTGGTGTCCACTGTGAGTGCTGCATTGTGTGTGGGGACTGGTGTGGGGTGTTTTGTTTGTTGTTGTTTGGGTTTTTTCCCCTACACCCCCCTTAGAGCTCTGAGAGCCATTACACATGATGAAGGTGAGGCTCGGAGAGACCCCAGTCAAAGCCACACAGCTGGTAACTCGAAAGGCCAGGACCTGGGCCCCTGCTGCTGCCTCTGTGCTCTTTCTGAGCTACCAGTCTGCCTTAGCACTTAGCTTCATTGTCTGAATATTTTCATTTTTAAACACATTTTTATCAACAAGTCCCCATGGAACAAGAGCGGTTGGAGTGTGGCAAAGGGCACGGCTGGAAAGAGGCCCTGACAGTGTCCACATAGCAGTTGCAGCCAGAGCTCTGACCGCCTCCCCGCAGACGGCTTTACAGCGTCTGCGCCGCCAGCGGGACTCCCCACAACCAGGACCTGCATCTTCATCAGAGAGCTGACCTCTGGCTGGGGAGCCCACTTGCCCCCCAACCCCCCTCCCCCACACCATGAGCCAGAGCACCTGGGAGTTAACACAGCCCCAGCATCTGCCAGGCTCTCAGATATAAACACGCCAGCTCTCTCGCCCTTGGCCAGGGGAATTCCGAGGTGTGCCTTTATCCCTTTCCCTGATACTTCCTGTGGGATTGAGCTTCACTCCCCCACTGTGGTAGCTGGCTTAATAACCACCTCTTATTGGACGCCTTCCTAGCTCTCCTGGGTCACCTTCCCCCTCCCCTGCTGGTGTCCTTGCACCTCCCACATAGACCACATTCCCTCCTTGACCCTCATTTCAGGGTCTGGGAGCTGCCCCAGGGTACTGGGTCCCTTCTTGCCCTTCCACCCTAAGCATCTGGGCTGAGCCACCAGGGTCTCCCTTGCTGGCATCTCTGCTTCCCTCTCTCCTGCCCCCCTCCCATCAGGATTTAAATGCCTCCAGTCTCCTCCTAGCCCCATGTAGAGACCATCTTACCCCATTTCTCCTTCCAAGCCCAAACTTGTGGAGAGACCTCTCCAGCAGTTCCTTACTCCTGTTTACTCATCCACTGCCCTCCTCCCCGCCCCCACCCCCAGCTTTCACCCCCACCACTCCATGGACTGTACTCTCATCAAAATTCCATCACCTTCTTTTCAAGTCCAGAGGACATCTCTCGGGCCATATCCAGTCTTCCTGACGTGGTTGGCCCTGCCCTTCTTCTGGAACATTCTCTCCCCTTGGCTCCTGAGACACACTCTCCTGGGTTTCTTCTTGTTTCTCAGACATCTGTTCCCCATTTTTCACGGCAGCCTCTTTTCTCAGCTGGCCCCTTATGCGGGTGCTCTCAGGGTAGACCCAGGGTCTTCCCCTCACCCTGTGTGCTCCACGTGCTCACCTGAGGTACCCACACGCCCTCCCGATCCTAGCACCAGCTCCCTGGTCCGTCTGCCTCAGCATCTCTGGAGCTCAGTTTTGCACTTGTAGGTGACAGCACAGCTGTCCCACAAGCCCCTGCTTTTCCCAGAGCTCTTGGGGTGTCTGTTGTCCACCCGCTGGCCCCCCCCCCCCACAGAACCTCAGAGAAGCAGCAGAGTTCTCTCTCCCCTCACACTGCCTTCACATCCGGCCCATGACCAAGGCCTAAAGGGGTTCAGAGCCTGGCCCCTCCGCTCCATCCTAACAAATGCTCCCACGGCTCAGGCAGTATCGTTTCTCACCTGGATGGCTGCCACTGCCTCCTCGCTCATGTCCTGGTCAGGCTCACATCCACCCTCGCCCTGCCCCCATGGGGCTTTTACCTTTTTAATTAAAAAATTTTTTTAAATTTTCACCTGAGGATATGTTCATTGAGTTTAGAGAGAGAGAGAGAAACATTGATGTGAGAAACATCCTTGGCTGCCTCCTATACACACCCTGAGCGGGGATGGAACCCATGACATTTTGGTTTGGGGGATGACACTCTAACCTACTGAACCACCCTGCCAAGGCCCAGTGGGGCCGATAATGTTTCCTGTGAAGGACTGTAGGGGAATAAAATGAGCGGACGAAGGTAGAACAGGGCTTGTAAACTATGAAGCGGGCAATTTTCAGGGCCTGAAACGTTACTCAGAGAGCGGCCCAGTGCGGATGTTGTCCATGGTGCTGAAAACTTGTCCGGTTTTCTGCTCCCCTAGGCTTGCCCGCCCATCCAATGGGTTCTCTTCATTGGCCATCTAGATTTTTTAAAGAATTTTTTTCAAGATCATGGTGCCAGGGTTCACCAGGTAAGGGAGAGGAGGAGAAACTATGGGTTAAGCGTGAGGCTTCAGGAGTCAGCGCCAACAGTAGCTAGCTGTGTGAGCAGAGACGATCTATCTCAATGTTCTTACCTGGAAAATGGGGATATAATACATTGATATCAACTTTCTCCTAAGCGATTGGAAATTAAAATGTAGACAAAGCCAGTAAACAACTGAGCACAGTGCTTGCCCCTCGGTGAGCATTCCATTAACGTTCACTGTTCCATTTTTAGTTCAGGCGGGAGGGTTTTATCGCCTCTCCGCAATTACAGAATTATTTTTCTGCTCTGGAAAGTCAAAGGGGAGGGGACTATTTCCCTGCAGAGAAGCGTCGAGGCGGAGTGGGCCGCAAGCCCTGATGTCCTTGGCAATTCATATTCAACTGGAAGCCCCTGAGCATCTCCTTCAGTCTCATCCATCCTTCCAAGCCCACTGTGAGGTGACTAATGTTAGTCCCATTTTACAGATCAGGGAACTGAGGCTCAGAGAGAATAAGTAATTTGCTCGAGGCTACGCGGGGGAAGGAGAAGTGGACTTGCACAGACTAGACGATGAGCGGCCCTCTGGCGAGGCAGGCGGGCGGCGGGGGAATCCAAGGCGCTTCCCCCGCACCCCCCCCCCCCCACCCCGTCTCCACCACCCACCGTGTCTGCTGGGCTCGAGGGGCGTGGGCAGCGGCGAGACAAAGGGCGGGGGCGGGGCGGGGAAAGGCCGGAAGTGCGCTCGGCCGAGGGGGAGGTGGGAACTGCCCGCGCAGTGAGAACTCGAAGGTCTCCCCGGCCTGAGTCCCCGTTCAGTCGCTGAGTGTCCGCAGACAAGTGGCTTCCCCTCTCTGAGCCCCACCTTCTTTCCCGGGGAGACGTGGAAACGGTGCTCGCCGGGCGAGATCCGAGACAGCGCGCCCCGCCCTCGGCAGGTGTGCAGCAAGAGGGAGGCCTTTCCTCCCCGGAGGGAAATGGGAACCCGACCCAGTGGAGCGGGGACCCCGGCAGCCCGGAGGCCGCGGTGAGGGGCGTCCCTCCCTCCTTCTGCCCAGCTTCCCCGCCGGCACCGCCCCTCGCGGATCCGAGGCCCGAGACGGCCAGCGCGCATGCCCGGGGCGGGGCGCGGGGCAGGAGCGCGGAGCCGGCGCGGGGGACAGCGGTGCAGAGTCCGCGGGTCCGCCTGCCAGCCCGGCCGGAGGCAGCCGAGTCCGCTCGGGCGGCGGCCGCGGGATCCCGAGCGCAGCGTGCGGAGGAGACGGATCAGCGGCACGTCTGGGTAAGCGCCGCGCCCGCGCCAAGCCAGCACCTGCTGCCCCTGCGGGCCGGCGGCTTAGAACCCCTTTTCTCTCGCGGGCCCTGGAGCCGCTGTCCAGGGTCCTCGAACCCCCTGGGTGGCGGGGCTTAGTCCCCGCGCGCAGTGTGGGTCTGATACGAGCCCGGGTCCTTGTGTGCGCGCAGCCGGGGGCGGTGGGTATCCCTGTCCAGGCTCCTGGCCGAGGCGGGGTGGGGCGGGGGCGGGTCCCACTGTCCCGGCCGAGCCCCCCGAGGGGTCCCCCCACCGGCCAGCCAGCGTGTGTGTAGAATCCGGGCCTGCGCCTGGCCTTTCCTTCAGCAGCCCCTTTGTTCCGCATGGCCGTTCGGGAGGGGGCGCTTCCCGCCATGGTGGGGAGGGGGTCGGACCGAATTGATTCATTTTTCCCCTAGAGCAAGCAAAGTGCTCGCGTGGCTCTGTTGTCTACGAGACACTGAGCACACTCGCCATCCCACACTTAGTGTGGCACACACTCAGGGGTCCCATCACACTGTCACTCAGCGAACAAGGCCACGGGTCCACACCCATACACTGTGCCCCTCGGTCATTCCATCACACTCGTACACTCAGCTGCCTGTGCACCCTCCCAGTGCACCTAGTGGGAATCTTGCGTACACACCCAGGCAGAGCTACGCACTCACACCAGCCATCACCGGTCATAGCACACTCAACTCAACAACACTCCCTGCCCATGACACACTCGCAGTCTCCCTGCCCTGGCCTACCTTGGCTGTCCACCCCTGCTCACCACAGTGCCCCTCATGTATCCCAGGCCCTGGAGTAGGCATTCCCACTGTGTCCACTCTCCCTGTCACACACTCTCTGTCTCTTAGCTTGCTGTCCAACCTTCCCCACACTCAGTCCAAGTGTGCACACACTCATGCCCTCTTGGAAATGGATGAATGGATGGATGAATGGATGCGAGAATGGATGGATGGGTGGGTGAGCCAGGGGGCATTTCTGGAAGAAGGTTTGGCTACCACCCTATGCTAGACTCTTTCTCACCTCCAGTCCCAGGCAGGAAGCTCTGCCGCTCTGAGGGTGCTAGGAGACGAGATGAGTGCGTGAGGGGCTGCAGACCAAGATTGTCAGGCATAAACAGGGATACATGCAAGCCCGTCAAAGCCCCATGAGACTTTGTAGGTCTTATCACTATGGGAGGTGTTCGAGGGTGCCTGGCACCACGATCGGAAGAAATCCCAGAGGGTCAGGAGTGGGCTGGCCAGGCCTCCGAGCTAGGGTGAGCATCCACAGGGGCTGCTCTGCCCGGGAGCACCACACACGCACCTGTGCCCACCTCCAGGCCAGCACTCCTGTGAGTGAGACTCGGAGGTCATGCGGCCACACATGTGCCCACCCACAGGGTCCCAGTGGCCCCCAGGGACACAAATGGGCAGGCCATCCCGCACACGCAGGCTGCCCACATGCACACCAAGCTCTTCCTGAGCAGAATGCAGGAGCTGCATACCGGCTCCCCGGCTGGCCTGTGCTGGCGCAGAAATCCGCAAGCGGTCTGCACGCTCCCAGCACACCAGGTGAGCTGAGCCCCACACCTAGGGGTTCGTCTGTGGATGCAGAATGTGTATTCACACATGTGGGTGTGTGCACGGGGGACACTCATGCTTCCGGAATGCTCCTGGGTACTGTTGCCTGTTGGGCCTAGGGGACAGGAGGACACTCGGCCTTACCCCAAAGAGCAGAAAGGGGTTTAGGAGTCAAGCCTTAGTGCCCAGGATCTTCGCTGATCCGAGCAGGAAGAGCCCAGGCTTTGGGTTCAGACACAACAGGCTCTGAACCACAATCCCCAACCCCAGCTGTGCGCCCTTGGTATCAAGTCTTTCCTCCCTCTGACCTGGGTCCTCACTCGTGGGATGGAACAATAATGCCCCCTCATGAGAATGTTGTGGAGTCCAGATGCTAAAGGGAGCCCGAGAGTGCTGGGCCCAGGGCTGAGCACTCAGTGGGAGAGGGATGGAGCCGGGCTCTAGAGAGAGGGTGCAGGTGACTGGGGGGGTGTCCCAGGCCAGCCGCCTCTTGGAGAAGCAGCTGGACGATACCAAGGCTTCCACGAGAGCCAGGCAGGGCCCAGCAGAACCGAGGGCAGCAGAGCCCCTGATCTTCAACCCTGGGCTGGGCCCGCTCTTTTAATATAACCACACCCCCCCTCCCAGTTCACAGACTGGGGAAGACTCACCCAAAGTCATGGAGGAGGACCATGACTAAGCTCAGCCTTGTCCCCATATCTTTCTAACCTCTGGCCAGGCTCTCGGTCCCTACCCCCAAGCCTGACCCCAAGTGGGAGAACCTTGAGCTGGGAATTGAGAAGCTGGCCTCTTCCAGGGGGACCTTTCAGAAGAGGTGTGTTAGTGGCTGGGCCGAGCCTGCCTCTCAGGACCGCAGCTTCCTCCTCTGGAAAGTAAGAACACAACACCTGCATGGCAGGTGTACGGGGTCTGCACAGACACACAATAAGGGCTTGTGTGTGAGGTCACTTCCCACCTTTCTCGGTATCTAGGTCAAGGGTCAGAACTCAGGTGGCTACAGGCCAGGCAGATAACAAGCATGAGGGGCTGGCTATGAGAAAAATGATGGTACAAACTCAGTGGCCAATGGCAACCGACAGTTGGTCTCGGCGTTCAGACACTGTAGGGAGGGGTGGAGACTGTGGCTAATTGAAGAACACACCCCCAGCTAGTGCTTGGCTCCAGCTGGTGGTCGCCATTCAGGAAGCATGCAGAATGCCAAATTTTAGTTTTCCAAGAGGAGCTGGAAATCGTATTTTTGCTGAAATCTTCTAATTTTTAGAAGTTAATTCCTTTGGAAAAAAATGTGTTAACATTCTGGGTCAAACACATGTATCTGAGGCCCGGGTTTGCCAGTTCTTGCTTCTGCTGCAGGCCTGTCCCCCCACCCCCGCCCCCTCCCTGTCCCCTCCCCTGCCCCCTCTGGGGAGCACAGCTGGGCTCTGACAGGTCGAGTGGATAAACACAGGCTTTCCACACACACAGCCCGCCCTACAGTGCAGGGCTGTGCACACCCCTCAGCTGTAGCTCTCACAGCAACCTGCGGTGCAGGCATGAGTCTGCCAGGGCCCCCGCCAGAAGGAAGCACTTACCTGAGGTCACAGAGCTGGGACATGGGGAGCTGTCCTGACCTCTTGCACAGACCGCACCCAGGGGAACGAGCTTGCTGGAGGGGCTGGGGTGAGGGCCCCCAGGGCCAGGCCACACACAGAACACCCCTCCCACAGCCCTAGCTGACTCCTTCCAGCTCCGTCCCAAGCTGCCCTGCATCTATCTGCCAGGCAGCCATTAAATTCCTTTGTCCCAGAAGAGGAAACTGAGGTTGGGAGAGGCCGGCATGGCAGGCAGACCCAGTCCTCACCAGGGGCTAGTCCCTCTCTCTCAGCTGTACACCCAGTGTCTCTGGCTTGTACAAGTGCCCATTTCTGCAGCCTGAAGGACCGCATAGACCGGGATCTCCAGCGAGGGGCCTGGGGCATCAGAGATGGCCCGTGAAAGTGAGTTTTTTGACCTGTGAGGTGTTTGTTAAATTAACCAACATTTAAAATGCAGAAAAATCCAGGTCGATGACTTTGTTCAGAACAATGGCAACCGCAGGAGCCATGCACACTTTCCTGCTGAGACACCCCAGGGGGGCCCCCCACCAGTGTGGCTCAGTGGGTTGGAACATTGTCCCATAACCAAAGGGTTGTGTGTTCGATTCTGGGCCAGGGCCCACACCTGGGTTTGAGGTTTGAGCCCTGGCCCTGAGCTTACAATCCCAGGTTCAGGCGTGTACAGAAGGCAACGCATCAGTGTTTGTCTCTCTCCCTACCCCTCTCTCTAACAGCAATGAAAAAAATGTTCTTGGGTGAGAACCAAAAAAGATACCCCAGGGGTTTCCCAACACCCTTAGGACACACTCCCGCTCCTCCCCCAAGACCTGCATGATGGGCTCCCCCCGCCTCCTCCCCTCCTCAGGCCACACAGGCCTTTTCGTGGCTGCCTCAGTGGTTACCTCCTCAGAGGGGCCTTCCTCAACCATAAGCCAGCTGCCCACTCCTTGTCTTCACCACATCTATTATTATTTGAAATTACATGATTTATTTGCTTACTTGTGAACTGATCTCCTTCAATCCTCCCACAACTGGAAGGCAGGGACCGTGAATTTCTTATTCACTGCTGTGTCCCCAGTACCAAGAACGTGTTTATAACATTGCATATGTGCTAAACAAGTGTTGAATTAGTCAATGAATTCCTAATTAGCTAGTAGAACTCAGTGCTGGAAGGGGCCAGTGCTCTCTAGTTTGCCACAGTCCCCACCACTCCCTCTCGCTCTCTCACCTGGAGGATGTCAACAGTCTTTAATCACCTCACTCTGCTGTTTTTCTTATGGGAGAAAAATACCTATCAGTGCTCACATCACCATCTAGAGGCAGAAAAATGAAGACGGCCACAGTCCATACCACTCAGATCCGATGCCTACTTGACCCCCACAGGCCAGGGACCTTCCTGCTCATTTTCATGCTGCTGACAACCAGCCCCAACAGCAGAGCTCACAGCTGCTCCTGGTCAATCCCCCGTCAGTTCCACAGGCACCCAGTTCATCTCCCCAAACCCAGTGCCCACCGTCCTCTGCAAAACTGCCCCTTCTGCATCCCCAATTCAGTGATGACCCCCCTGCCCCCAGGTCCCATAAGCCCAAAGCCTGCGGACCCATTGGTGAGCAGGAGGAGCTAAATCCCCATCCAGGGACCTGAGGTCCAAAGAGCTAAGTTCAGCCCTTGCTGGTGTGGCTCAGTGGGTTGAGCACCAGCCTGCAAACTGAAAGGTCGCTGGTTCGATTCCCAGTCAGGGCACTTGACTGGGTTGCTGGCCAGGTCCCTGGCTCAGGGGCATGCAAAAAGCAACCAGTAGATGTTTGTCCCACACATCAATGTTTCTCTTCCTCTCTTCTTCTCTCTCTAAAATAGAAACAAAAAATTTTAAATAAATAGAATAAAGGGATAGGTGCGCAGTGACATGAGCCAGTTCGGGAAAAACAAAGGCTGTGGGAACCTGGCTCACAGGGGAGGATGCAGCTACCCTGAGCCTGACGGCGGGGTGAGAGCCGAGCATGAGGGTGTGGAGAGGCTGCAGTGGGAGAGGCGTGAGGTCACAGGGGAGCCCAAGGTGGTGCGTGTGTGCACGTGTGATGAATATGGGTGTGCGTGTGTGTACACATGTGCATGTGGGAGCACATGCTTTGGGGGAGGAGCACACACTGAATTGCACAGTCAGCAGGTCAGTAAGGTCGCAGGGGCTTGGAAGCACATTATGGAGTTGGACCTGACCCTAAAGGTACTGGGGAATCATTAAAGGTTTCTTTCTTGTTTTGTTTTGTAAATATGTCATAACCCAAACTCAGACTTCACAGTGGGGCATACACAAAAGCCTCTTCCTCTGCCAAACCGTCGGCCTCCCCTCCCAGAGGCAATCTGGAGACGCCATCTCCATAACTAAGCCATAGATGTGTGCCTGTCCACTCCCTGGCTCTTTCCACCTATTTTCTGGTGGGTGTCTTCCTCATTACTCCGCACAGTCCGACAGCTCTGGGGGTCCCAGTGCTTGTCCCACACCTCCCGAGCCCACTTGCTGGTTTTCTCCCCACTGCCAGCCCTGTCCTCGCGCTCCTTCCACGCACAACTGTCCCTGGAGGTGGGCCTGCTGGTCTAAACGCTGTGTGCCCTGGAAACCCTGATAGAAACTGATAAATGTCCCTCCAAAAAGGTGACAGCCAGCGTACTTCCCCAGCGAGAGCCAGGGGAAGCAGACTGCGCAGAATGGCGTGGCTGCACATCTAGAAAGAGCTTTCAGTCACTCATTGATTCCACACCTTTATTATGAGCTACCAGCTTACTACCTGCCCACCACTGTCCCCGACCCTGAGGAGACTTCGGCAAACACCACAAAGCCCCCTCCTGGAGCTGACATCCTTCGGGGAGGGCATGTCATAAGCAACGAACCAACGAGATGTGGTGTGGTGACAGGTTCTCTGAAGCAGATCTGAGCAGGGTGAGGGAGGTGCAAGGCGCTGGGCGGTGCTGGGGCGGAGACCATTGTACTGGAGGGGCAGGGGCAGGCCGTGCAGGGGGTGGGCGGGGGGGGGGGGGGGGCACTCCAGGCAGAGGAGGCAGCCGGCACAAAGCCCCTAGGCAGCCGGTGTCCGAGACTCAGCCAGGCGGCCAGTGTGGCCGAAGCAGCATAATCGAGGGACAGGTACCAGCACCAGAACATGCAGTCTCATGGGCCACTGTAAGGAGGTTACTTTTACTCTGCATGAGTGAGATGGGGAGACACCGGGGTGGTTCTGAGTGCAGGAGGGACCCGGTCTACCTTAGGTCCTGGTACGGTCCCTCTGGCTGCTGTGTTGAGAAGGAGCTGTTTGGGGTGAAGGGAAAAGCAGGGATGGATGGCCCAGGTGGCAGATGGTGTGGGTTAGGCTCAGGTGGTGTCCGGGTTCTAGACACACTGTGAAAGTGGATCCATTCTGTTTTGCTGATGGATGGGATGTGAGCTGTGAGAGAAAGTCAAGGGCGACTCTAGGGACTTTGGCCTGAGCATGGTGAGGCGGCTTTTGGGACAAGGGCAGGAAGAGCGGGTTTGGGCTGTGGCAGCTGGCTATGTGATGGAACAAGGGTGCTCACAGACCCAGCAGCCTGCCCGGCCCCTCTCCCTGGCTGTCCCCCAGACACCACACACTTGGCTTGTCCAAAACACAACTCCCCCTTTCCCCACATCTTCCGCCCAGCACCATTGCCTGGCAACGCACCCACCCCAGCCAGACTCCTGCGGTCCACCCCCACCATCACCCCCTCCAGCCAGCTGGCTCCTGTCAGCTTCCCCTCAGAACTCTCAGCTGCCGACTCCATTCTCTGGGGGCCGTCCTGGACCCTCTCTCACCTGGGCTGCTGCAGCTGCTCCGGTCTGCAGCGGAGAAGGGGCTGGGCGGCTGAGTGGAGAACTGGACAAGTGAGAGGCTGACCGAATGGCTGGCCAGCCTCTGCGCAGGTCTCGGCCAGCCACCCTCCTCCAGCCCAGCCTCCACACCATTCCTGAGCAATCTCTGAAAACACACACATCAACGGTGTCCCTTCTTCAACCGTAAACTATTCAGAGCTCCCCAGGGCCTGCACAGACATATTTTGTTTAGCCTCCAGTGTTGTGGGGGGGTTTCAATCTTGAATTAATTAAAGAGCTGGGTTCCCCACTTCTCACTGGCACTGCCAGGATGCCTTTCTCCAGAGCAGTGTTGCCAGTGGAGTAGAGGGCCTCTCGGCAGGGGGTGCACTCCCCGCTTTGCTGTAGTCCTCACCACTCCCCACCGTTGTGCCGAGCCTTCTTCCCTGGCTTAAATTACCTGTCTGGCCCCAGCGGCATCAGAGCTTGTCACCCGTGGGCTAGAGGACAGAAGCATAATTTCTAATAGCGCATTGCATGGGCTGGGCTGCCCAGGGACGGGTAATGCAGATGAAGTCGGAAAGTTAGACTGTGGCCAGGTATGGAGGGCCCTGAGGACCATCTTAGGAAATCAGGGTTCCTGGGAGCAGTGAAACAGAGTGTGACATGGATGGGTTCATGTTTTTAGGCCAGGTCCTCTGGACACCAGGGGACCAGACGGGGGTGGGGAATCTGGTGGGGAGGCCTAGCCCCAGGAGGAGGGTGAGAGAGGGGCAGCCCGAGGAGGCCCTGCCCTCCCGGTCTGCCTGAGTCTGAGCCTGCTCTCTCTGTGTTTCAGAGCCAGACCGCAGCCTGGCACTGCAGCTCCGTCATGCGGGCCATTGGGCGGCGCTGAAGAGCCAGCCTGGCTACAGGGACTTCGAAAGGACTCCAGTCCCCCAGGACCTCAGCCCTCAGCCCTCTGCTGCCCGCAGGATGGGCGCCTGGGGACTGGGTGCCCGGCCATGAGGGATTACTGCCCCTCTCCGCTGAAGGCCAGTGTGGTTCCGCCCAGACACACCCCTGCTCACAGCCCTGGCATGGACTCCAGACACGGCAGCCCCGGTGGGGCCGGTGGAGGGGCCTTCTGTTCCGAGGGTCCTGGCGGGAGCTTGGCCTGCCCAGCCCTGACCTGCACTCCTCCCCAGGAGGCAGCCACCAAGGAGACAGTGGGGACACATGGAGCCTCGGTCTCCGGGACACCAGAAGTCACCTTCTCTGGAAAGCCAGAGCCTGTGTCCTCAGCAAAAACTGATCCCTCATCTTTGGAGAACAGAAATCCTATGTTTTCGGAGAAGATGGACTCCAAGTCTTCAAAGCAGGCAGATTCTACTTCCACAGGAAAGGAAGATGCTGGGCCCTTGAGCAAGGCAGGCCCCACGTTCATAGGAAAGGTGGAGCCTGCAGTCTTGGGGAAGGGGGATCCTGTGACTTCTACAAGGATGGATCCGGGGGCCCCAAGAAAGGAGGATCCTGGTTCCTGGGGAGAGGTAGACCCTGCATGCTTGAGCAAGGTGGACCAGGCATCCCCAAGGAGGGGGGATCCCGCACCCTCAGCCACAGTGGACCGTGCGCTCCCGAGACAGGAGGAGACCAGGTATTCGGGACAAAAGCTTCCTGGGTCCTCAGAAGAGGCAGGTTCTGCACCTGCAGGCAAGGCAGATCTTGGGTCCTTGGGAAAGAGAGACCCTGGACCCTCAGGAAAGGTGCATCCCGGGTCCTCAGAAAACACCAAGTCTGCGTCTGCAGGAAAGGTAGGTCCTGGGTCTGCTGGAATGCTGACGGGGTTGTCTAGCAAAATCACGCCTATATCCCCCGGAACAGTGGCTCCGGGGTCAGCAGCAGGGGGCGGACTCCTGGAGACGACAGGCCCTGTGCCCGAGGGAAATGTGGAAACTGTGTCCCCTGCCAAAGAGGACCCTCCGCCCCTGGGAGCGATGGACACTGCCTCCTCAGGAAAGGGAGACCCTGCATCTGTGGGAATGACAAAGACCGGGTCTGCTGGACAGGCAGCTGCTTTGTCTTTAAGCGAGGTGGGTCCAGCCTCTCTGGGAAAGGTGGACCCCACGTCCTCAGGAAAGCCAGAGCCCTGGTCTCCTGGGAAGGGCGAACTGACGGCTGCAGGAGAGACAGAAATTGTGTCCACAGGGAAGGAGCACCCAGTCTCCTCCCAAAAGGCGGGCCCCACCAGTGCTGTGGGAAATATAAAAACATCGTCTTCTGGAAAAGTGGATCCTGAATCTTCAGGGAAGACAGACCCTGTGCCCTCAGTTCCAGGGGACCCCAAGCTCCCGGGAACAGTGGGATCCTCATCCTCTGTAGAAGCTGAGGCAGTGACTGGAGGGGGAGCAGCTCCACTGTCCTCAGAGAAGGCAGGTCCTGTGACCTGTGGGAAGGTGGGTCCCGTGGCCCTAGGGAGGGCCGATCCCCCCACCTTGGTCAAGGTGGACCCTGTGAGCCGGGGGATGGCAGAAATCGTGCCCCCGGGAAAAGCAGTGGACTCCGTGTCTTCAGGAAGGGTGGCCCCCACGACTCTAGGGAAAACAGCCCTGGCACCCTGGGGAAAGGCAGATGCTGTCCCAGGGGAAAAAGTGGATCCCCTGCCTCCAGAAAAGGGGAACCCTGAGAACTCCACAAAAGTGGACCCCAGGGCGTCAGGGAAAGCAGAACCCAAGTCCCAGGGCAAAGCGGTGACGAAGCCGCCTGAGCAGGAGGGTCCCAATTCAACAGGAAAAATGGAAGCTGCGACTCTGCAAGAGAAGCCCCTGGCTTTGGAGAAGGGGGATCCTGGATCCTCAGGGGAAGCAGACCCTGTTGCATCTGGGAAGGTGGAGCCTGTAGCCCTGGGGAGGGCCAACACGGCACCACCTCGGGGAAAAGCAGAACCCGCATCCTTGGAAAATGCCGTCCCCTTAACTCTGGATCAGGCAGAGGCCTCTCTCCCCTGGCAGTCAGATAGTAAAGCCTGCGACTCAGACTATTCTCCCTTGGGTGCTGGAAGCGGTGGGGACCGCGTAGAACCCGCGCCAGCGACTAGCACAGAGGTCTGCAGCCTGGGGCAGAAAGAACCCGTGGCCGCTGGAGCCCAGAGAAGCCCCCGCCCAGAGGCCGAAGCGCCCCCGCCTGGGCCGCGAACTCGTGACAACTTCACAAAGGCGCCGTCGTGGGATGCCAGTGCCCCGCCGCCACCGCGCGAGGACGCGGGCACTCAGGCGGGCGCGCAGCCCTGCGTGTCGGTGGCTGTGAGCCCTATGTCCCCGCAGGATGGCTCGGGCGGCCCGGCCTTCAGCTTCCAGGCGGCACCGCGCGAGCCCAGCCCCGCGCCTAGGCAGCCATCGCGCCGGGACGCGGGCCTGCAGGTGTCGATGGGGGCCGCGGAAACGCGCTCTGTGGCCACGGGGCCCATGACGCCGCAGGCCGCCGTGCCTCCCGAGGCGCCACCCGCCTTCCCTGAGGTGCGGGTGCGGCCCGGCTCGGTGCTGGCTGCCGCAGTGGCGCCCCCGGAGGCGGCCGAGCCCGTTCGCGATGTGAGCTGGGACGAAAAGGGCATGACGTGGGAGGTGTACGGCGCCGCCATGGAGGTGGAGGTGCTGGGCATGGCCATCCAGAAACATCTGGAGCGACAGATCGAGGAGCACGGCCGCCAGGGGGCACCCGCGCCGCCGCCCGCCGCCCGCCCGGGACCCGGCCGTGCTGGCTCAGTGCGCACCGCGCCCCCAGAGGGCAACGCCAAGCGCCCTCCTGGCCTCTTCCGCGCGCTGCTACAGAGCGTGCGCCGGCCGCGGTGCTGCTCCCGGGCGGGACCCACGGCCGAGTGATCTGCCTCCCTTTTGTACGCTCGGGTTTCCAACCTCCTCAAGCTCCCTTCTTGACCCCAGGCCTCGAGAAGGGATCCCCCCTCGACACAGACAGGCCTCCGAGGTAGGGGCAGCCTCTGGGGCCTTCTCACTCCACCTTCTCCTCTCCCCTCCTAGACAAATGAACCCGCTCTACCCAACTCCCTCCTGATCAGGAGTCCACAAGCCCAGCCCTGACACCTACTGTCCCCTCACCGCTCTCAGCTCCACTCCCTCCCGGTCATCCCTGAGGGGCCTGCTCCATACCTCCCAGGCCTGAGAGCTGAGGCAGGCTCCTGGGATGTCCAGGCTGCTGGCTGCTGGTTGCAGCCAGGTCCCCAGAATGGGAGAGACTGTGTGCAAAACCTCCAAGTGTGCAAGAATTGGTGTGTGAGACCCCAGAGTGTGCAAGGCTCTGAATATGAGGCCCTGGGGAAGTGTGAGTGTGTGTGCTCGCCACGGGCTGGCCCCCATGGCCCGGGCATCTCTTGCATGCTAGTAGTCAGTCATCCCCGATCCCCACCTGCCCTCCCCGGGCCCACCCCAGCCCTATGTCCACCCTCACAGGACACAGTTCTGGATCTGGGAGCGGGAGTGGTGGGGGCGGCAACTGCAGGCGTGCCCTGGCCCTACCGTTGAAAGAAGAGACACAGAAAGGTCAGAGGGCCTCAGACAGGCCTGGGGATAGCAGCCAGGGTTACAGAAGGTCTCAGGCCACCGGCAGCCCAGTCTTAGGTATTGGGGGCAGAATGGAGAGCTCATCGTACAACCACAGCTGCCCATTAAAGACCTCCCTCTCCAGACCCCATACTCCCTGTGCTGTGAGCCCAAGTCCCTGAGGACCACTCAGAGCCTCTGTCCCCACCCCTCCAGCCTTGGTTTTTGGCTACAAACTGTCACAATATACATTGGTAATAAAATTTTCCCCCAGCACTCGTCAGCTGTGATTGGCTACAAGCAGAAGGAGGCAATCATGATACATCACTATGATATATTACTATGTTTGGGGAGGGTAGGTGTAGTATCGGGGAGACAGGATCTCTTCCGAGGTAGACCAGAAGCATGGGGGCCCATGCAGGGCTCCGAGGTACGGCCCCATCACAGGTCTGTGGTGTCCAGGCCAGCATTGGTGAAGCCCGCCTGCCTTCCGGCCAGCACCACACTCAGGGGCTCTGTCTCCTGCCCCACTACACTGTGCAGGGGCTCCTTCTGTATGGAGAGAGGGGGAGTGTGAAGGCTGGGGCAAGGTGGGGTGATCTCCCCAGGCCCTACAACCAGATGGCTCCTTGGCTGGAGTCCCACCCTGCACCTCTAGGGACCTCAGTTCCTTGGCCGTGTCCCAGAGGTGGCCGTGGCCACTGGAGGTACAGATGGGCTCAAGCGAAGTGCTGGAAATGGGGCAGGGGCTCCTCTGGCCTTTGCCCCACCCATGGACACAGTGGCACTTTGCCCAGCCCTGAATAATGCCAGTCCAGCACGGGTCCTGCTACCCACCCCACCGTGGGCACCATGCTGGAGCCTTCCAGCCATTACCTGACACACCCACAGGAACCCCCTGAGGGAGGAGTCATGTGCCCCATTTTCTAGATGTGGAAAGGGAAGCCTAGACAGCTCTCACGGCCAGCCAGGGGCAGAGCAGGGTTGGAGTAGCTGGCGACCTTGCTGTCCACGGAGTCTGTGTGCAGCACCTCACGGCCTCTGCGTCAGCGGGAGCCTCGGAGGGGCAGGCTGCACCCAGGGTCCCACCCTGCTCATCGTGGGACGCATGCGCACACCTCCCCACGAGACATGCAACACGCGCCCACAGCCGGTTACACGCACGTCACAAGTGCCCCCTGCAGGGGGCCAGCCAGCCCCTAGGCTCAGCCACTTCATAGCAGAGACCCCACAGGGCAGAACCCCCACCCCCCCCCCTTGGGTGCTGTAAGGGCCTTTCCAGACTGGAGCTGTTCTGGTCCCTGGTAAAGAGGGCACCATCTGAGGGGCCCCAGCTCAGGCTAAACACTCTCCTTGCGCTCCCTGGAGCCCTCGCCACGAACCCCCTCGGGGGGCCATTGGCACCTTCCAGCCCAGGAAACGGCGAGGTGGCCTGGGAGACGGAAGCCCTCGGTTCTGGCCTGCCCTTGCTTCCCAAGCTTCCCGGTCGTGGGCAAGGCAGCACCCCTCCCTGGCCTGGGTTGCTTCAAAAGATAGGGTTGGGTGACCCCTCAGGTTTCTCATACCTTCCACACAAACACAGAAGTCTGGGGTGAGTCAGGGTAACAGGGATGGAAGGAAAAATGCCCCTCACTGTGTTCCCCACTCAACCAAAGGAGAAGAGAGAGGGCCAGCCAGTTCCCAAGAAGGTCCCGTGGCCTCCCGGGCCTGCCCACTGCTACAGGTGAGTGTAGCAGGTGAGTGGGTGGAGCCTCAGGCAGAGTCTGGAAATATAAGGACCTTCTGCCATGCAGGACAGCCTTGACTCTCCTGGCTCCGAAGGCTCTCGGTGGCCTGGCCCCTCCCTCTCCAGACCCTCCAGAGCTCTCCACCTTGCCCAGCCCCATTGCTGGGGCCCTTGTGGGGGTCAGCTTTGGCCTCACTGGGAGCCTCCTGTGTGGCCAAAAGACTGTTCGCTTCTGTCTTAGTTCCCTGCAAGTGTGTTCACTGCAGTTTTCGCCCCAAATTGTCTTCAACCAGAGATGAGCCATTCCCCTGGAGACCCCGCCAGTGCCTGGTGGCCGGGATTGCCACCGATGACCCACATCCCAGGGCCTGTTTGGAGGCCTCCATGTGACAGCCAGGTCCCTATGTGACATTCTGGTATTTTGTGGCCTCCAAGAGGCTTTGCTTGGCCAGGTCCTTTAGTGTAAGGCATCCACAAGGGAAATTATGCACTGAAGGAAGGGTGGGGCCCCCGGAGAGCAGAGCACAGCTGAGGGCAGGATCCAGATGGCAGTGGGTACCTAACCCCTCTCCTGATGCTCGCAGAACCACAGACTATTAAGGTTCAGGGGGCCTTGGATCTTCTACTGCAATGATGGTTTTCAAAATGGGAAGGACTGAGATGGTAGTTCCTTCTGGCTCTGGTGCCCCAACCCTCCAGGGAGAGGACCCACCACCCGCCCTGCCCACGGCTCTCCTCTCGGACTTCTCAATCCTGCCTGCACCTGAGCACCCCGGGAGCTTTAACAACTCACACCAGACCCCCTCAGCCGTCCAATCCAAGTCCCTGGGCTGTGACCCGCTAAGTCTAAGGAGCTCCCCACCTGTGTCCAGTCAGTAGCCCTGGCTGTGCGAATTCTTGAGCTAACAGAACCAACTAAGCTATTGAACAAATGATGGTGCTATTGTTTATTTGAGCCTACTTGCTCTCCTTTGCTAGGTGATAGTCACCTCCAGATCTCTTGCCCCACCCCACCCTGACGCTTTTCTATAAGGGACATAAAGGCAGGGACCAGATATTTCAGCCTTTGCTTTGTGCCAGCTGGTTTTGTGCCCACTCTATTGCACCCTCACAACAGCTCTGCGTGGCTGGTGTTCTAATCACTATTTGCAGGTGATAGAGCAGAACGAGAGGGAGAAGCCGCCCACCCAGGGTCATGGCAAACAGTAGAGGAGCCAATATCAAATCCCATTCCAAAGCCATAAGGTGTCCCAGTGCCGGGAGCAAAGACATGCCCAAGTCAGCAGCCGCTCCTTCAGCTCTGTTCTGAACCCACCCCTTCCAAGAAGGACCCCTGTCAGAACCCCTGGGCAACAACGCATCCCTCCTCTTGCCTTGATTTCCTGTTTGCTGTCTTCCAGATCCACAGAGTTGTCATCCAGGGAGTTGAGGCTGTGAGGCAGATGATGGAGTTCAGATAGGTGGCAGACCCAGTCCTCCCTGACTGTGGTCAAGAACCACCACTGCCTCTACTACCTCTTCTACCTCACCATTAGCACCACCACCATCACCATCACACCACCACCACCACCACCACCACCACCACCACCATCACACCATCACTACCACCAGTATCACCACCAGTATCACCACCATCATCATCACCACTACCACCATCACACCATCAATACCATCAGCACCGCCACCATTACCACCACCATCACTACCATCACCACCACCATCACTACCACCATCCCCATCACTGCCACACCACCATCGTTATCACCATTACACCACTACCATCACCATTACACCACTATCATCACCGTCACACCACCATCACCATCACCATTACACTACCACTGTCACCACCACCACTGCCACCATCACTATCACACCACCATCACGCCACCACTATCACCACCACCAACACCATCATCACCATCATATTCACCATCACACCACTATCATCACCACCATCATCACTACCACCCACCAGCAGGGCTGTGAGGGGTGCTGCTCACCTGAGATGGTCTATGTCACTGGAGGAAGACTGGGACTCGAAGCCCAGGTCCTTGGTGGAGAGGTTCAGCACGGGGTTGGCCCTGGAGAGGAGGCCCAGTCAAGCAGACGTGGGCCTCAGCCGCCCGGGAGGGCCTCTCACCCACCCTTGGAGCCCCACTCACCGCTCAGTGGTGTACATGTTGGTCCCAGGGATGGCAGAGGCCAGGGGCATCACCCCTGCTGCTGTTTTCCGGGCCTCCTTGGCAGCCTTTACAGCCCGAAGCTGCCGGCGGTAGCTGTGGGGAGCCAGGAAGTGCAGGTCACTACTTTCCCTGGTCACCCACTGGGAGTGCGGTGCAGGCCCTGGGCATGTGACTTCACCACGACCCTGCCACGTGAAAGTATCGGCTCCATTTTTCAGGGAGTGCAAGTAACAGTGAGAGAAGGGAAAGGATTTGCCAAAGGCCCCACAGTTGACCAGTGGCAAGGCCTAGAATCAAACCCAGATGTGGCTGCTAACTACACATGTATCAGAAAAAGGAAAAGAAACAGCATTTTTTCAATGCATTGCGTGTGCCAGGACAGCTCTCCAGGTGTGAGATGCGTGCTGCTCCCTTGAGGGCTTTGAGGAATCTAGTGTCATGCCCATTGTGCAGATGAGGAAACTGAGGCTCGGGGAGGGAGACGACCTACTCGAGATGGCACAACAGGTCTCTGGGGATTGATACAGATACACCTGCCACAGACTACACCCCAGCTCTTTTTCGCCCTCCCCCGATGTCTGGGTAGGGGTCAAGTGGGAGAGGCAAGGCTGGAGACACAGAGTGGTGGGGACAGCACCTCTTGCGGGCACACACGAAGGCCGTGGACATGATCACGATGACCAGCACCAAAGCCACGCCCAGTCCTACGATGATACTGCGCAGCAGCGTTGTCTCATCCGACTTCGGCCTGTCCTGTGAGCCCTGCAGAAGGGGTGTGAGGGCGGTTCCGGGGAGCACATGCCCCACCCCACCCCCCACTACTTCTGCCCTGCTGTCACTCACCAGCACCACAAGCCCCAGCTGCAGCAGCTGTGTCAGCGAGTCCTGGTCCTCCCGGATCACCCTGCCCACAGAGCACCGCTCAGGCCCGAGGCACATGGGCACCCCCCGGCCACTGGTCACCCTCCCGCCCACCCCAAGGGCAGCCCACTCACACATTCAGCTGGTCAAGCGTCAGGGCTGTCCCGTTCGAGAAGACGAAGTAGGCGTCGAGGTAGGAACGGCCTCGGGCCCTGGCAGGGGGCAGGGGGCAGGGGGCAGTGGTGGAGAGTGAACAGCAGCCTAGAACCACCCGGGAGGCCCTCCTGCTGCTTCTCCTCCTCACCCCAACCGCCGGGCCTGCGGGCTCTCACCGTGCCTTGGATTCTATGTCCCGAATGTCCACGATGTAAACAGTTGTCCTGGTCGCCTGGGTGAGAGCCCTACAAAGGGGGCAGGTGTCACAGAGGCCTGAGAGAGGGGCCCTAAACCAGGCCTGTGGCCAGGACTCTGCCAGCAGAACTGAGAATCGTGTGACTCAAAGAGGGGCACTTCCACTCACAGCTCCATCGACCGAGCAGACAGCACCCGTGGGCGTGTGGACCAGGAAGCCCCTTCCCCTGGGGGTGGGTTCACAGTTTAGCAAGCAGAGTGCCCTGAGCAACCACACGTGGCAGCCCCATCCAGGTTTCTCCCTGCCCAGCTGACCACAGGCTTCTGGGGACGTGCGGGGAGGAAGTGCAGGGACAGGCCCCACACAGGCACAGATGCCACGTGAGTCTGGGACAGGGACGAGGGACACTCCTTCCAGGTCTTATGGGGGGACCAGGCTCCCAGGCACTGTTCTTCCCCACAGCCCCTCCAGGCTCCCCGGACCTACGCCTTAATCTCATTAATGTTGGCCCCCACATCCTCCTTGCTTGTGGAGAACTGCAGCCTCACGCGGTAACTCTGATCCACCGTGAAGAGCTGCGGGCAGAGGGCATGGGCGGAGGTGAGCCCCGGGACCCCGGGGGCTGGCAGAGGGCACCGGGGCTGGAGACGGGGCTCACTGCTCACATTCAGGGTGGTCTTGGCTTCCAGGGCAGGACCCACTGACGGCTTGTCCTGGGCCTGGACTGTCACTTGGTAAGTGCCTTGGAGAGTGGAATCAAGGCTGGTCACCAGTCTGTGGGAAGTAAGAGGGCACAGCTCCATCTTGGAACCCAAGCTGGAGTCCTCTGGAACCCACTTGTATGCTTCCAAGGATGGGGAACTCACTGCCCTGAGATCCCCTTTGGGCTCCCCCCACCCCACCCAGGGGCTGCCCGAGGTTACTCAATGTTGCCAATGAACACATCAGCCTCTGAAGAGGTGGAGATCCGAAAGAAGCCCTGGAAAGGGGTCGTGGCCCCATCCTTGGAGATGAAATCCACTTGCAGGATGGAGAACAGGATGGCCCCATTGCTCCCTGAGTCATCGTCTCTGGCCTGGGAGCAAGAGCAGACACATCTGTGGGCCAGGCCTGGGACCCCTCCACCCTGGCAGGGACCGGATGCAGGGGTGGCCTGGGACGCCACCCATCCGCATGACCCCCATCAGCCATCCACAGGCCACCCCGACAGCGCAAATGCTGGGGACAAATCCAGGTTTGGGCAAGCCCCTGCCTCTGGCCCACCAACCCAGCAAGGGACCACCCAAAGCACCTTTTGTGTGTAAATCCTGCCCTGCCCCCAACCATTGCCACACTCATACACAAGCACAGGAACACTCAGCTCTCCTGAACACCTACTGTGTGCCAGGCTCCTCCCCTTGGAGCCTTCATATCAGTGCTTACTGATGTGAGCATGCATTCCCCTAATAGACTGTGAAATAACTGGGGAAAAGGGCACGGACATTTTTATTCATTCTAGTGCCTTTTAGAGAAAAATAGAATATAACCAGCACACAGAACCTCAAGCCACTGATGTCACTCTTCAGAATGAGGCCAAAGCTGCTGTTTACGTTTCAAAAAAACATTGGATGTAAAGAAAATCTTTCAAAGCCATGGACAGGCTCATGGTATTGGAAGGCAATTGGCTGGGGACTGGAAAACTGACCGTTGAAGGCTCGTAAGAACCTAGAGAGGGAGACTCACTGCCCGCACTCCTTGGGAGGCACCGAGAGGGACCCTGTCCTACCACAGAGCCAGCTCTCCACGGGCAGGCCGGGCCCCCACCCCCACCCTGTCTCCCACACCCGCGCCCTTTCCACAGCATAGCATGAACCCCTCCCCCCCACTGACTGGTGCCTCTGGGTCAGAGGTCACTGCCAGGGACAGCCAGCCTCTTGTCTGGGAGGGAAACAGAGTTCCAGAGAGGCGTGGAGGCTCCGCAGGTCAGCAGGAGCCGCTGGCCCAGGCCCGGGGCAGTGTGGGAGGCCTCACCCCACCCCCTGGCATAGCCACCACCGGCATCCCACACCGTGAAGCATTGGAAGTCTTTGTACAATGTTGCTCTGGGAATCATCTAACTGCAAGGAACCTGTTTAACGTACAGCTGATTTCTCTGTCATACTCAAGAATCCTGGTGTAGTGAAGAAATCTAGCCTGCCAGTGGTTTCTGCGGTCATGAAATTTTTATGAACACTAAATTTAACAATGAATGAAGTTTAACCATATCAGCTGGCAGGTGTTCATTTCCATTCTGGGTTTTTTTTTAATACAGTAAAGCCAATAAATTTCCTTTCCAGTAATAAAACATTGGGAGGGGGTGCTGCTCAAAAGCCTGAGTGCCTTGGCCCTGCATTTCCTGGGCTGCTGTGACGGACAAAGGCTCGAGCCAGGGACTCACCCGGACCGACGCCACCTGCTGGTTGGGCAACACAAGTTCTGGAATGATCACTGCAAGTGTGAATAGGAAAGGGTCAGTGGGGTCAGGGCCAGTGTCCCCCTGGCCTAGTGCTGATCACAAGCTTAGCTCACCCCCCAAACCTGCTCTCAGGCCCTCTGCCACCAGAGACCCCCATAACCACCACCCCTGAGTCACTAGTTAGCAGGCCAGCCATCTCCCCTGTGCAGATGGGGAAACGGAAACACAGCAAGGGAGGGCCTGGTCCAGGGTCAGATGTGAGCCGGGGCAGAGCTGGGGTGAACGCACAAGCATCCCCTCCAGTCAGGACCCCGGGGGGAGGCAGGACTGCAGGCCTTCCCCCCTTTCCGAGGGTCCACCCAGCTCCTGAGGAGGGTCCACGGGGTCATCCAGAGGAAGTCATGGCAGGCGGCAGGGAGGGTTGCTGCTTACCAAAAGTCTTATTCTCGGGCAGAAAATAAGGCGCGTTGTCATTGATGTCCTCGATGGTGATGGGGAGGGTTCCTAGGAAACAAAGTTGGCTGGCTCTGGTCTCTGGGCAAAGGCCTTGCCCAGAAAGCCTGGGCCTCCACCAGCAGCCTCCCTCCCAGGCCTCCCATGCTTAGTCCCCTCCCCGACCTGGGACCCCCACTCAGGCTCCTCCGGCCTTCGTGGGAAGGAGTCTCCTTCCCACACTTCAGAGAAGGTAAGCAACTTATCTGAGGTCACACAGCCAGAGCAGCGGGCCAGGACTGAGCCTGACCCAGGTCTGTCTTGCCCAGCCACAACAGCATACTGACACTTACTAGCTACGTGAGCAGGTTATCACACCGCCCACTCTGTGCCTCAGTTTCCTCACTGTAAACTTGTATAGGGTCCCCTACCTCCTGGGTTGCATGGGAGTGAAATGAAGTCACGCTTGCCTGGTGACTGGCATGGCTCTGAGCTGTAGTAAAGACTCAGTATCCATTAGCTACTCGTTACTATGGTTGTTTTGCTCCTCGGGTCAAAAGTGAGACACACCTCACAAAATGATAGCATTAATGAGGCGCTTGCTGTGTGCCGAGCACCGTGCTACATGCTTTGCATGCAGGTTCTCGTTTGATCTGCAAGCCAACCTGCTTCCCAGCTCCACCTGAGAGATGGGGCCAGTGAGGCTGGGGGAGGAGTCACCACTTTCCCAGCAGCACAGCCGGTGAGAGCTGGAGTCAGGATTTGAACCCAGACCTTGCACATTCCAGCCCAGGGTTCCTTCCCACGGCCCCTGTGGTCAGCCTGCCAAGCCCTCTGTGCTGGGCCACCTCACCGTTGTCACTGTAGGCCTGGAAGCGGGGATCTGTCATGAGGTCATAGGCCCGCACCACCAGCGTGACCAGGTCACAGGCTTCGTAGTCGATGGCCTCACTCTGGTTGACGAGCACAGAGCCGTTGGCCAGCACAGAGAACCAGCCGCGGCACAGGCTGCCCACGTCAGCCCCGGCCTTGGTGCAGACGACGTCCACTAGCTGCACCTCCAGCTGGGCGCTGGTGTCCACATCATGGGCCACCACCTGGGCCACCAGGCCGTGCTGCGAGCCGTTCTCAGCCACGCGGATGCCCCGGAGTGAGGCCGGGTCCAGGGTCGGGGGCTCATCGTTCACGTCCTCCACACGCACAAAGACGGCCGCCATGGCCTTGGCCCCCTGGGGGTCCGGGTTCTCGGCAGTCACGGTCAGGTTGAAGGAGGCCTGGGTCTCGTAGTCCAGGCTGATGTCAGCGGGCAGGCTGAGGCGGCCCTCTGCCTGCCCCGGCCCCAGCACCGAGCCTCGCAGCAGGAAGTTGTTGGCACCGCTCCCGGAAAGGCTGAAGCTGATGCGGTTGTTGGCTTCCGTCTGGTCTGCGTCGCTGGCCTTCACCACGCCCACCAGCACGCCTGTGGATGAGGGCCAGAGCTAGGGGGCCCCTGGCCTGGCCCCCCCGGGTGTCCTTTGCTCTCACCTCCCACAGGCGCGTCAGCCCACCCTGGGAGGGGTCGTATGCCACACTGGCCCCGGGCCCAGCCTGGCCCAGAGAGGACTTACCTGGGTCCCGCTCCCTCACCAAGAAGGTGTAGTCGGACTGGTTGAAGATGGGCAGATTGTCATTGATGTCCTGCAGACAGGGGCAGTCTGAGTCCGGGGACCTCAGGATCCCCCAGGGCTCAGCCTCCTCGGAGCCAGTCTGAGAAACTGACACTTCCTCCAGACAGTGGTCTCAGACAGTGCCACCCACTTCACAGGTGAGGAAGCAGGCTTGGAGAAGGCAGAGCTAGCCCAGGTCCCACCCCTGGGGCTCCAAGGCCTGCAGTGGGACCTCTGAAGTCCACTATACACATTCTCCTCCCTACCTCTCTGGCCGAGGCTCTGAGCTGTCTTAGACCCTGTCTTCCGGAAGGATGCTTCCGAGTCCCTGTCTGTGACTCTCTTTCTGGCCCAGCTGGAGTCCCATCTCTCAGACTTACTGTGCTGACACCAATGCCACTGTGTTCCCACAAAGACCCTGCAGCCCGAGCTTTCCCTCGTCCCCTCCTGCCCTCCACCGACCCCTTGATGCCAGGCACACACCAGGACAGAGACCTAGCCTGCCTGGTCCCCAGTTTTCTGTTCTCCGCCCCACACCCCACAAAGCATTGCCGCTGTTGTCAGAGCACCCTGCCAGCGCTGCCTGCCACTTTGCCCCTGCCACTGGGGTGTGCTGGTGGTGCCCTTGGCCTTTTCAGCCCCCTGCCAGGCAGCCCACAGGCACCTGCTTTTACTTTTGGCATTTTCTAAGTAACAGGAGAAAGCACATCTTTAGAAACAGGGCACCCCCCCACCAACTGGATGCATTTTCTCCTGGTGATTTCCCAGAAACAACGTGACTGGCTCAGTGCACATGACTGCTGCCTTCTCGAGGCCTTCTTGACTCGCAGAGTGGCTAAGGGCACATCTGTGAGTCCTATCCGGCCCTGCCTCTGCCTCACATGTGCCTCTGACCCCTCCGGGCCTCAGTGTCTTCATCTGCAGAATGGGGCTGCAGTCGGTAGTCTCTGCTCACAGGGCCATGGTGAGGCTGAGCTCATGGCCGCGAAAGACCTGCGGGCTCACTACATGCAGGGCTGCTTTCTTCCTCGTCTGTGGCTCCCTCCCGTTCCCAGGGCAGTGGACACATCCTGATTCAGCCTCTGTGTCCCCATCTCCCCTGCGGTGTCACTCTGCTCCCTTCCCAACCCAATGCGCCAGGGCTACCCTGCGCACTGTACAGCCCTAGCAGGCTCCACCCACATCATGGACACAGCAGAGATGCTCTTTGTCACAATACTTTTGTAGAGGAAGGTGACCTGTGGGCTGGGAGCAGCCTTAGTATCAGACAGATGGGGGTTCGAAACCCCATCCAGAGGCCCCAGGCAAGCGACTCCACCTCTCTGTGCCTCGGTTTCTTGCTCAGTGCAACAGTAATGACCATGGCTTCCTGGCAGGGCCAGGCGTGCAGCAGACACTAGGAATGCTGGTTTTCACCCTTTCTCTTTGTCCTTGAATGAGGAAGGGGAGGAGGGGTTCGGTAGATTTGTGGATGGTAAGAGACCTGATGTTCACTGACGCCTTCTACAGGTCAGGCCCTCTGCAAAACAGTTCCCATCCACTGACTCCTCACATCATTTCCACCCCGCTTTCCAGACGAGGACCTCCAGGCACAGAGAGGTCCAGCAAGTGACCAGAGCTGCGCAATCAGGGAACCGACTCGCACCCATAGGCCTGTCTCTGGAACTCTCTCACCCACCTTACTGCAAATGGCAGAAATGTAGCTCAGACTGGGGGGTGTGGGGGTGCTGGCCACCAGCTCGGGAACCCCCCAGTACAGAGCCCATCCTGACCGACCACCCCGGCCGAGCCGGCCCTCACCTCCACAGTGATGGTGACGTTGGCCTCGGTGCTGAGGACGGGCACGCCATGGTCAGCCACACGCACTGTCAGCACGATTCGGCCCTCCAGGGCAGGGCTGATGGCCTCGCGGTCCAGGGGCCCCAGGTTTTGGAGGAGCCCCGTGTCTGGATCCAGCGAGAAGTTCTGGCTGTAGGCACTGGGCAGCAGGCTGAAGTGCAGGCGGCTGTTGTTGCTGCCAGGCTCGTCGGCGTCCTGAGCCTGCGCAGACCAGCAGGGCTGGGTGTCGGCCAGCAGGCGCTCCCGGCCCACAGACACCCCACAGCCCAGGCACCCCTGCAGCCCAGCCTCCCCTCCTGCTCTGGCCCCTGAGGGCAGCAACTGGGCCTGAAGCCGGTGGGAGATGGGCCAATCTCTCAGCCTCGGTTTCCCACCTATAGGGGTCAGATCAACAGCTTGCAAGAGCCTCTTTGAGGGCTGTTCATTCAGCCCACAAGTATTTGCTGTGTGCCCACGAGGTGCCAGCCCTGTTTTAGGCACGGGGGAGAGAGTCAAGTCAAGACAGTTCCCTTACAGAGCTGGTATTCCAGTGGGGAAGGGTCACGGAGCGGTGTATTGTAGACACTCAAAGTCTGCAGTGTAAGAGTGGAGTGCAATGAGACTGTGATTTTCCCAGGTGACTGTGTGCATTTCTGTGTGTGTGCCAAGGCCCTGAGCACGTGCTGGGTTTGCCTTTGGGCGATCCAGCACAAGAAACACTACAGGTTCCTCCCCACCGAGGGGCCTTTGCACATGCTGTCCCCGTACCCCGAATGCCCTTTGCACCTCCTCTGCCTGACTCCAGGCCAGGTTGGCTCCTCCCCTGGGCCTCCAGAAGTCCTGCGTTACCTTCCACATAGCACAAGTGACACCCTTGGGTTACTGTCCAGGGACAGAATCATGGTGGACTCATCTCAGGACACCTGGGGTCCAGCGAAGGGCCTGGTGTCTAGTAGGTGCTCAACAAATGTGGTTTTGAATCCCAAGCCAAGCTACTCTGACTTGGAACCAAGTCTGTCCCCTTCCTCCCTTCCTAGCCCCCACCTTCAGCTCTTCCATTTCAGCTCTGTTGGAATCTTGTTTATCAAATGCCTCCTGCGTAGGCGGCCAGAGCTGGTTTCCCCCAAAGCCTGACCCCTCCTGTTCACCCTGCAGCACTCTGAACTCAGGCTGGCTACTTCACCAAGTGCTTTTCTGGCCCTAGGAGCTCACAGGCCAGGCTGAGGAGCATCGAGGAGTGGGCGGGTGGGGCAAGGCCCAGGTCCCAGGGGAAGGACGTCTGACCTCCAGCCCTGCAAGGCCTTTGCTAGTTGTATGGCAACAGAAAAGTCTCTTAACCTCCCTGAGCCTAAGTTTTCTTCTTCTGAGAATGGGGGCCATGACAGCATCGGCTTCACAAGCTGGTCAGGAGGTCAGGAATGGGAGCGAGCCCTGGACACCACACAGCCCCAGAAAGATGAGTCGGGGGAACTCCATGGCCACAGGATGACCTGGTCACCTGCTTCTCAGGAGACCCTGAAAGGAGACCTGGGGGAAACTTCCCTCTGGCGTTTCTCTGAAACCAATAATGGGCTTTATCTCACAGACTTGGTGAACCCAGCCA